>NC_044014.1:7200000-7530000 GCF_900496995.4 Aquila chrysaetos chrysaetos
TATAATTCTCAAATTCTGCTACAGCCTGTCAATATAGCAGGAATCCAGAAAATCTAGAAGCCACCCTAACTGCAAGTCATCACCCGTTTTGGGATTGGTCTGTCTGCTCATATTCACTCATTTATGGTGTCGTGTCAACTCATTACCCTACTGGAAAACAAGAAAGGGGCTAGAGCAGATGAAGCCTTTGAAGAATTTCTTTTTTTGAGAAACCTTACCCTCATGCTTCTCTTGATCTGGTTAAGAATCTCCTCTATGGATGAGACAATAGTTTCCCAACATCTCTTGATCCAATATGTTCCTCCCAGAGTGTGCAATGATAGATGTTGAAGGTCCTGAACAGTCCTTAGTCATTACAAAGAGTATTTGAAAGGGTGCCAACAAATGGTGGAAGGAGAAGCTCTTGTGAAGGGTAGAAGACCTTTTTATGGATGCCTTTTTCTTTAAATTTAAAAGTCACTTTTAAAATATATGGCTGTAAACATCAACCTGATTTTTTTTCTTAATCTAGCTTGCACTTGGATCAAAGAACAAATTAATGTTGCATATAGGTAGACGGCACGGCATACTGAATCATATATAGAGTAATAGTGTACATTAACTACAGAACTTGAATTGCTGGATGTTTTATTTCAGAGCCCCAGAAACCTCCAAGTGCCATCTGAGTGCCATAGCTCTTCCCTGTGCTCATGAGGATTGTAAAGGAGAGTCTCAGGTACCCATGGCTGGGAGCTAAAGGCTTGGTGGCCCTTCGGTGATCTCTCAGCTTACTTACTGAGCAGGGGAGAGGACTGGAAGTCTTTCTAAGTGAATGGCAAACCAGTTTCATCTGCAGGATGAGCTACCTGTGTCTATAAATTGTAGGTAAATGTAGTTTGGAGTCTTGCATCTGTTTGGGACTCCTGGTTCTGGTCTTTACAGCAGCAACTGAGCATATCATATTTCATTTCCACCACTTGCCTTATTCCAACTCCAGCTTTGATTCACAGCTTTGCTAAGCAGTTGTGAGTGGAAGAGCTATCTGTAACTGTTTTGTCAGCCTTACAAAAGTGGTGGGATGTGTATAGGTAGGAGCAATGACTGTGGCAGTCCCAAGACAATAGTATCTTTTTGCTTCCAGTCTAGAGTGCTCTCCTAGCTGTCTGGCATCTCATGGAGCTGGTTATGTTTCCGAGCAAAAAATATGTGGATGCTTGGCTGAGCTATGGGGCTAAAAGTTCATTTCAAAACAAATGGTATTTCAGCTGTCTGATTTTTGTAGGAGATGTTTACTTACTGCAGGAAGGTGATTGTATCAGCTAGCGTAAATTTTCAGTGTTCTTAACAACATGCTTTACTTTGATGGGAATAATTTACTTAATTAGGTCTGTCAATTATTTTTTCTTGCCCAGCTGAACTTTTTCATTCACTTTGTTAGGGTTCTGTTGAAGACATGGGACAATAAAGAGAGATGGTGATTCCTGCTCACAGGTCAGTCCTATGATGGGGTTGACAGTGTCTGTGTCCGGCCTGGAGTCCAGACTCTTCTGTATGACAAGTGTGGGATTGACATATGTGCCTTCATCATCTCCAGGTCTGCACCTGCATTCAGCCTACAGGAGCTGCAGCCCTTCCAGTATAGTGTAGAGTAGGCTGGAAAGGTTGAACAACCGAGGGTCCAAGGTGGGAATGCAGAAATGGCAGGGACTTTGGCTCTTTGGTCCTTATTATCCACAGTGTCATCAGATCCCACCTTAGAGAAAGAAAAGAGGCTGCCTGGAGAGAGGTGTGGAATATTTCATACTCTGTTTTGGGTAAACATTAGCTTCTGTGGGAGTTGCTTTATTTCTGGATTTGTTATGCTTGGTTTGTCTTGCTGGTTTTAAATATTTGTACAAGTGACTAGAGCTATGCAAACTGTGCCTGAAGGAAACATGAAACAGGGATAAGAATTAACTCGAGGTACCAAAATTAGTCAGTATCCTAACTAAAAATATTATGAGGCAAACTGAAGAAATGCGGTAGAAGAACAAGGAAGTAATTACGTTGTTCTGACCTGTGGAAGTGAATGTCCAGGGAATGTATTAGTCTGACAGAGAGGCTAGTGGTGAAAGCCTATGTTTAAATAGGTTTATAATTTACAATGTCTTTAAAAGCACTCATTTATTTGTGTTTAGACATACTGGTAGGTAGGGAGACTGCCTGTAAAGTTACTGTTCAGACATGTTGGCTTCTGCTGCCATTTTTGTTGTCAATATTTACCTTGATTTTTTTTGGTAAAGACTTATAAAATATGTGGTAACATTTGCATAGCTGTGCAGATATGGTCAATATAGCCTTTGCCCCATAACCCACCACTTGAGCAGCACCGCAAATGCTCATTGCCATCGCACGAGGCAGTGAAGTTTAAAATCACAGTGGACGAGTTTGGGCAGCGTTGCAGGGATTAGAAATACCTAAGCTTGGGACACACCGCCTTACCAAACACAGTTTGCTATCTTATATATCAAATGACAGGATTACATTTACAAGTGTAATAACTTCATGTGAAAACAAGTGGATGCCTTTTAAATTAATTGATTCCTTCCTGTCAGCTGCTGTAATGGAAGACAGTGCTTATTAAGAAAAATATAATACTGCCAAATGGAAAACCCTGAAAACCAGAGATCTCTTGACATGCAGAGAATAGCCGTGGTGGTGAATAGCTGCGTAGAATGCAAGTACACTGGGGTCTGCCTGTACTAAAAAAAAGCTTTATTATTGCTGCTGCCTTAACTGCTGGTTAAAAACAACTCAGCTGACAGTATTAATGGCATAAACCCATTAGAGTGAGAGAGAAATGAGGGAATAGGTTTCCTCTAATGGCATTGTTCTGTAGACAAGCACCTGAAAATCATTTTTAGCTTGTTTGCTGAATACGGAGGGATGGAGACACCACTTTGATGTGATGCTAATAAGATCTAGTCGCTGAATATCATCCTCTGGAAGAAAGAGGGGTGATAGCTGAGTGCCTAGGATTCTTCATTGTTCCTGACCAGGCTTGGACAATCCAAGACTTCCTACTATGCAATGAGGAGCTACTTTTATCTTTTTCCTCCATACTTGTCACTCGCTAGAAAAATAGCCAATGCTACTTTTAAAAATTTTTTTAAACATAGGAAGGAGAATAAGAGTAACTGAGTGTTACTTTTGGGCACTGCAGAAATGAAAGTCACTCTGCCTCATTCCCCATTCCTTGACCCATCAGTTCTACTATCTATAACTGTTTTTTGATATTAATTATGGTTTTGTTCATTTAGTTGTCTCTAGACTGTTCACTGATTATGTTGAATACAAGTGAGCTGAAATCTCATTCGGTAACTGGAAATATTTCCTATTGTTTCATGAATGTTTAAAGGAAATAAAGTTAAAAGTATTCTGCAGAGGGAAGGACAGACTTAACAGCCTGCTGTCCCCTTACAGCAGCATGTGACTCTTTCAACTCCAAGGGGAACCTCAATTCATGCACTAAACTCCCCAAAGTATTAACACTTTGTAAACTGCTGCAGACATTTCTGTGAGCAGGAACAAATCGTAGCTGGCAAAATCAAAGCCTGCTGAAACTTGCTGCATACGAAGGCAAGATATTTTCTCTCTCTGCTCCTGCAAAGCAGAATGTCTCCTGCAGCCTCTCTGCCTCTGTAGATGAGCTGGGCTTTATTCGCTAGCATACATGCAAATTTTCCTCCTAGGAATACATGCAGGTTTTGGAAGACAGCACCCGACAGAAAGGACTATGTCTTTTGGCTCTTGCTTCCAAACGAATTTGTAAGCATGAAAAAAAATGCCTTCAGGAGGTTTAAAAATAGTTCTCATAGCTGGAATTTTTTCCCCATATTTCTACATAACCTTATCCACTTTTACTCCCCTGTTAAAAACTGCAATGGGAGAAAAACAGCAGAAGCAGCAAGTGTTATCTGAGAACTATTTAATGTGATAGCATTACTATCTAACAGGATTTGAAAATGGTGTCTGAGAAAAATCTTAATTTTTAAAGCTTCATGTTCTGGCAAACAGTTTGCTAGAGATTAGCACTGTAGTTATGATTAGAGTACAATCTGCATTATTCCACAATTTTCCCTTTCATATAGCACATTATGCTAATCACGCTGTATTCCATTTTTCAATAAAAGGTCAACAGTGCACTGTTTGTGCAGAATGTGCAATTTAAACTTCATGTCTGTCATTAGAGATAATCTAGGTTTGCTGTACCAAGTGAGGTTGTCATAGAAACTAGACCTGAGATCTCTGTTTACAGCCTTTGGAGAATAAACACTTTGCATTTATTTCACTGAAAAATAGGCGAACAATTAAATAAGGTTTGAAAACAAAACCATAATGGCCCAGAGAGAGATGTCATTCATCAAAAATCAATATATGTTATGCAGCTGGTAAACTCCAAGCATTCAAGCAGTTGACTGACAGCAATAGTGAAATATTTCCCGGGGGGCTTAAGGGAGTAACTGATAGTGTATCATAACGCCTGGAGCGGAATTAATTTAAATTTGCTAATAAGTTTTGTTCCAGGAATTACAATGCTGAAGAATATTTGTTTAAATTTTTGCTTTATGTCAGGTAAGGATTTTGTATTGGCTCCTTGGACGTTTTTAATAGCACTGGGAGATATTTTAGGTTTTATTTTCCTGTAACATTCTGTGTCTTCCTATCATAGCTAAACTTTTCTTTGTGGATTATAACAAGGTTTGCAGGCATCCTAAAAATATCGCTGCTATCTGCAGCATCATTAGTGAGCAAAAGGGTACAACTTCAAGCTTAACACTGAGGTTTTAGCTTGCTCTTTGTGTGACGTGTTATTAACTTGTAGAGCTCACCTTTGTCAGGCAATGGTATTTAGTAATGTTTCAGGAAAGGATTAGAGAAATATGTGGACAAGGATGACTTCTGTTGTTATAGCACAGTAAAATCACCAAGACTATCAATCTTTTTTTCCTCGGGGCATAATCATATTACCAGCTGGGTGTTTATGTAGGGGTTTTGTCAATGGCATAGCATTACTCTACTGACAAGATGAATTATGCGGATTGTATGTCTTCTGAAGCATCTGAATACTGCCTGACGTCCACACACAAGTATAAATAGACTGTACCACGTCCTTAGACACAAAGGTGTATACAAAACAGGTGGTCTGTTGCCAGCTTTTGAGAAGAAAGCGAAACACAAAAATTGACCACATCTTGAAATGAAACAGGAAAACCCGCAAAACTTATAGCTAAGGCGAGCTGAACGAAAAGCTTTTGATATTTTGCTTCTTTGTCAAAGTAAGCGTTTCTCTCCCAGCAGACAGGACAACTGAATTCTTCCAGGCGGGAGGTATCCATGCTCTGCTTTTGAGGGCGTAAAACAAGACAATGAAGCCTGTTGTTTTCTGCTGGTGGAAGTTGTGCAATGCTCTGTTTGCTGCAGTGCATTTCTCTTCATTTCTTCCAGCAATGAACGTGATCTGTTAGTCCCTAAGGGTTGTCCCTGATATCTCGTTTTCCGAGGAAATAAGGGGACAGCTCTGCTAAGGGCTGCCTGCATTGTGTTATGCCATTGGCGAATTTGGTCTTTCAGGTCTATGCAGAGCCCCATGTTCAAACCCTAAAAGAGCAACTGTAATGAATCCAGGCTGATATTCTGGTATTTGTAAGCCTTCAAGTCCTTCGTTTTTGGTGGATGCATTTTCTAAGCAGTATGAGAAAAGATGCTGGGGTAGTTCTGTAAATGCAGTTTCTCTACCTTTCCAGAGCAGAAAATCTTCCCGTGCCAGATGTGTTTGCTCAGCAGCACGCACTTCCCTTATAATTATCTGCTCTATTTGTAGTTCTTGACCTCAGCTGCATCAGTAACATGGCAGGTCTGTGAATCAAGTCCTGGCTTGTTGAACTGCCATTCAGACAATTTTTATGATACAATATAAAGTAATCCAGTATTAGCAGGAACATAGACCTTGAAAAGCACTTTCTGTTATGCCTGTGCTAATGTTGAGACTCACAGCCCTGCCTTTGGGTGACTGGCATGGCATTGGTTGAAATACTGAGAAAACCATTAACCGTAATAAGTTGTTTATCCCGGTCTTAAGCTTCCCTCAGAACTTTTCCTGTAACTGTGCTGCATTAGCGCAGGGGCCCCAAGTCTATAGACACCTTCAAACAGAGAAGCTAAAGCAATGACAGGGGCTCATAGACAGTGTCTACACTTGACTGAACAGCCTCAAAGGCTTGGAAAAGCCCGGGGGACGTCTGCCAATGTGTCTGCAGGCTTGGAGCTCAGGCCACATCAGTGAGCAGTGTGCCTGTATTCCTGGATTTGCAAATGGTGGGTGTTGCCTGCCATTTTTGCATGTCAGGTTTTAATGGACACTGCTCGTAACACTTTAATTTCAGCATATCACAAAAGCTTAGGTTGGTAGGCTATCACAAACCCTTCACTTGAGGTGGGAAACCTTTGTCTGAAAGGAATTGCCATGCAGATCCAAAGCGGTTACCCTCAGTTTCAGCCTGGCCTCGTTTTGCAGGTTGTTTGCTCCCCTGCTCCCGCCGGGGGAGAACATCTCACCTCTGGTTTTGTTCTTGGTTTTATTGGCTGCATCTCTCTGTGCCGGCGAGTGTAGCTACGTTGGAAGGTGGTGAGGGAGATTGGTGATGTACCTGGGTTTTGCTTGCTAATGGCCATGACTTGGGCACAGGAGCAGGAAGATCTCCGGTGCTCTGAGCAGCCCGTGCTGTGGAGGAAGCTGGCTGCTGTGTTTGGCACTCCTGGGCCCCTTTGATAAGTACAGCCACGGGTAGCGGTGGCAAACACGCAAATAGTTATGGCTGCATCCGAGAGGGATGTAAGGAGGTAGCCTTGCCTGCTGAAGTGGAAGGAAGCATTTTCCCCTGGTGTGATCTGCCTTCAGTGCTGATGGCATGTACTTTGAGGCTTGGCAAATTCCTAGCTACTCCTTTCAAATGGAGAGAGACATTGACATCCTGGCCAGCTCTTTGGTCTAAGCACAGTGAACTGAAATGCATTTTGAATGCCCTGGAGTGAAATCTGGACTCTGACGTTGTCTGTGACAAAAGTCCCATTGATTTTTTTTTTTTTTTTTGAAGCGGAACAGGAATTACCGCTGTATTATGCATTGCATGATATGTGGCATTATCCTTCTGGCTGGAGAAACAACTATCAAGTGAGAAGGAGCATTCTAACATAGTCTCTGCTACTAGATTTCTTTTTTTATGTATATGGCAAAAATGTGTTTAATAAAAAGTGCTTGGTTTGGCAGTTAGTTGAGAGGTGTGCTTTCCAAAGGCTTACTAGGTAGGACTCACTTTTTGACCTGTGCTATGGTAGGTTTTTTTGATTAGCTATGAACCTCTTTGTCTTTTGTAGGAGATTGAGTGAGTATCTGAGTGTACCCTGAACAATCTTCTAGTTAGAGAGGGAATTATGTTACTCTATTTCCCTGCAAATATCTCTTCATTTTCTTTTGAGCATCTATAGTCATGTTCTCCAGGTAGATGATTTTCCTTGTAATTCTCTGCATAGATAAGAGCTCTATCGTGCTCAGCATGGATTTTTCCATTTCCAGTTGCGGGCTACTTCTCACTTTTATCATTGAATTCCTCCTCTCTACTCCCTGGTATTTATAGGTTACTGTCACCTCTTTCACATTTGCAAGCTTCGTGCATCCTGTTCTCCATGCTCCCTTTATGGGAAATAGTTGCCATTGCTGCTGTAGGAGGGAAGAGGGTGGGAAGAGCAGCAATTTCTCAGGTTATACTGGTTTTGTTAAATGATGAAGCCAGTGTTTCCTTTCAAGAGGCAGCTTCCTCTGCACTTGGCTTGTGCTGGACTGAAGTATGCTAAGTGAATTGTAGCTAGGGCCGTAGATTTTGTTGATGTGGCAGTTATGAAGTCTGAGGCAGTTTTGGCAGTTATCAGTGTTTTTTTAAATCTTGGAGCAAGCTTTTTTTTTCCACAGAATGAATGAAAAATGGAGATCTGTTACAGCTTCTTCCTTTGCACGCTGCTCCAGGCCTTTTGAGTGGGCTCTGCTCGAGGCCCTTTATGGCCTTCTCCTCTTGGTGAGAACATTTTGGTGTAGAGGCCAATAAGAACAGGGATCGCAGCTTCCCAAACCTTGCACAGGGACTCCGGTGGACAGCCTAAATCTCAGCTGGTGCCCCTGTGTGAGCAGTGCCAGATGTCATCATTTGTCCTGCTGCTGTTTCAGATCATGGGCATATATAGAAAGATCGATAGAGCAATTGAATCAATGTTTCTTGAAACCTCTTGTTGAAAATATACTGCGCCTTTTGTGATGGACAGATTCTCCATCTCCACACAGAGTCTCCACCTCCGCAGGCTCCTGGGCTAGCCAGCTGATCGCTGGTGGTTTTGCTTTGTTGGCTCTGCCCTGGTGCCCTGCCAAGCGCCTTCTTACACAGAAGACAGACACGTATGTGCGTCTAAGTGGGCGTGCAAGAGCATCCTTCCTAAAGGCAGCGCTTGTGCCCTTCTCATGAACATTTCAGTCTTCACTCTTGGTGAGGAAGAGCAGAGTTGGGCAATAGCTGGTGTGGCTGGAGGTGCGGGGCCAAGGTGCTGCCCACAGGGCAGGGATCCCCCCGGCAGAGCATCCCTGTGCGCAGGAGGGAGGCTCAGCGGTGCCCACAGCGCTGCCCGTGAAAGTCAAGGCCATCGCTGTGATAGCCTGATGACAAAGCTTAATTACCCTCCGTCTTCAAATCTTTCCAAAAGGCTGTGATGCCTACAAAAATGGGATGATTATAACGGCCATTCTGCAAGGAGCCAAGGTTAATCTATAGAGATCATACGCTCGCACATGGTGATGTGTTATTTGTCACGTTCGCCGTGCCCGTTTCACCGTGACCTCTTCTCCCTTTGTTTGGCTTTGTCTCCTACCGCGTGCACCGGGGAGGAACAGCTTTCTCCGAGTCCATGTGGCATCTGCCCCTGCCTCCACTTCTGGGTGCTACAGGAGTAATAAAAAAACCCCTCAGTGCCTGCTGACTACTTCCCCAAATTCTTGGGCTTTTCATTCAATTGCTCCAAAGTATCAAAAAAAAAAATAGTAATGTTTGGATCCTGTTTTACAATATTTTTGTGAAGGAGCCGACTGCACATGGCGTGTGCTGAAGCTGATTTTGAAGGGATGTAAGACAAAAGTAAAATGGCAGTTGAAGATTATGACTAGAATTTACTGGAAATTTAATTTGGTTCAGAATTTTTTATTTTAATGAGAAAAGATGTCTCTAAAAATTCTGTTTTGGAAGAACTGGGATATAATGTTACAGCTTACTGCTGCCTGCCTCCAACTCAAAGGTTTTAGTCAGTTTTAATTTCTGATTGTCTCTGTTCCTTTTTTTTTAAATGTTTTTAATAAGAAAAAATCCATAGCGAGAGTTTCAGTCTGTCAATAGGGTCATTTTCCAAGACAAAATAATTCAGAAGGATGGTCAGTACTTGGCAAAACTGGCATCTATGAAATGAGCAGACAACAGAGAGCTCATATGTGACTCCAGAGCTCAGCAGTTAAATGGTTGTGTCTCCAGCTTGGGCCAGTGTATTTTGTACAGTCACCGCAGGGAGAAAGCGATGGGGGAGGAGAGGGCAGAGGCTGGTGCTAATGTTTTTAATTTCTCATTTACTATCAGGCAGCACCATATGGAGCAGAATGAAGCATATAGAGGAAGGAGGGATGGATGGCATTTTTCCCTTGAGCTTCTTGTCAGAAGACAAGGAAAGTGAATTCTCTGCAGGTAGCTTGAGCCTTGCCAGAAAAGTGGCTTTTATGATTGCTAATGGTGGTGAGGACATTTTTTTAATCAAATGTGTGGGCTTTTGGATTTTTTTGTTGTTGTTCTTAATAGGGTGAGTGGGATTGACTTATGCCACTCTAATATTTTCATAATGTCAGTGCATTATTTTCTTACAGCATTCAGAAGTATGCTAGGTACTTGTCACAATCAAATATTATTTATTTGGAGACTCAGTAGGGTGCCCAGGCATCTGAATGCCTCTAAAAGAAACACTGCTGCTTTGACTGATTGTGCAATGGCACTTCTCCTCCCAGCTGCATCTCATAATCTCCGACTGCCAGCAGACCTGTGGTGAACAGTGACTCTTTCCCCTGCTCAACTGCTTCTCCTCTGACATCTCTTCCTCCCACAGGTTGCATCGGCTTTTTTGCAATGACCACTCAAAAGCTGAAAGCTTTGCACTTGCTCAAAAGGCAAGGGCTTTGAAACTGGGGGGAGGGAGGAGAAGAGCCTGCCAGAAAAGTGATGCCCTTGACAATCTTGTGTTGTAACTTCTGTGCAGAGGGTACTTGAGAGCTCGTGGGAGCTCTGAGCTCCTCTGTAGCACTAGGAAGGCACAAAAGATGCAGGTATGAGTAAAGGCTTGGGACAAACTTTTCAATAAAGCATCTCCTGAGGGCTGCTTTTGAACTGTGACATCCTGAAACTAAAGCTATGCCTGGTCTGTGTGAACCAGGCTGCTTTGTGTCAGCAGGGAGGCCCCAGCAGAAAACCCCTCTAGTCCCTTGGCGATGAGACCAAAAATTGTGTGTGTTTGTGTGCATGTTTAGACACACAGTGCTCATCCAGCTTGCTAGTGCCTCTGCCAGCAGGGTGCCTCTCGAGCCTCAGGGAGCAGATAAATCTATTGGCACGGCTACTTCAGCTCCCCTCCAGCCTCACGCACCCTCAGCTCAGCATGCTGCAAATTTAAATGATTTAGAAAGCATTATTTGCCAGCTTCCCTCTTTAATGGGTATTAGTGTATCTTCCATCTATTCCTTGCGCTGAGGTCATTGTTTCATAGCTGCAAGGCTATGACCTTGTGACTCCAGCTCTTAATTGTGTTTTAAGACTGCTTTCCTTATCCATAACGGACTTGCAGCACAGTCAAAAATGAAAAGCGATGTTTGTAAAATATTGGGTTGAGGTTAGCTCAAAAAAACCTCCTGAACCCTCTCTCATGAGTCTGACTTACAGCCCCATTGACAAAAGATACGCATGCACATGTCAAAAATGTTCTTCTTGGTATGGTTTTGAAATGGAGATGTACTTGATGTCCAAATATTGATCTTCCTTTAGAAGTTTTACCTTCTATAATCCATTCTCAAAAGCCTCACCGTGTTCTTCCCAGAGGTAAATAGACATTTAAAACAGGTCCTTGTATGCTGGGGGTCTTGGCTGTTCTGTGTATTCAGGTCCTTTGAGCAGCAGCATCTGCCCACAGATATTTGAAAAAGTTCTTTTAATGGAGAGGGTGGTAAAGTGCTGTGATTTGTTTCAAGTTTCTGCTCCCCCCATGCATCCTCTGTAAATCTGAAAGACGCATAGATAATCCTCAGTGAGAGATGGTGGAGGAGTGTCTGGTGCTCCTCACAGGTGTGCCCTGGGGGAAATTAATACAAAAAAACCCTAGGAAAAAGCCTGGAGTGGGTACTAATCCTGCCCTGATTGGTCTTGCAACACTTCAGACAAGACACAGTCCTTCTCCTCCATTATGCGATGGGGACTGTCTCCTGCAGATCCCAGCACCTGCCTTGGTCACGGCATTTGAGACTTTTCTGGCTCCTTGTGCTGTATGATTAATTGCTGGTGCAGGGAGAGCGCATGAGGGCCCATGTCTTGTGGCCCCAGTCATGGCTCACTGTCCCAAAGCAGGCAGTAGTTGGTATGCTTGGATATTAAACACGTGGAAAGCTACTGTCAAGCTGCATATACGTGTATTTCTTACCACTCACTGGTGGCTGTCTCTTCATGCTTATGCATTACATCCTGGAGCTGGTATTAAGGAACTTGTTTTCCTTTGCTAAGAGAAGTGTATACAGAGGAAACTATCTCCTGATCAAAGCGGGAGACTCAGTTTCAGGGTTTCTGATTTGTCTTCCCTTTGAGTTGACTATTCAGTACCTTATTTTTTTAATGCTCGCACTGCAAAACAGATGCAGTACCGGAGTTAAAGCAGTGCGGTGAGTCATGGTGCTTTACAGGCTCAGGAAACACACACCAGGGTACCTGATGTGGATATTTTTGAAGGTGAGGGAGATCTGAGCTGAATCACTGAATGTTTGCCAATGCAAATTTGTTAAATCTGCTGGGAAGTGTTTAGCGTACATGCTGAAACTCTCAAACTTCCAAATTTGTGCAGAAGAAAGGCTTGTTTGGACTCATCGCTAATCTGCGAGAGGTGCTCGCTTCCCTTGTCCGGCTGGCAGCCTTCCCAGGCAGCGCATCCAAGTCCTGAGGCAGCAGTCGCAGATCATGTCACCTCGGGGAAAGGACCTGTGCTGCGCACAACGTTTACGATGGCAAGGGAGGAGATTGGAACGAGGCTTTCAAGGAACCTAAGAGAAAGGAGGTAGGTGACCTTGAATTGAAAGCGTCTTTATCCTATTTCTAATCTGAACCTTGCTGGATCAGGACTGGCTGAAAATGATTCTCTTCTGCTGGTTGCTCAATGGCCTGTGTGAAACATAATTGACAGATTTGGCCACGACGTTGCCAAGTCTTCAGGCTCCCTGCGAGTAACACAATTCTGGCCCCTGCTGCGCAGAGCCTCTCTTACTGTAACGTGAGGCATTGCTTACTTTCTGTGATATTTTGGGGGAGGAAGGCAGTTTTCTGCCCCACACAATGACTCACAGCTGAGAGAAACACAAAGCCGCAAGCTCACGGGCTAAGTTTAGTCTGTCGTTTAGTTTGCTGCACGCATCTCATGAGACCGCTTTTGTACAATTTGTAATAACACTTGTCCTTCATTAAGATAGCATTGTGGTTTTTTTGCATAATAGAAAGTTATGCCAGATGATGTTAGAAATAGGCTGCAGGTGCTAGAATCATCCCACCTAGCCGTAGGTGCTCAGATGAGGTGGGTCTCAGCTCCTTGTAGTCAGAGGAGAGAGGCATTTGTGCTTTGAGAGGGTGACATTTTTGGGCTCTGCAGAGGGACCGCTGGGTCTCCATTGTCAATGGGGAGAGAGAGGGGTGACGAGGCTCCTAACTTAGGCTCCTGGGTGATGAATCCGCAATTGCACTCGGTGAACTTGAGCTGAAAACGCTAATAAAACAGAGGGCCCTCCCTGTCACTTCAGTCATGGGCTCTCGGAGGGGAAATGACGGAGGTGGCTGTGCCTCACTTGGTAGCAGGGGATCTACGTGGCTCTATTGGTATTTCCAAGGAGATTAGGACAAGGTGTTAGCTCCCCTGCTGTTGCTGGCCCAATTTTTGGGGACGGGCTTTTCAGGTCAGCTGGAATCTCTCAGCCTTTTCCATCCTTGAGACCCGGACTCAGTTCCTGCAGATGATTTGTATGCGCTCATTGCTGCATTTCACTAGCGGTTAAATCACAGCCTGCCTCCAGAGGCTGCGAGCAGAAGGGTGACCACTGGTTTTGGTAGCTCAGTGTTTGCTTGTGGTGACTCCTGTTACAGACTGGCTCACTTAGGGGAAATTTCCCCAGAATTGACTTCAATAGAAAAAGTTTGACAGTTCCGTGCTTCAGGCTTACAATTTGCTGGTGACTTCTCAAATGTATTTTACAAAGAGGGTATAAGGGACTGTGGCATCATTGACAGGATGCACATATAGAATCCCATCATGGGAGCATGGGGCAGGAAGCCCCGATTCAGCCAACGGATCCATCAGGCGCTATCACAGGGAAAGTGCGGTGTTGAGATAGGACTCTGGATATTGTGCCAGTGCTGGTTTTACTGCAGTGCTTTCCATATTTAACGTGGCTAAATGAGGCTGTCTCTTTAGGAGTGCCTCTGTAAGAATGATGCTTCCTGTGTACCTAGAAACTGCCTAGCTCTGCTTGGGTAAGGTCTGAACAGGTAAGACTAGAAAAGAAACTATTTTTTGAAGCAGCAGGTACTTTCTACAACGTATGAAGATTTCGCTTGGAAATGGGGCACATCTTAGGCATTGCCAAAGAGTTCTGTAGTACTCAAGGCTGGTTCTCCAGTCTGAGCCTCGACTGGTTCAGTTATATCTAGACGTTCCCATTCAGTGGATGTTTAATATAAAGTGAATTTGCATCTAATTTCCAATTCTTTTTCCAGTGCTACTGTCTGTTACATTCCCCTGAGACATTTACCTGACCTCTAAGTTGATCCAGTCTCTCTTTCTGGAGGTGAGGCCTTGCTGCATTTCACTAGGGATCAAATGGGGCAGCAGTCTTCCAGGGGTTAAGCATTTACTGCAGCTAAGACATGTGATTTGATCAAAGGTTTTATCCCATGGTGTGAAAATACTGCTTTCCTGCTCTTGCCCCAGGAGCGTAGCTTGGGCACTGCTTGCTCCCTGCACGCAGGGTTTCGAACTGGCAGTGGGAGAAAAAAAAGTGGAGGTGGCAAAACCCACTAAAGTAGCAGAAAGAGCAACAGGTAATGAGAGGGGAAACACAGTTGCTTTGCAAAGTCTTGAAAGATCTTTGGATGCCAGAAGAGATGGCCGAGAAGCGATAAATATCCTGAAGGGCAGACAGTGAAGTCCAGCCCCATTGAGCACCACGGCTCTCAGTGAAGCCCTTCATTACCACCTCCTCGTTGACATCTTCTTCTTCCTCTTCCCAAGGCAGCTGACACAAAGCAAGTTGAAGGGACGGCATTTTTCCACAGATGCTACTCTGCTGACTGCTTAATTTAGCAGCGCTTTGGCAATTCCTCAGTGCCCAAAGCTGTCAGAAGAAGCCTCCGTGCGGTGAGGGGAAAAAATAAACAAGTCAAAGGCTTCATTAGGGAACGAGTCCATCAGTCGTGGCTGGGGGTGAAAGATGAAGCCCTTTGCTTTCCTGGGGCTCCATAGCAGGTTTTCCTGTCTTGTATCCTTTGCATTTGCCTCACCTTGGAGTTGTTGCTGTTGACCCTGGTGTAGCTGCCACACAAGCATAAATTGGATGAGAGCTAATTAACTGTCAAAACCCAGGGCAAAAGACAATAAACCCCTGCTTCACCTCCTGGTGGGTTTTAGTCTTTTCTCTTTGATGTGACAGCTTGTGCTCCGTTCCTTTTGCAAACAACTCACCATTGCAGAGGAAATGCAATACAGCAAGGCAATCACTTATCACCAGTGACAGCAAATAAACATGAAAAATGGGCTTTGAAATACTAAAGGACAATGATCAGAAAGGTTTTTTCTTTCATCCTAAATCATGATGTTTAGCACTCAGCTGTAGTATTATAAGTTATTTATAAATGTCTTGGCTTGTTAGGAAATGTATGTTTTTATATAAAGATAAATAATGTTTTTAATCAGATGATAAATGTACATGTTCTGCATGGGGAGGGGGGAATGTGGAGAAACCAAGGCAGACTCAGTGTAATATCCTCATATTTATGGGGAGGCACCTAACCAATGAAAATATTGCAAAGTGACATTTGCTTCTAGGCATGTGTAAAACAAACATGTTTATATTGCAAGAAAGCTAATCAAAATTTCTAATGGAACGATTTTCTAACAGAAAATGCAGTTTCATCAAAATCAGCATGTCTTACTGAGAGGTGTCAATCGCACAGATATTTTCAACTGAGGAACATTTTTGTTTTGCTCTGAAAAGGTAGAATTCTTGTTTCCATGTTTGTTTGGATTCTTCACATAAAATGTTGATACACTTTAGCAGGATTTAATTTGTTACATTGCTTTGAAATTCTCAAAACAAAATGTTTAAATGTATCAATACGGATGGGTTCAAAACTGGATTTTTTTGGATTGTCCCTTCATGGGAAATTTTAGATTTTTTTTTTTTTTTTTTTGTTCTGATTCAGTGTAAAAACATGCCAAAATGTCAGTTTCTCATATGACAGAAATTCTGTTTTTCACTCGGCTCCAATTATAGCATTTGAATTTTGAAATTCAAAGAAGCTGAGAGAAACAGGAGGCAGGAACAAGATGTGTTAAAATCACCTTCCCCCCCCCCCCCCCCCCCCCCACATAGGCACATGAATCAGCTTTGGCAAACTCAGTGTTTTCCAATGTTGTTGTTGGAATTGGAATATTGGCGTATTATTATTTCCATGCTATTGTAGCCCTGTGGGGATGTATTTCTTCTGGGAAAGCTCAGTCCCTACACCTGAATGCTGGATGCAACCTCCTCATCCCACTGAAGCAGGGTTTTTTGTGGATTCTCATTTCTGCTGCTTTTTGAGTGTCTTGGGTCATTTTACTGATTGAGTGTTTAGAAGTAATGGAAGCTGCTGTTCTCTGCAGGTTCTGGAGTATCCTGCTGACTTGGGGGACCGTCTTATGGAGTTTCAGGGTCCTCTGTACAGTGAAGCAGCTGTAAGAGCTGCTCACAACAACTCCAGAACTGGGAGGGCTGTGAAGGCAGCAGAAAGCTGCTGTACCTAAAATGAACACCCCCCACCCCCCCCACCAAACAGCACTAATGGTGCATCTGCTGTGCTAGCAGCTTTTATTTAAAAACCATCCCCAAGTCTTCCACATACTGTTTAACAGGATGAGCATTCTTGTGTGAGATTTGTTTTCTTTACAAAGAAGTTGTAACAGGCTTTGGAGCAGTGTGTGAACAGTTATAGGCACATATATTCAAGGTTTGGTTTATCTTGCTCTGAGGTTAATAGGTGTAATACCTTTGGAAGGGCTTTTTGAAATGTAAAACTTTACCTTTTTTGTAAACACACAGGCAAAACAGAAATGCAGAAAAAGCCAGGTTGGGAACAAGGTTACAATATTGCCTCAGCACCCCCTTGCTACTGGGCACACTTCTGGGTTATTTCAACTGTTTTGAGGTTAGGGCAGCCTAGCTTAGAATGTCTTTAAGGAGGAATGTAAATCATGCTGGAAATAAGACTTTTGACAAATATGATGAACACAGATTTACTTCATATAGAATAATTTTGGTATTTGAAAATAAATTCTGTGCAACAAAGGCATTCTCTTACTTAATTACAGGATTTCGACAGGTTTTATTCCAAGAAAAAAATAATATCATCAATTGTTGTGAGCCAGCCGGAATAGGACCTTGTTCGTATACTCCTTTTCAACGCTATTTCAAATTATACTGTAGTAAATTTGGGGCAGCTCTACTGAGTTCACTGGGAAGTGACTTTGGTTTCATACAGGTGGAATTAAAAAAGTGATTTGGCCTGTTGCATTTGGATTTGTGTCTGATTTAAGACATCTGGCAGGTTAGCAGGTGTTAACACATTTGCTAATCTGAACTACCAGAAGTGGGAGCCCACACTAGGTAATGATGTTGGGGAAGTGATAAGGTGAGAGAGAGAGAAAGATGCTTCTTGGAAACGTACCAGTATATCCCAGGCTTTCCAATCCCCATGTCAGCATTGTTAGTGCTGCCGAAAGGTGTGCTGGAGGAGCCACCCAGCCCTGCCAACGTACCAGAGGTGGGACCGATGTAAGGTCAGTATGGATGTAGTGCAAACTCCTAACATAAATGTGTGGTACTATTTCCATCTCTTCAGAAGTAGGTTTATTACTACTAAGTAGCAATTGAGCTGTAGCTAATAATTAGGTCTGTTCCTAGCTATCAGACTCATGTGTGTTTCACTATAACAAACAAACCCTTAATGGTACGTGGGAGTTTGCATATGTCCATAAGCAAGTTGGCTCCTTGCATGACCTTTGGGACCTATTATATGAAGTCCTTGGCCATCCTGACATCATGCAACCCATTGCGCTGTCCTTCCCTACTTCATAAAAGGTTCTGATTTACTTTTGATTTCAGGGTTTGTTTTGCTTTTGAGGGAGGGAGGAAGACAGTATTTCACTGTGGTGAAAGAAGGAGGGTGAAACTGCCTACGTGGGTCTTCACATGTGATTTTTGTTTGGCTTCTGTGTGGTTTTCAGATGGATGGGGAGAATGAACTTGAGTTGCAAATGGTTCACAGTGTGGTAAATTGGCTTGCTGAGAGCTCCTTCTGAAATAAGCCCTCCAACACGGAACAGCTTCATACTGAGCATGTGTTCAAGTACGGGGAAACAATCCTGCAGCAGCAAAAAGCTCTGCAACTTTTGCACTGTCTTGTAAGGAACAGGGTTGTTGCGGTGCTGCGAGAAACTTGGGCAATGATGGTGGGAGGTGTCAGGGTCGGTGGGGTGTGCAGGCTGCTTGATAAGCCTTGAAGGCTGAAGTCCTGTTTCAAGGAACTGCAATTGTTAGAAATCAGGCTTGTCCGGATTTTATTGGCTCTGTTGGCTCCTTCAGGGTGACTTTTGGTAGCACACAGCTATTAAATGCAGAGAGTGACTCTGACTCCCAAACAGAAGAGAGTGATGAGAAGGCAAGGTAACAGGCTGCGAGGGCAAAGACGTGCCTTGGTAAAAGATTCCTTTAGCTGAATTGGAGTTGTGTTAAGTTCTTCCCTGAGGGCAAATACTTGATTTTATTTATGGCTGCTGAGTCGGAAGAAAGCCTTCATTTTAGACAGGTTTCAGAATTATTTCTCTTCTCTCTCCCACTTGTTTTATTTAACTAGCTGTGGCACTGGCTATCATTTCACATGATAAAACCACTTTGTTATAGAAATCAAAAAAGAAATCAACCTCATAATAAACTAAACTATCCTCCCATTTCTTGGTTTCCAAATCAGGTAGCTGTGGAAATGTTTATACCTCAAGCCTTTTAAAATTCCCAGCACTCCAGTATTTCCCTCCACATAGTCCCTATGTTAGACTCAAGCCTTTTTAAACACATTTATTTTCTGAAGATAACCAAAGAGTTTTTTGTTCCCAAAACCTTCATGTTCCAACACTGCTTGCAACTTCAACAGCAGGATAACCATGACAAGTAAAATTCCTCAGTAGGACTAACATTGGGAGGGGCTCTAATCTTAAACAACTAAGGATAAATGCTGCTTTTTTCCAGTTAATACTGACAAATGTTGTGCACTGTTTCTTGTTGTGCAGGAGCTCGTGTATGATGCTGGCTGCAGTAGGCTGTAAGTGATATTTCATGCTTTAACAAGAGCTAGAAGCCACTTTGCTCCTTATTTCTCTCTGCCCACAAAAAGTCTGTATCGGTGCTACTGGGCTGTGTAAGGACTTGACCTTCCTCTTATTAAAATCAATTGCTGACCAGAAGGTAAAGAATACCGAGCTTTACACCCCTTCATTATAGATGTCTTGGGTACCAAGGCAATGTCAGGAATCGCAAGGGACTGTCCACAATGACTCGCAGCTGCCATCCAGCTGGAATAAAGGGGGTCATTTGGTTTTTCAGATAACTGAGGCTGTTCAAAGCACTGCAGGTTAGGTCCTGAAGCCAGCATTGCTGCTGCAGATCCAACACCCTGTCATTGCCATGTGCTCTGCCGTCTGTCTTCAGGTTGCCATCTTCTTTGGCTGCTGAAGGGCTCCTCTTTCAAGTGCTGACCTCTGCCTTTGTGTCTACTAATCCAAACTGAGTATGAGGACCAGACAAGATAATGGTAATAAATAATGTAAATAGGAAAAATTGAGGTAAATGTGTGTTGCTGTTAAAATGGGCTGGAAAAGGGAGTGGGACTCCTTGGGCACTGATGTGACAGTACATCTGTCATTCAAGTGACACAAAAACTGAGCAGGGGAAGGGTCCTGTTCCTCGCAGCTCCTGTGGGTTTGCATTGGGTCAGCTCTTGGCTTTGCTTCAACTCAGGGCCTGCATGCCCCAGCCAGGCAGCTCCTGGTTTTGCTCCGCATGGGAAGTACCGGTCCTCCTGTATTATTTCCCGTGCCACCCTGCTGTCCCAGCCCTGTGCTCTTGCATTTGGCTTGGTTGCATCCACATTGAGCAGTGTTTGAGCTGCAGACTGATGTTAGTTGGTCAGTTGACCTGAGTTAAGATCTTGCCTTTGATGTCCTAGTGCAGCATGCCCCATCAAGGTAGGGTGACCCATTTAACTGTTTCTAGCCCTGCTGAAAAGCAGAAAACTTAAAACTGCCCTTTCCTTCCCCTGCCAGCTCCCATTTCCCCACTGACCCTCCTGTCGTTTCCTATTGACAGCAAATAGGTAGGATAATCATGTCCTTGGTTAGCAATATCTACCCTCGCGTTGCGCAGTGAGTCATGTCTGTACTTAGAAATGTGAGCAGAAAGCTTCAAATGGGCATAACATAGATAAGGGCAGAGCTAGAGAAATCTTGTTTTACATTCTTCCCTCCCCCCTCACCAGCATCAGTAATATGAGGAGCCCAAGCGACTGAGCTGCCGGGCAGGTTTTGCTCTTCGTCCTCTCTCTAACTTTTAGAGTCCAGGGGGGCATTCTTAAGACACCGATTTGCGCTCAGTTTTGCCAGATCCCTGCAAATGGCTCCACCAACCTTAGCCTGCTTTGCACGTCTGCCATCAGCACAGCCAGAATCCAGGAGCGTTTGTTCACTTCGATAGCGTTCAGCCTGCTTGGCCTCCCCTTCGGGCTACTCCTCTTTCTCAGCGCTGCAGGAGGTCACTGCAGCGTGGGGCTGGAGGGGGCTGATGATCTGGCATGTCGTGTGGAGCGGGCTGCAGAGGTCAAGCAATGGACTGATGAATACAGTATGGACCAGTGATTTGGGGTCTACGGTCTGCACAATAACATACTCGTAATAGAGCAGCACACCAGTCTGATTATCTGATGGCTTCCCTAATGACCTCTGTTCAAGACTCCTCGCTGAACCAGCCCTTGTGGCTGTCTAAGGTTTAGCTTTCTGCACCATTTATTTGTTGTCTGTTCCCACTTAAATTGCCAGTCTCGATGCCATATGGCTCACTTAATAGATAAATAAGCCAGTGTATGTGGTGTAAATATTTCCTTCCAAGTTAGATTGCAAATGAGGAAGTTTTATTTCATTGGAAGAAATTGAGTTTTTAAAGTAAGATTAACAGAAAAAAGTCTAGCTGAATACTGCTGTAAAGGACTTCATCCTGAAGCTTTTGAATTCCTGATACAGCCTCTTTTTTTTTTTTTTTTTTTTTTTTTTTTTTGAATAAACTGACTAGATTTTTAATTACTGTAGCAATGTTTAAGCCCGTCCTTTGGTAAGACTAAGATCTCTTGGGATGTTATAAATGGCAACAAAAGACCCAGCTCTTTCTTCAGGCAGTGGATATAGCAAAAAAATTTCAGGTTTAAGAGTACTAAGATTATGTGATATAAATGGTATAATGGAAAATACTAGGCAACTTGCAGTGCATTTACTGCTGTACAACCTCATATCCTCAGTTCAAAGCTTAACAAAGCAGTAAAGGCTAAAACAACAACAACCCCTCTCTCCCATGAATGTGCTCTGGGAACAGCATGTAGCTTATTAAATTATTACAGATACTATAAAAGGATGTATCTCAAAGCTCATCTCTCAGATGTACTTGCCTGTATGTGTACATTGAGTTAGCTTGCTGGCAGGTTTGCCAAGAAATGCATATGGGAAGGAGAGGAGCGTCCTGATATTTACTGCCCTTAAAAGACTGAGGATAATGTGGCCCCATCCATTTCTTGAACCGTGCCCTTTTTCCACTGACTGCTTTAACCTGACTCTGGAAACAGTCGTGAGAACAGAGGTGTTTAGCTCGTGCTAAGGAGTCAGTGGGGGAAGAAAAATTTAAGGAGAGGGTGGATGGGTTCCAAACTTGTCCACTTTGCAGAAATCTGGAGTAAGACTGGTTGTTCAAGATGCAAGTAAGACACATGAACATATTTCAATGTTGTTTTAAAACCAAGTATTTAATGCTGTGCTATCTTCCAGAGCTTAGTGTTAAATGTTTTTTTTGTTTTGTTTAAGAAAAGTTCCCAGGTGTTCATGACTAAGCATGACTCCAGTACGGTCCCATAGTACCACTGGGTAGGCAGCGTTGGTGAACAGGGGGTACTGTGGCAGTGCCTCCAAGGAGACTGAAATCACAGGGCTTCCCCCCACGACACACCAGTGCCTTGCAGAGAGGGAAGATGAGGGAAGTAATATTCAGACCAACCAAAAAAAAGATCAAATTTGAGCTATTTGTGAAATGTGATGTAGCCTTAGGTGAGTTGTTAACATCTCAGTGCATGTAGGTTGCACTCAGAAAAGTAATAGTTCTTATCTAATGGAATAAATTGTCCCTGGCACTGGGTGGTAATTGAGAGTGAGAAGGCTACTGAAGTGCAAATATGAGGAGCATCCAACTCTTGTGCACTTTGGTGCCCTTGAAATTTAGGCTTCTAGTTCAACTATTGGCTTCTGAAGATAAACCCTCTGGCTGAGGCAGGCAGAGAATATTTCTGGGGAGAAGTGGCTGAAACAGCAGAGCTGCAAGAGGTTTGGTCTACTCTGCCTTTGAGAAGCCAAAAGGTGGCTGCCTGGGCTGCTGCAAAAACCCACTTGGAGTTTGATCTTGGAAGTAACAGTGACTCTGTTCGAGGGAGATGCAGCCGTGTGCTGCTGAGGTGCACTACTGAGGCACGGTTTTATCTTGTTTGAATGGGACGTGCAGCTGTTTTGCGTTTCTTGGGATTTAGCCATGCAGGATTTTGCCACTTACTGTGAGCAGTAAATGCTGCGAAATGGGGACCTTGGCAGGTAGCTGGGGCTGTGTTTGCAGCTGAGTTACTGACCTGATACTGTCTTTGCCCTGTCTGGTGTTGGACGGGCTGAAATTAGTGTCAGTTTTATCATCTTTTGTTCCTTCTCCTGGGCACACACAGCTTCCAAGCGGTGCTGGTACGAGTAACGCTGGGTTTTGAAAGCAAATGTCCCAGAGGCTGTGCTTGCTGGCAGGGAGCCGGCTTCCCTGTTGGGACTGGTGAGCAAGGACTACCCGGCATAGCTCTGTGGTCCCTGTACCAGCTGGGAATGTGCACTCCTGACACCAAATTCCTGGTCTTGTTTCAGTTACAGAATTAAAAGCGTGGTGGTGGGGAGGAAGAATCCGCTTCTCAACACGCTGTCGGTCACAAGGGAGAGTCAGGTTCCCAAGAGGATCCCTGTCACCTGGCAGTGAAGAGAGCGAGGGTGTATCTTGTCAGAAATCCCGACATTGTGTTTCTTCCAAACTGGCTGCCTTTTCTCCTCCAGAAGCCTGAAGATGTTTGGGTAACACCCTGGTACGCCGTGTCGACTGCAATATTTCACTGTTGCTGTTGGTGTGGCATGCAAGGCTGGTCGAATACTTTCTCTCCAAACTTCTGCCTCTGTGAAATTTTCTCTTTCTCTAATAATCTGATTTACTTTCCCACCAGGGATTTCCCTGTATCGTTTTGCAATAATTTTTGACACTAAAAGCAATGTTTGCAAAATGTTTGTCCAACCCCCATAGAGCTCAGTGGCTATTCCACAGCGTCTCCTGTAACCTGGAGTGTTGGTGGAGCTCCCGCTGTGGTGTTTGCAACTCAGAGGGTCTCCAGGTTGGTTAAAGAGTGTAAAGAAATGAATACTTTTGTGCTCAGTGTCATATGTGCTTGGAATGATCTGCTGGCAGAAATTTAATTTTGTTTCCAGTAATTTGAGGTTGTAGATAGGATTACATCTCCCAGTCAGAGAGAGACATTAATCAAGAAATAGGCCTCTTAATCCTCCTTTCAATTTTAATGAAACACTGTAAAAATGCCTTTCACCGGGGGATGTCAAGTATCAGTTGTGCTTTGATTAACATGCTTTTGTGACAGGTTTACTGTTGTACCATGTACCAAGCTATTCAGCAACCTAATTTAAGCTGTCCGTCAAGAGAAAGCAAGTACAAAGAGAGCATTATTTTCTCATTGGAGCTGCAATAACAGACTTGTGTATCTACAAACATTTTTTTTTAAACACTGGTTACTCTGCACCCGTTGTGACACTTTTAACCTTCAGAATAAATGGGCAAAGGCTGGACGTGACACAAATCACACTATCCCCTGAATGGCAATTAGGAAAGAGATAAGAAATCGGAAATGTTTTTGCAGCTGATATAAGTTAAGTACTTGCCTTTCTCACAGCAAAGTGGAATTTGGACCAACTCTGCTGGAGTATAATAGGTGTAAATCTGGGGCAATTGAGAGGAGCATTGGGCTCTGAATCGCTAATCCTCTCTTCTTTTTTCCTCTCCCCCTTCTGAAGTCAAAACACATTTTCAATGGAGGCTTTGTGGTTTGAGTTGCATTTGGCTTCTTATCTGCTCAGTTCTTTCTAATGTGGCTTGATTATATTAGATATGAACTTCCTTCTGGCTGGAAGCCAACACCGGGCAGACTATTCTCTCTCCTAGTTGCTGAAACCTGACAGGGGAATGCCAAGCCTTTTCACAGGAGTTGGTTTATTTTTAGAGAGGTTTTTTTCATGCCTCTTTAAAAACTGACCTCTTGAAAAAGAATGACTCCAGATCATCTCAAAGTAGAATATAGCTGGAGTCTGGAGTCTTCCATGCAAATGCAGCCTCTTCCAGCTAATATGGCACAAAACCCCACAGGCTGCGCTCACCAACCTGACACCCACCAAGTTTTAACAGCTCAGTTAACTGAGAGAAGTTTTTTGTGTGAGTGGGTGCAATTGCACTCTCAAGCCTTGGAATACGGATTAAAAGCTTCACAGTGCACTGTCTCGTACGTTGGCTGCTCTGTGGACAGAAGAAATCAATTACACAATGGTCTTTCCCTTTTCAAAGTTTAAAGTGAACTCTCAGTCTAATTCTGATGACTGTCCCCGGGAGCCTGTGGCACCACATGCCTTGCTTGGCTTGCTGGAGGGAAGGGCTGGCGGGATTGCAGCGTCTGGAAGCAAAGGAGTCAGATGGGCTGGCAGGTCTTGCAGGCGGACTCTAGAAGTGGCCAGTCCTCTCTGAACGGGGCTATTTTTTTCTGGGGGGAAAGGACATCTTGCTGGGGTACACCTGGGTCTGTCTCCCTTCAGCAGGGTCCCCTCGCTGCTGCCCAGCCACTGGGGGTTTTGTGGGAAGGAAGGCTGCGGCACGTTCTTGCCTGTCGCGATTCCCATGGCACTGCGACCTGCTCAGGTCCCCAAGCTCCAACTCCCTCTGCTAATCTGCCAGGGTGCTCTATACATCGTGGTGACCTGAGAGGATGTTCAGGAGCCATTTGTAACATCTTAATGACCATATTAACACCTCTAATTGTAAATGACGAGGCAATTAGTCTCAGCATAGCGGCTTGAACAATTATGTTTGCCCTATTAAAGTGACAGAATATTCATTAATGTAATAATAATAAAAAACCCCATCTCCTTGGAATTTGTCCCTCTGAGGTGAGTGGCCTGGCTGTTTGTCTGCTTTCAGTTTCTTTAAAAAAAAATGCAAGTTTGGGTGCAACTCTTGCCAGAAATGCTCAGCTGTCAAACCTATTTATTCCATGAAACACATTTATGGCAAGTGTGTGTCTACTCTGCCTCTCACTTGATTCACAGGGAAGAAGTCTAAGAGTGAGAAAGTGACTCAATCTCTATTTTCTACCAGGCCAAAAAGTCTTGGGGCCTCTTAGCTGAGTCCCAAAGTGGGGTGAGGGAACCCACTGAGGTAACCAAGGTGCATATATTTAAGGTCAGAAACTGCGCTGGAGATTGTGCCAGGTCTGAAAGCTGCTTAGTATTTATACTACTTTTGTACTTGAGGTCTCATCTAAAAGCTGAGGGTTTTTTCTGGAGGATGTTGTGTTTCAGTAGAGCCAATCCCAGCTTTGAAGACCTTGCTGTCTTCACCAAGACAGCCAAAACCTGAGGCAGCAGAGAGAATGAGGGGACCTAGACTGATGGTGTGTTACATTTCTGACTCTCTCCATTAGGTTTCATGGCTATTAGGCAAGTGAAAGCACATGCGGTTTGATTTTGGCCATGAGATAGTGTTATTCCCTCCAGTTGAAGCTGCAAAATAGTGGGTCTGCCTTCACTCACTTGCAAGAATTGGGTTTGAAACCCTGAAACTAGCTTTCTTTAACATGTTGGTTCCATTACCTGCTCTCTTTCTGTCTCTTTCCCAGTTGACATGGAACAACTACTAATTTTCCTGGGGGTGTCTCACCTGGTATTTCCATCACAGATCTGAGGGACCCCATGGGATCTTGTTGGAGCTGTGGCTTTGCTCTAGATATCACAGTGGGTCTGTGGGTGAAAGGCAGCCCTAGAGGCAGCCTCATTTTCCCAACCACCTTTGTGTGGCATTGCTATCAAACAACTTGCATGGTGAAGCTAGGATCTCTTTAAACAAGCTTTTACAAGCTTTGTTTTTAATGACTTAACCAATGAACATCCTGGTACCTTGGATGAGGTGGCACTGGTTTTTTTTTTTTTTTTTTGATAAATGCATCTGAAATCTGACTAGTGAGGTTGTCATTGTTTCAAAAATAGCTTCACTCCTAAGTGAAAGCTGTCATTGCAGATGTGTTTTAGCTCAGTGGAAACATCAGGACTGTGTTTGGGACTGCAGGATCATGACATCTTTTTAAGCACAGTGGGAGACAGATGGGTGAGCTGCCAACTTGATGCAAAAACAATAAGAACAAATGAGCTTTTTAAAAATAGAACAATTGCATTTGGAAAGAGAGTTGGAGGGGGGTGAAGCTGAGAGAGAAATAATTCTCCCATGATCCTACCCTAGTTTTTATATTAAACAAAACACGTTGCAACATTGTCTTCATTAGCAATGAAGTGACAAACTGGAGCGCTTCCAAAATGGCTGGCTCCAAACTGCTTTCATATTGACCTGAAATGTCAGCTGCTATTATGTTCTGCTGACCACTGATTGCTTCCAGAGTAGCATTTTCTTCTGTGAAATGAAAGAAGTTTCATCTCAGTGATCTCGGTGTCTCCTGGTGTTTGTGAAGTATGATAGTCATGGGAAATGATAGTGCCTTTATTTCAAACCACTTCTCAGTTCAAGTGAAATGAATTGTTAATCTTGAAGTTATTTATACTGTGAGAGTGTGTTTTGTGCAAGAACATTGTATTTGCTCATCTAAAAGATCCTCCACTTCACCTTCTTATAGCCAGCAAACCAAGGTGGTATGTACCTCTAATTTATTTCCCTACCTTCACACACACATACACAGAGTTGGGCTTTGACATAGCAACGCTGATATCATGCTCTGCAGGCAAACTTTAAATTTCTTCTATGGAGTTATGCAAAAAACATGAATATGGAAAAATGGTACTTCTGGTAGCAGTAGTCGAAGTTCTGTGATCAGGTCTCTAATGATAGGTCAGGTAATGTTTTATTTCACATAATGCAGGCTTAAAGTTATGTGAAAACCTCTTGGTCTTTAATTGTCAGGGAAATGAACGAGGTGATCTGTAAGGTCTTTTCAATCTTTCTTTTCTGAAAACTGGTGTAATATAATTTATTCATATTCCTATACTCTATTGTTCTGTACTTATCACTTGAAAAGGACTCTTCCGAGCAAAAGTGAAGGAAGTAGGTCTGTCTTTTTGGAAAATATAAACAGGTGTCTGTTATCTGCTAAAGACCAGAATGAAATATCCTGACCAAATAAACCTACTGGATCTACTCTTGTAAAGTAACAGCAACTAAATGATCTGTAAAATGTAGGAAAGCTGGAAAAACTCCAGCTGTTGGTTTGGGCAGAATTTGATGGCCTTACTTGGTTTCTGTGATGAATGGTCTCCAAGATGAAATGTGTTTTAAAGCGGTGGAAGTGTGCAACCTTGGTAAGGTATTAGTTGGGCAGAGGAGAAACTAGCCCTTATATCTCTGCTAATCAGTACCCCTGGGGTTTTTTCCATGTCTTTTCTGAGAACTTTTCTTCTAAGGGAGTAACCATTAACTAAGTGCAGCCAAGTCAGTCTGCAGGCTCTCCCAATATTTAGGCGGCAGTACAGATGGACTCTGAGGAGATGGCCTTGGGCCACTGCCAGTACCTATTCATCTACCATTTTCCTCCTTCTCATTAAGGTCCTACTCAACACCTGTATTTCCTTCATTTGTGAAAGAACTAGAAACAATGAGTTTCCTAAAAAGAGAAAGAAGAGAAGTGTAAAGGAAAACAGTCATGTTTTCGTAAGAAGCTTTGACTTTCCTCTGTTTTGTGTGTCTTAAGAATTAAAAGATGAAATTGCAGCACTTTGGCTACTATTTTGTACAGTGAAGTCTCTGACAGTTGTGTCCATTCAGACCCACTCTCTCTTTCTCTATTATCTCCCGATTAAAATTAAACTTGGCTTGTGGAAGGACCAAAATCTTTTATGGGCATCAGGCTATTGCTTTATTTGTTTATTTATTTATTTATTTATAGGGAGCTAGCTCCATTCTATCCAATCAATTATTAAGAAGAAAATAAAAATCACTCGTTATCTTCTGCAGCTTTTTTATCAGTTCCTAAAGGAATGCTGAAATATCCCAATTAAACATAAAACAAGCTCCTTGCTGGAGGACTAGATGAAGAGTTGAATATTGGTAGGACAAGAAAAAAATGTTTCGTACTTGCCGTGCATGGTATTTCTGAATGCTGAGTGGGGATTAGGTAAACAGTTGAGGTGAATGCTTTAAAGATGAATTCCATAACATGCAACACAAAAGCACATAGTCCCCCAATAGTTGTGACAGTGATCTGTATGGAGAAAATAAGCAATGCCTCAAGCACAAGGAGGTTTCAGCAGAAGGACAGCCGTTCAAAGGGTCTTGGGACTGGGACACCCAAACAACAACTAGGGATGTTTTACTTGCATGCAGACAATGAGTTATGTGACTTGATTAATGGCAGTTTCAATGCCTGAATTTGTCACCTTTGCCGAGCACTCGAATGACTGTCATCACATTGATTAAGCGAGGCAGTCGCAGCCCGGGACCTGTGCAGACAGCCTGGCTTTCAGGCAGGGTGTAGTGCCATCTGCGCACCCAGCCCGGGATCCCTGCCTGGCTTCCCCGTCTGACTGCTGTCCGCAGCCACAGCGGAGGCTGAATTTCCCCTTCTGATTAATGCTGGGAAAGATGCTCTTGGCAGCTGGCTTTCCAGTCCTGAGCGAAGAGGGATCTGGGCTCCACTTCCTACCTGGAAGATCGTATATACTTATAAACTGTAAAGCCTTTTTATTTCCTACACGATGCGTATATTAGTCTGCTAAGCAAATTCTTCCTTCTCCTAAGCTTTGCTACCCCTAGCAGTTCTCTAGTGAATTTTAACCATAACTTTTGATGATTGCATTCTTCAGGCCTGGAAGCCCATCTATACAATATCCCAGAAATATGTTCTTCCTAATGCAAACAAATCAAATGATTAATGGCTATCCCTAGTACAAACCAGGCAACCTCCCTGGTCTCAGCGAGAGCCTGGGATCCTGCTCTGTGCTTGCAAAGTGAATGGTTTGGATTGGGACTTTCATTATTTGCAATGTTACCTTGGGGGCCTCCTGTAATACCACCTACTGTAACAGACTGTTGCAGCTTGAAGCTATTTGGGATAGTCAGGGAAAAGATAGAGAATTTTTAGAGGTGGTCTTAATTTTTTTCACTTAATTTTTCCTTGGCCGTGGGTTAAAGGTGCACCTATGTTAGTACTAATACTATTTTGGGTCAGAAGCAGCGTCTGAGATTTTTTAAAATTTCAAATCACTTTATTGGAACAAAATGGGTGCAGCTTTTCTTGTCTCTTGCCAAGCTAGGATGGGAGAGAAGGCTCGGCTATTTTTCACCACTCTGCTGAGAAGAAATCTGTTTCAGGCAGCTGCTGCTTTTATTATTGTAATAATCCGTGGAGAGTGCAAACAGAACGGCACTGGGGGCTGGATCCTGTCTGCCGGGTTTCAGGAGATGTCGTGCTCTTGACTGTAAAGAGAGTGTGGAGAAGTAGCTGCAGCACAGCCGAGAGCAACGGCACAAAGGGCTGTGCAAAGCGAGCTGGGAGAGTGCGTAGGTGAGACGCTTCCCAAGATGAAGGGGCTTCTGGTGAATGAAGCCATGACTAACTGGTGGCCTTTGGAGAAGGAGATTGGTGCTTCCAAAGGATCTCAGAATAGCTTTGTTTACAAAATGTGCAAATAATTGAAATATTAGCAGCGCAGTTGAGTCATAGAGAGATGAAACAGTTTTGCAGCTGCTGTGATGATTCTTGTGAATCCACAGGGGTCTGCCCATCGGGAATTTCATTCCTAACAGTAGAAATAGCAACTCTTACTACGAGTCAGGGCTCATACTTAACAGAAGGCAATTAGGGCGTTGGTAGCTTTAGTAAATGTGAGTCAGTGCAACAGCAGTAGACAACAGGGCTCCTGCCGCAGCCCAGGTCACTGCCCAACGGTGAGCACGCCTGTTTTCCTGAAATCCCACGGAGCCTTGGTTTGCGTCCACCCCCTGTTTTCCTCCAGTCCGGTCATTTACAAGCACGCTCTTCCCCTTTCAAATGGACTGAAGTCCTCCAGAGAACTCCAAAACAAATAATCAGACCTCCCAAAGCTCTTCCCAGGAGTAGGTAGTTCCTTAGCTGCCTTTACTGATGCTCTCCTGAAATGTCTGTCCTACAAACCATGTGTGAAGGGCACCAGGAGGAATGATGCCGGTCTTCTGGGAACAAGGGGTGTCTGTACAGCAAAGCAAGGCTTTAGAGATGTGTTTCTGCTCCCTCTTTGTTTCAAGATAGTGGCCCTTTGTTTAAATGCTCTACAGGTGAATAGATTCCCCAGGGGTGAGTCTGTCCCATCCTGGGTTTTATCACAGTCTGCAAAGCCAGCAGGAATTTTGTTGGATCCCCTTGTTAAAATATTAGCTGCACTTCACTGAAAAGCCTAATGCTTTAAATTCTGCTTTAATGGCCTCCCACCCCCTGCAACTGTAGGGGGAAAAATTCCGGCCAAATAAAGGGTCGGTAAAAAGAAACTTCTCTTTTTATATGACACCCTGTTAGCCCTAATGACAGTTTTCTCTCTGTAAGTGCAGTAAAGTATGGAAATATTGCTGTGCTCCATGGTGCAATTTTCTGACTGTGATTTTCGTTGATAAAAGCCTTCAGAGAGCACATTTCCCTTCCCACTTATCTGCCATCAAAAGACAGCAAATACATGAAAAATTCAGCTGTCACTCTAAACAAAATATACAATTACTCTGGGTTGATGTTTTAAGCAGAAATAATTTCCATGGCAGAAACCTGCAGCTATTTTCTAAATGCTGTGATGTTTGCTTCTAGCTTTTTGCATTATGCATGTATCAGCTGGTTTAGATATTTGAATGCAAAGATGAGATACCACGAGTTAAAACTTAGCACTTGCCAAATTAAATATTTGCTGGGCTGAACCCTAAGTTCATTACTTGACTGCTATTTTGCACTGGAGAATGAAAAATCTTTTCTAACCTGCCAAAGGCAGTTATTTTAGGAAGCTGACGAAGAGGGCAGATGTTATTCAAGTGGTTGGATAAGAAAAGGAAATAGTACATGTTAACTCTTCTGGAATAACCAGATAGATGAAAGAAAGTGGAAATGTTCCTGAAATCTGCTAATTTATTTGGACAAATCTAAGCAGAAAAGATAGGATGGAAATTTGATACTTCATCTTTCACAACTTGAAATATTAAAATGGGGTTCCTTATGTCTCATGTTGCTTGGATAGAATTTCTTTTGGGGTATCTCTGAACTTCGAAACGACCCAAAATCCAGAACAGTGTTCCTGTGCTGTTGTGGTTTTGCTTGGGGTTTTTTGGGGTGTGTGGTGGTTTTTTTGCATACAGCTGATGACAGAGATCAAGAAGACTGGAAGATGGTAACCTTAATGTAACTATTTAGAAACAGAGATGGAAATTTTTCTTATTTTGTTTCAAGGGTTGAACCTAAAAATAATAGTCAAAAGTATCTTATCTTGGCAAAACAAAACTTTTTGACTCAAACTGAAAGATCTCTTACCACTTGTAAGTTACTTAGGCTTTATTACTCTTTCTCTCTGTCCCACTTCAAAATTATAGTTCATCTGTGTCATTCTGAAATCCGATTTCAAAGCTCAGTTTAAAACTTCAAAAAGTATTTTAGCACTCCTAAGCTAGAATCATTGAGTTTGGAAGAGAAACCTTTAACCCAGCTCCCCCCTGCTCAAAGCAGAAACACTGAAACTCTTACTTTGAAAACATGAAGAAAAAATATTTTGATACTTTTAGTGTCACAGAATTACAAAATCGTTTAGGTTGGAAGGGACCTCTGGATATCATCTAGTCCAACCGCCCTGCTCGAGGAGGGTCATCTAGAGGGGGTTGCCCAGGACCGTGTCCAGTTGGGTTTTGACTGTCTGCACAGATGAAGATGTCCTCTCATTTTTTATCCTGAAATTATTAGCTAACTTTAATGTTAATACACTAATAGTTTTTGTCACCTTCCAAATTCCATATCTGCAGATTTAATGTTCTATTGTGGTGGGATGACCCTGGCTGGATGATGCCAGGTGCCCACCAAAGCTGCTCTATCAATCCCCTCCTCAGCTGGACAGGAGAGAGAAAATATAATGAAATGCTCGTGGGTCGAGATAAGGACAGGGAGAGATCACTCACCAATTACCGTCACGGGCTAAACAGACTTGACTTGGGGAAAATTAATTTAATTTGATTACCAATCAAATCAGAGTAGGATAATGAGAAAATAGAAACTAAATCTTAAAACACCTTCCCCCCACCCCTCCATTCTTCATGGGCTTCACTCCCGATTTCTCCACCTCTTCTCCTCCAGTGGCGCAGGGGGACGGGGAATGGGGGTTGGGGTCAGTTCATCACACGTTGTCTCTGCCGCTCCTTCCTCCTCAGGGGGAGGACTCCTCACTCTTACCCTGCTCCACCGTGGGGTCCCTCCCACGGGAGACAGTCCTCCACCAACTTCTCCAGCATGAGCCCTTCCCCGGGCTGCAGTCCTTCAGGCACAGCCTGCTCCAGCGTGGGTCCCCCATGGGGTCACAAGTCCTGCCAGCAAACCTGCTCCAGCCTGGGCTCCTCTCTGTTCTCCCAGAGGCACTACCCCCATCGCTGATGGGCTCGGCCTTGGCCAGTGACTGGTCCGTCTTGGAGCCGGCTGGCATTGGCTCTGTTGGACATGGGGGGAACTTCTAGCAGCTTCTCACAGCAGCCACCCCTGTAGCCGCCTGCCAGCAAAACCTGGCCACACAAACCCAATACATCTATAAAAAGAAGAAGAAAAAAAAAATCTCCCACCTCACCGTTTACTCATTTCCCAGAAAATACTGCCATTTGCACACGTTTGGTTTTTGTTATTGTTGATTACGTATGTAACGTTCTCTGGAGAGCACTACAGCATCTTCTGGTTTCATACAAAGAAGTCTGATTCACTCTCCTTGAGGAAATTTTCATATTGTAATTAAACTTGGCTTTAGTTCAGAGGGTCTTTGCAGTGAAATTCCTATGTGCTGGTGAGGTCATGTCACCATTTAAAGTTTCGGCAATGAAAGAAAGAGGAAGTCCAGAATGCAGATATGTGGCATTCAGTTAAATTATGTTAATTCAGTTTGAGAAAATGAGTATTTAGCGTTCCATGGCATGTAAAGATATCATTTCATGGTGGCAGAAAAAGTCATTGAACTTCACATGCAAGTGACATAGCTAATTCTTCTGACCTGAGCTAGTCTTGTTCTCAAATGGCAATGGGTCCACTGCACCGGACTCTCACTGCTGAAAAGTTCATGGATTTCGGTGCCTCTCAAGCTCAGCTCTAAGCTGTAGCACCTCATCAGTGTTTCCAGGTCTGGCCACCCATGCCTGTTCCTAGGGATAGACCATTGCTAGCTCCTTCTCTTCAGGCTGTTGGAGCTAGTTCTTGCCTTAGAGAAGTCCAATGCATAGCAGGACTCAGCCTACAGAAGCAGGATTTTAAGCAGAGAAAAAAAGCAAGCCTCTTGGTGAGACTTAGTCAAGTCAGCTGCTCTGCTGTTCATATTTATACAGCAGTGGTGCTCAACTCTACAATTAAAATAATGTAACATGCTTGCATAAAGGTCAGGCAGCAGGTGCTGCTACTAAACCTGACAGATTCACTGATAAACTTCATTTTCAGGCAAAGCTTATAAGAACGAAACGAAGTATCAACATTTAATATCTCCAACACTACATGCGCATACACAAGCATACATCTTAGCAATGAGTTTCTTCTTCTTTTTTTAGTAGAAATATGCACTACTAAGGCTCAACCTTTTGAAAACCATGCCACACACACTAAATAAAATTGATACTTTAAATGAGATATGTGACACAACTGTGACTAGCAATTCTTTATGTACAGTCAAGTGTTTGTGTAGCTAACGGCAAATGAGATGTGTTCTGAAGAATGAATGGATATTACATTAATATACAGAATATCTTTGCATAGTAATAATGGAAGAAAAATCAAATTATTCCAGAGTCTGACTAGGGATTGAGTGGAGTTATATGAGAATGTAAATTGGAGAGACAAGGGGCCATATCTCTGTATTCTCACAAATCTTTTATAGGTAATGAATTGTTTGGAAAATTTAGCTAGGGAAAAGCTTTTGAGTTGGAGTCTGACAGTCCTTCAGGGTATTCTTAGAGGTTATCTCTGCAAGGCAGGTGGATGAGAGAAGAGACAAGCTTAACCCTATAAAAATAATTATGATATATTATTAGCAACTAATGGCAATCTAATGGAGTCTTTTCACTGGCTGCAATTTCTCTCTGTCATATGCATAAAAAAGCAACTCTTAATGAAACCTACATTCTGGTAACTTCTCAAACTCAATGAAGTTGGCAAGAAACTTTCTGCACTTGAAACTTCACATGCTTCAGCGTATTTCCATGCTACTCTTAATGGGAACACTCGATCCAGGCAGCATGCAGCAAGGTTCAACACTTAAATTAGCATTAGAAATCTGTTGAAACCATGTGGTCTAGTAGATTGAGTGTGTACCTGGGATTTTTCCTTTTTTTTTTTCTTTTTTACCTACATTTTTCCTTTCTGAGTTTTACTTTTTACATGAAGCAAACTTGCATGACCTTACTGATTGTGTACATATCAGAATCTGTTGGATGGTTTTACTTCACAAAGGCATAAAAAGTGCTCAAGATAATTGTGTTCCTACAGGCTTTGTGAAAAGAGGCAGCTGGATAGAGGGCAGAGACCTTATATATATCCCCATAAAATCAACAAGGGAAAAAAAAATCCTTGGAAGAATGGAATTTGAGAAACTGTGATCAGCAAACAAAACACCTCACGCATGAAGTCTTATTCCACAGTCCATTGGCCATTGCCTAAAAAGATTTAGCTAACAGTGGGAGAAGGGGCAAAGGAGGGGGAGAAGAGGACAAGGACAATATTAGCAAAAAACAGGGCACATTATACAGTCAATCAGTAATTGCTGCAATTGGAGTTCATCATCTGCTTAGCACTTAATGTCTTGGCCTTTTCAGAATGAATTTTATTAATACTAATGTCTTAAGAAAACTGTAGCAGTCATTATCTTTGTTGATTCTTGTGATGTTCAAAAGTGAAGCTGTTCTCCTCTTGCTGTTGATTACTAGTCTGGCTAGGAGACAAAGGTGCAGGATGTGGGTGGCCAACTTTCTTGAAGCTACAAATCCTATACCGAATTCTTCGTGTTGCCAAGGGCTGTCAGACGCTTCAAATATGCCCCTGGGCTCTCTGAGAAGAAGGAGTGTCAGGACTATCTCTGGACCCCCATTGCCTGGTGTCAGAATGGGGATGGCTGAATGTTTTGCTGATTTCCAAGCAATCCAACTACACTGGCCTCCACAGTGCCAGCTTTGTTGAGTTCTCCCAGCTCTGGCTGTCCTGCAGCCTCTGCGGCAGCACAGCCTTTTGCTGGATGCGTGATGCAGCCCTGGTGTGGCGGTTTTCTTGGCCTTTTCAAGAACTGCATGTGATTTGCATTGGGTGTGATGAGTCACAGAATGACTGAGGCTGGAAGGCATCTCTGGAGATCGTCTAGTCAAATCCCCCTGAACAAAGAGCAGGTTATGCAGGACCGTGTTCAGTCAGGTTTTGCATATCTCCAAAGATATATATGGTGTCACTGGGCATCACCGAGAAGAGTCTGGCTCTGTCTTCTTTATTCCCCCATCAGGTCTTTGTACACATTGATAAGATTCCCCCGGTGACTTCTCTTCTCCAGGCTGAACAGTCTCAGCCTCTCCTCGTATGACAGATGCTCCAATTCCTCAATCTTTGTGGCTCTCTGCTAGACTCACTCCAGTATGTTTGTGTCCCTCATACCGGGAAGCCCAGCACCAGACATAGCGCTCCAGATGTGTCTCACCAGTGCTGAGCAGAGGGGAAGGATCACGTCCCTCGACCTGCTGGCAACATTCAACCTAATGCAAACCAGCATGGCATTGGCCGCCTTTGCCTTGAGGGTACACTGCTGGCTCATGTTCAACTTGGTGTTCACCAGGACCCCAGGTCCTTTTCTGCAAAGCTGCTTTCCAGCTGGTGGGTCCCCAGCCTGTAGTGGCCCATGGGGGTTATTTGTCCCCAGGTGGAGAACTTTGCACTTCCTTTTGTTGAGAAGCCCATCTCAACATTTGTTGTTTGCCCATTTTTTCAACCTGTCAAGGTCCCTCTGAACCATGATGCAACCATCTGGTGTATCACCCACTCCTCCCGATCTTGCATCATCTGCAAACATGCTGGGAGTGCAGTCTGTTGCATTATTTAGGTCATTAATGAAGATCTTACAAAGTATTGGCCCCAGTATTGACCCCTAAAGTACAGCAGTAGTGATTAGCCTCCAGTTGGACTTCACGCCGCTGATCACAACCTTTTGAGCCTGGCAGATTAGCCAGTTTTCGGTCTACCTCACTGTCCCCTTATTTAACTCATACCTCATCAGCTTGTCTACGAGGATTTTATGGAAGACTGTATCAAAAGCCTTCCTAAAATCAAGATAAACCACATCCACTGCTCTCCCCTCATCTGCCAAGCCAGCCATCTCATTGTAACAGACTATCAAGTTGATCTAGCATCATTTCCCCCCCATAAACCCATACTGACTACTCCTGATCACCTTCTTGTCCTTCAGATATTTGGAAATGGAGCAAAAAATGCTGGAAACCATCACCTTCCCAGGGATCAAGGTGGGGCCAACCAGCCTGTAGTTTCCTGGATCCTCCTCCTTGTCCTTCTTGAAGACATGAGTGATATTTGCTTTCTTATAGTCTCCAGGAACCTGTCCTGATCACCATGACCTTACAAAGACAATCAAGAGTGGCCTTGCAATGACATCACCCAGCTCCCTCAGCACCTCATCATCAGCTTTCATGGATTTATGTACGTCCACTTTGTTTAAAAGTTCCCTAACCTGAGTCCAGGTGCCTCTTCCACCAAAGTATGTCTGCCTTGCTTCAGACTCCCACTGGTCTCAGGGACCTGGGAGTGCTGAAGGTTGGTCTTACTAGTAATGGCTGAGGCAAAGAAGGCATTGAGTTCCTTGGCCTTTTCTGTGTCCCTGGGGAGGGACTTTCAGCTACTCAGATTGACTGAGTGATGGTGGCTGCTTTGATGAACAGTGCTGCTAAAGGTGACCCCCTGGTGCCACCAAAATGGTCCTGGAAGACTTACCAGAGGAAGTGCCCCAAGCGCAGGGGGCTGAAAGGCTCATTGCTTTCAGCACCCCCAACCCCACATGCTGCATTTGCTCCAGGTCTCGGGATACGGAACTGCCATTACCTCTGGTCTCAGGGAAAGTTTGTTATAACCCATCATCTCTCCAGCAGAGCTCTCTGAGGTGATGCTGAGAATGCCTCGCTGGTGAAGGATGGCTTTTACTCATACCCTTTTCTTTGGAAAGGAGAGCACAGGTTTCTTGTATGAATTCTGCTGATCTTTTACTTCTATTTCTCTTCTGTTTCTCTGTTTCCTTCCATCGGTTTCCCCAATTAAGTGTAACAATTTGAGCTGCTCTGTGCCCTTGCAGCAGGAGCAGAAACATTTGCAATCCTGCAGAAAGATGTTTTTTGTGAATTTCCTCTGAAATTGCTAGGCAAAAATTATTTGCATGCTCTAAAAGTGAGGGCAGAGCAGAGACCTTGGAATAATAATGCTGCAAAGACCTTATTCTTTGTCTTTTTCAGAACATTGATTTCTTGAGGAAGGGAGATCATCAACAAAAGAATGAAAAAAAAAGAACTCACATGCTGGGGTGGGCCCATTAGAGGAATGCAGGCTCATTAGTCCTGCTAAATATGATACTGCATGTAAAGTCAAAAAAGCAAAGTGAGGTCTGGAAAACTTGGCAGGAAATCAGCCAAGATCCATTATATTATCTTTCACATGGCTTGTTAGTGGTGACACTAATTGAAGGCTGGGCCCTCTTTTTTTGCTGACTGTCTAACACAGGGCCATTTTAATTTCACCTGATTATGTTGCCCTATTGTAAGAAGTCTGACAAAAACAAGATTTGTGGAAACTCCTACCAATGAGTCCTTGGCTGCCTGAAAGCTCACTTGGCAGCTAGAAGGTTTCTCTTAATAATTGGACTGACCCATTTTTCATTTCTAAATATCCCCGGTAAATTGGCTAGTGTACTGCTGCATTTCAGTTAAAGCTGACCAGGTTTCTGTAGCTTATCAGTCTGTGTTTACTACCTGTGTGAAACTTGTGGAAATGTTAAAAATGCTACAGTTCCTACCCACCCCCGTAAGAAAAGACTTGGGCAAGACTGCCCACCTGAGTGTTGCCAAAGAGTGGGAGTAGGTGAAATAAGTGCTGTTGTAGGAAAAGACCATACAATAGTGGAATTGTTTTGGGAGAACTTTTTGTAGCACACTTGGACAAGGACTGTGATTCTTTTGCTGCTTTTATCGATATTATTTGTAATTTCCTCTTATGGTTCCCTTGCTCTTTCTTTGCACTTCCCTGAGCTTACAAGCTCAGCTGTATAATAAGGAGCTTAGTTTTACCTCCCTTGTATCAGTGTAAATCTAAAGTAACTCTGCGGAAGTCAAAAAGATCTGACGTTGGTTGGGGGAGAAACGGTCCCACTAAAGAGCTTGTTCAAGAGAAAAATTCCCTCTTCAATTGTGGAACAAATTAACTATTAGAAGCAGCCAGTTGGATGCACCTCTCTGGGGCCGATGACCAGAGAGACTTAAAAGTCCATTAAGCTAATGCCTAAATTCATTCTTTGCACATAGCGTGCACAGAGGAACTGTCCTCGCAAGCTGGGCTGTGGCAATGTCCTGGGTTTCTATTGGGAAAGGGATTTACATCAGCAAGAAAACATTTGGTGATTATGACTACCAACTGCGTTAATCATCAGCTTGAATTAAAAGTCACTGACAAGTTGCTTTGGGATTCGTGTGGCTATGCAAGGGAAGAAAGCCAGAATGAGCATTTCTGAGCAAACTACATGTGCTAGTGAGAGATCATCCTTTTCCTCTGTTGACTGCTGATGCATTGCACAGAAACGGGGCTCCTGTCAGAACAGGACAGGCAGGCTCTTTACGAGGCAAAATCTGCCCTTTTTCTTCATGAGGTGTAGAGTATGACTGGCGGGAGCTGGTTTTGTCTGAGGAGGAGTTTCAGTGCATGGTGCCACAGGGATCTCGCTGCTGACAGCTGTGCCAGCCAGGGCAAAGCTGGGTCCTGCCTTCTGCTGCCTGAACTTCGGAGCTCCTCCACGGCCAAGGGAGGCTGGGTTTGGAGGACCACGCTTCTTGGCGGCCACCACCAAGCGCCCTGGCTAGAGACCTCTGTGAAGCAGAAGGAGCCTCCTGGTCCCTTGAGCCATCTAGTGGTGCCTTCCTTGACTATTGAATATAATGTCTCACTGAAAAATATAAACAGCATCTGATTAATCTGAAAAGAGCGATTAGTGCCAGAAGCAGGCCAAATACAATGAAAACGAGACAGTCAGTGTTTTGGTAGGTTACCAAAGCAACACAAATTCTGGCCTGGAAGTGGCAGACAAGATAAAGAGGTGGATGCCAACGCAGGGTGCTAAAGGCTAAGGAGGTTGGTTTGGTATGGTCTATCTCATGCTTTGTCTCGGTGTTTGCAGCGCTTTATGGACGCTCATTGAACGAGGCTGGGATTTTAAAAGAAAAGCTGAACTTTCCAACCTGAAACCTCAAATCCTTTTCTGATGGGTTTTGTAACTGAAAAGCGGAAATAGAGTCTTCAGTAATTCAAAAAAGATCTAATGATCAAAGCTGCAATTAAAAGTGTGGTGAGTCATCTTACAATTGTCCATGTGCTAAGAAGTACAGGCTGTGCGAGAGATCATGTTGTCATGACTGGTTTTGCTCAGTGAGGATATAGGAGCTGCTATTACTTCCAGCTACGGAAGCAATCTAAGTTCTGCAGACCTATGTTTATAGAGCAGAAGAAAAGGCAACAGTTCTAGCTGCCCTATTTGTGTATTTTATTTAGTAGTTCTGTCTGCAGCATCTGAATTCATTATGGTGCTTTATTACTTTTTGCCTTCTTTTAGAGTGTCTGCCCTCAGTAGGAATCTTGATTATTTTTTTTTTTTTCAGTTTACACTAACAAATTACCCACCAAAACAAATACAGAACTGATCTTTAGAGTATTAATATCGTTTTTTTTCTTTCTGCAGTATGCACTAACAATGAAATATTTAACTGAACATTTCACAGCGTGTGCATTTTCTCAAATTAAAATTGCAAAAGACAAGGAAATGAAGATAAAAATATCCATCCATGCTGTTTCTCAGAAACCCTCACAAGTAATCTAATATTTCCCTTTAAATCCTGTTGTTTTATTCTTCTTGATACAAAAATTAGTGCTAACTACAATGTGGTTTAAGTATAGGAGAAACTCCCTGTCCTAAAATTGTTTAGCCTGTCACACAGAAAAACAGCTGAAAAGAAGCAGGCGAATTTGTAACTCTCTACTGGAAAATATAAAAAAAGATTTGGATATTCTGCTACAAGTCTTGCTTTCCCAGTTCCTCAATTCCTTTCCTAGTGGCAGTGAGGTATCTTCATGTTTTGTTTTCAAATTCTCGTAACAGCTGCAATATTCAAATCCTAACACACTAGAATGTGATTGCCTACTTTACAAAAATCATTGCTGTAGCTCGCTCTTAAAGCTTTATTTGTAAAACAAGCTTTTTTATCTTGCCATTTTTGACATCAAGTGCCTTGAGTCAATGACAGATAGCTATAAATCAATGCCAGCTTTTACAAGAATCCCAAAAGGAACATCTAGTGTAAAATATAATGCAATCGAATCAATTGGTACTTTTTCCCCAGCTTTATCTGAAAAGAGACCTGCTCTATATGCTGAGAGACAAATCAGGTTATCTGATCTAGCAAGTCTTGCAAACGAGCAAATTCAAATATCTTATCATGGATCAAATCCATTGTGGTCACTTAATTCATTCAGTTGACATAATGCACCTATAGAAAATGCTCTTAAATTCTTACATTACAAATGCAGTCATTTAGCAAATGAGAAGTAGTATCACTATCTCCACATTTGCAGTGTATTAGAATGGCCTTTATCTAGTGCAGTCAAAGAGTTGCCACAGTTTAATGGGGAAATAGAAGAAAGCCCTGTTTAGAAGACATGGATCTTGAACTGAAGGATTTTATGGGCTTTTTTTAGAGGCGGTCCGGGCTAGGACAAACAGTTTATGTCCTTTAAGTTGGGAAGGAGAAGCTGCCCATCTGCAAAACCTAAGAATCAGGTGATGGCTTTAGCATAGCTCAGCCTTGCCTTGCAATGGGGTAACACTTAGCAGAAGCAGTGAGAACCTCATCAGAACTTGGCTACAGCTTTCGAGAGGGTTTTGACAAAATCTGTGAAAGTCCTGATGCGGTGTGAGATGGTTTGTACCTTCCCATGGGGTGAAAGATCTGCAATTGCCCTGCTGGGTCAGAGCAACATCTTGGTCTTGATAGTAAGAGCCAGAGCAAAACCCTTGCGAGGGAAGCGCTAGGCAGTGCAATTACGGAATTCCCACAGGAGAGTTTTTTCCCTACCTCTCCGTCACTGGTGGGTTGATGCTCTGGGCCAGCAATGCTTTTATTTCTTATAGATCATTTGTCTTCACCAATGACATGGTGAAATTCTACTATCCATGCCGATAGGGAATCTTTTGATGTGGGATGATAGGGAACCTCCATATCTCATAGCAATGAATCCCCAAAGTTCATTATATGCTTCATAAAAAAATTTGTTTCATCAATTCTAAACTTTTCTCCTTTTTGCCCTTTCAAGTTTCACTGCGTACCCTCTGCTCTTCTACTACAAAAGAGAGGGCTATAGCAATTGACTGATGTTAAAGGAGTTGATGAGAAGATCTGAGAATCCTCTTTCTGTGCCTTTATTTTTTCATGAATCTCTTCCAGTTCCATGTTGTTGGTCTCTTCTCTAAATTCAGCCACCTCAGACATTCCAAAATCTCATCATGTATTTCCTGTGATAGCTGTGTCTCAACCACTCATCCATGCAAGTGGGGATGGCCTTGCTACCAGATATAATCACGAGTGGATAACTTTAATGTTGATGAGAACTAAAAGCCTGACAATGGGGAGGAGGACCTTTCAAGGCTCAGGCACTGAAAGCAGTGACAAAATTTGGCTCCATTGTATTTGCTTTTTATGTGTGTTCAAAAGAGGAAAAATACTTGCATTTTAATATCAATCCAGCAATCTAAACTGAGAGGGAAGTAATTATACATGAAAGAAATATAGTCTTTTGTAATAAGGTTTTTAAAGTATCAGTTTCATTCTATCATAATGTTTTTATGATTAGATTTACCTTCTAATATTTTAATAACTTTAGAATGAAGTAAGGAAGTCCTTTGTAGCTTATCTCACAAGCCTGTCTAGGACATTACACTTAATGAGGTTTATAATTCAATATAACCACATCTGCATCTTTAATAATGCCTAACATTTAATCTTCATTGCACCACTTGAATCAAAAGATCTAAAATTAAACCTACTGCAGCTTAATCTAATAATAAACATGCGTGACATTTTGTGCAAAATGTGTGCCTGATCAGCACGGTGCACTCTTACAATTGTATCAGCTGTAGAAAAACATGGTTTAATCAGCCAAAGGTAGATGGTGACATTTAACTCCCACTGATACATCTACTTTGGGGAAACTCTAAGATCCTGCCCCTGGAAGAAGGGACCAGTTGTCAGGTCATCAGCAAACTTGGGTCCAAATCCCACTAGTTAGAGCAGCATTAACACAGACCCTTACTAGTAACAAGTGATCTTCAGACCCCTAAAATTCAGGCAGGTAATTTTGATACCTTCAACCAGAGCCTTGACTTTGTATGTGGTCAGTGGTAAGGTGCTCCTAATTTCCCTGGTAATTAACTGGAGCAACCAAGTTCCTCAGGCACCTGAATGTTGTTTGGCTGGTCAATACCGTAATGCGAGTGTCTTTCCCACCTCATGTCTCCATGGCCCTTGTAGGCTGTTACAAGCCTGCTGAGATCAAGTTAAATCAGTCTGGATCATAAGAGTAGTCTTTCAGCCACGGGTAGCCACAGCCATGACATTTGGTGGGTTTTGGTAGCCACGGTAATAGGGCTGTGCTCCTCCACTAAAGAATGAGGGGACTGTGCGTGAGACCCAGACTTTACTTGCGTGCCCAGAAGGAACTTGCATGGGAAAGTCCCCCTGAATTAATGGGACTTTGCACACGCAGCCAGAGCAACGGGCTGCAGAGCTCTTTGTGGACTCAGGGCTTTGCGTGGGACCTATGGGTTGGTGGTGTTTCTTTTCAAAGATGTAAATATTGCTTTGTAATCATGTGTTATGCTTTGTGGGCTACAACAGTTCTGTCCCTGTGACACCAACATTTCTCTCTGCTGAAAGTGAGACAAACAAGCAGGACAGAAGACAGCACGTAGAGATAACATTTTGGAGAACAGGCAGTGTTAGAATCATCTATAATATGTTCAGGTGAAATGATGAATTTGTGAAAGCTGAGCCCAATTATTTAATAAGAAGCTAAAACTTCTCATTTATCCTCTCATTTATCCGTAGGCCAGCTACACTCAAAATCACTGTTTTGATTCCTTACAGGTGCAAAAATTAGCAACAAGTCAGTGAAAGATTGGAGCCTATATTAGACCTTGATCCAAGATATATGCTCTTCTCCCTGTATTTAAAGGGCTCTGGCTGTGGTCCTTACTGGATTGTAGAGCAGTCAAAGTCTGTTTTCTTCTAAATGTATTTTGAAGCTTGCACGGTAAACAACAGTGTAGCTCCTCCATGTGAGATGCCTTTGTGATGTTCATAGGAAGTCCCCATCACAAATAAAAAGACAGTTCTTCACCAGGATCAGATCGGAATAATTTGACATCAGCTGGGTCAGGACAGGAAGCTTTGATCGAAGGAGATGAAAGACTGGCAAAAATTCTGCTGGGCCATAGAGTCCCCTGCTGAAGCTGAAACTTCACATTTCAGCTGGGCTCCATCTGACTTTAATTAAATAAGGGAAGATCAAAGTCTACAAATCTCCCTGATCTATATCGGCTCTGCAAACTGAAGGTAAAAATTCTCAGTATCTTTCTGTTCCTTTTGAAGTCAATAGTGAGCTTTGTGCTGTGCATGAGGACCCAATGAGTGCCATTTGGGTAGCTGCGGTTTTACAATAATTTTGATGTAATGTTTATGCAAGGGGAGGGAGAAAAGCTGCATCTTGAAATGATGCCTTTGCAGCTGTGGGTCCCCACTCCTCCCCCAGATTGATTTTATCTTTAGGATTTGCTTTGTCTTATGATGATGCTAGAGGCACAATTACATCTAATAAATCAGGGAAACCATTGTCTTAGTTTTCTTTCAGCTATAAATCACTAACTATTCCATTTTTGTACAACCACTTTTCCTCCCACCTTCCTTGCATACTAGTGAGGTGAGCTGGAGACTCACTTGATAAAAACATCCTGAACTAAACCAGCTGGAAATAGACAGTATAATAATGCCAGCCTGCTGTCAGCCCTCATCTATTTTTGTTTGATTGGTATTTGATTGTGATTGAAAGGCTTACTCCCTGAGATAGCCACCTTGAGGCCAACCTTGAAAACGTGTCACATTTGGCTACTTGATAGCATCTTAAGCATAATGTTAGATCCAGAGTGCACACGGTGCAAAAAATAGAAAGCTGGCATCTTGCTACACTGCACAGCAAAGGAAAAGCAACATGGAAAGAATCTGACAGACATGCAAAGAAATGGAAATGCCGCAAGGCAGAGAGATGAGCCAGTACATATGCATTAGCAGCTCTGGGCGGGATGAAATAGTGACTTCCCCAGGGTCCAGGTTGGCTTCATGTCTAACCGTTGTTGCAAAATACAGTGTCCCTTCTCTGCGGTGAGGATCTATGTGAGGACGGCTTTGCCTGTGTATGGCTCAGGAAGGCTGAAGTCAGTGCAGTTCCCAGAGTTAACAGGCTCTTATTTGCTGGGATTAGGATTAAGGTTGTGGAGGGGATGGAGAGTACGTTGGTTTGTGATGCAGCTGTGCTAGGGCTGCATAGGATGCTTATATAAGACACATAAGTAGGGGAAATAAAATAAATTTTTATTATGTTGAATAAAAGTTGGGAAAAAGTGACAGTAACAGGTCTGCTATGGAGGTAGCATTGGTTATTTTGATTTCAGCTTCTGTTGTCTGACTGACAGCCACAGATAATAGCTGTGAGGCCAAAAGATACAGATCTTCAAATCATACCTCCCTGAAAAGAAGGGAGGGGTGCTTTCAGAGGTTGAGTAACGGAGGCTAATAGCAACGAACCATGGCAATGAGCTCCAGAAGAGAGAATTAGGGACGTCAATACACCTGCTGAACAGAGTGATGCTCCAGCACAGAGACCAGGAATAGCAACGGAAGAGTTGTGAGTAAATAGCCCTCTCTTTCATCTGCACTGGAAATGCAAATAGGAACTAGATTATACTGCCGTAAGAGATGTCGTTGGTATTACATAAAACGTGGCTTGACTTTGGGTCAACGTACTGTATTTGATGCTGGCTTGCATTTGAGCTGCTTTCAAAATAGCACGATAAAAACCAAATAGTATGCTGCTACTTTAGGTATCACAACAAGATATGTCAAAGAGGCCGAAGCACAGTCCTCACTAGCAATACAGGACTTTGTAAAACAGAAGTTGCACTTGATACTTAAATTGCTTGCTTTTTCAAAATATTTTAACATCATTCCTATGTTGGCTGCTCTAGTGGGTTTCTCATAAAATGCTGAGGTTGGTCTCCTGTGGTATGTAACCTGTAACACACCAGTGGTGCTTTCTAATGAATTTCTGAAAGGGAAGGATTTTCCCTTAAATGGAGAATCTATAGAAAACCATTGTGGTCATTGATGAATATATTCTATACGGGTAGCCTTTCTCCCTCAGTGTCTGCTTGAGGCTTTCTTTTTCTGCTTAGAAAGTAAAGCTCCTTTCAGGTTCCCGACTGAAGGAGTGGTTGTGTTTTCACCTGCACGGTTCATCCACCAAAGCTCCCCTTTGGATGGGGGGGGGGGTGAGAGGCTGCGCACAGCCGGGCAGGGCTTTCTGCCTGACCGTGCACACGGGGGTGAGTTCTGCCCCAAGAGATCAATATTTACCATTGGACACGCTGGTGTGGTCGCGTTGCTGCTGGGGGAGCAGGTGGAGCTGGAGGAAGGAGATCTTTATTAAGCATGCGGACGAGGGTAGGTTTTAGAGGGCAAGCGGGACTTGCCGTTCATCCTGTTTGTCCCCGGAGTTCAATTCTACACCGAAGCAGCTAACGCCTCAAACATGACCTTCACTCTTTGGTGCTACAGCCGGCCAGGGAAGTGATGGGAAAGCTGAGTCTGGGAGGAAGATCCGATGTATTTTTACTATCACTGTAAAAGGTTAACGTCAACACAAAGCCCTGACAGCAAAGCGGGGCTGTCAGAAGCACTTAGTGCTTGCCATACCGGAGTGGCAGAACAAGGCCGCTTCAGATCGCTCCCCAAACCCCTCCTCTTTCCCAGGTGAGTATGACAATGAAGCATATTACTTCCTTGAACTATTTATTTGTGTTCTGGGTTAAGTAGTATCTATAACCTTGAGCAAATGGCTGTTTGCTAGTGTATGTCCATAACAAATGTCCCACCCCACAAAGCGCTGGCTGTTTATTCCCACTGATGCCGTTTGTCATTTTTAGCTAATAGGTGCAGAAAAAGGAACAATGAACGAAAGGTTCCCAATGGCTGTCAGTAAATTTATTTTGCAGTTAACAGCCTTTGTAATGCACAGACTAACTTTATCTCATTTCACTGTGGGTGTGCTGGGATAATTGCTCGAGTACTTTGTTAAAAAGAAAAGCTCTCCACATTTCCATTAACTCCCAGCATGGTGTCTGTTTCACTTGACTGCACTAGGTACCATTTACAGTTCAATTTCACAGTTGTGATGGACTGAAACATATAAACCTGCTTTCTCTCCACTCCACTAATCACCTGCATTAATAAACAGGGAGATTCATAAGGTCTGTTACTCTTATTTTTCCTTTGTAATTCTATTTTAATGAATTAAATCATGAACTTTTTTCCTGTGAAATCCAAACGGCCAGAGGAATAAATACAGTGCTATCTTATTCAGTAGGGTGTCATAAGCTACTATTTTAGGGAAGCAAGCCAGGCATACAGAACTTGTTGCAAACTAAAAAGAAAAAAAATAAAAATCCAGCAACAAAGAATAGTATTGTATGATGTCAATCTACAGTATGCATGTGTTTATATAATCACATTGGAATTTACTTTGAACTTTAGCCTGGAAAATTTACTTACTGGGGGGAAGGGGAAAGGATTTGAGTATCTAAGCACCAAAATAGCTAAGACAAAGTAGTAAAACTGTGTGGTTGGTTGTACAGCAGAACCACGTGAAAATGCAAAGAATCCCTTTTGTAACGGGTATAGACAAGTAAGCCACTTGATCATTATGGTATGAGATAAGTATACAAGCCACAGGAAATGCTGTGTTATTCACATTCCTCTCTTATTGTGTTTCCAAGGGTGGCTAATTCTTGCCTTTTTAAGGAACATTTTTGTACATGACTTGTTCTTGTTTAATAATATCAGTTCTCTACAGAAAAAGAAAGAACAGGCATAAGTACCATTACATGAGACAAAACACGGGTAAGAGATCAGAACGCCAAGGGCTGTCATTTCTCCAGTGGCTTCTTTGGTGAAGCAGGAGGAAAAAAACCCATATTTGACCTACCACAGCATTAGCCCTCATTCATACTGATTGAGGGCTCAGTTGACTAGTCCCAAGTTCAGTGCTGCTACTCATGGCACTTCTACTCTCTGTAGGGACTGCCCCATCTGGCCCTTTGTAAAACTGGATGTAGTAGCCTTCGCTGTTAAAGGCATATGAGAGAAGCATTCTGATCCCTTAACCACACTTTTAAAAGTGTTCAATACCCAGCAATGTCTTTTGGGTTAATTTGGCCAGAATAACAAAAGATCTCAACACTCTGGTTGCTGAGCCATTTAGAAAATTAGATTGCTTTTGCTGATGGCATGGAAGCAGAGCCTGCTTCAAAAACTCCCCCAGAAATGTTTGTTAAAATAGAATGCACAGTTTTGCATTATGCCTTTATTTTCTGTCTGGTTTATGGCATATTCTGTTACAGTAGTATGACCACATCTTTGATCATACATGGCCCATTCTTCAGCTGTGCTCAAAGAAAATCTTACTGTGAACAACACTAATTCAGCAGCAAAAGATATTGGTAATGGGCTGCTGGGTTTTTCATCTCTTTTTGTAAAGCGAAACAGACTTAAATTCTTAGGAATTAATCACTAGTGTCAGAATAGCTTTGCAGTCTGTCTCTCCCCTTTAAATGTTGCCTTCTCAGGGTATTTTTTTTGAGAATGGACAACAGTTGGGATTGCATCTTTTGCTTAGACAGACATTAAAAAGCATGTTTTTCTCTTAGTAAATGCCACCTGTCCTAAAAGGCGATCAGGTGACTTCTGTGATAAACCACCTGCGGTGTATAATGGCAATGTGATTCATCTTCAGACCTAGCTATTGCAATAATAAAGCTTTTTCCAGTCAGTAGTTAAGGTAATTTAATTACAGTATTTGAGCTGGAAGACATAAGCATGTAGAAACTTCCTCTAAGTGACTCACATAGTGTTTGGAAATTCACCATAGCAGCGAGCCTTTGCTTTAAAGTTTACTTTTCTCCCCTCTCCCCCCATGTTTTGTTTGGTTTTAGCAAGAGCTGTTAGGATGTGTGGATCCAGGGCAGCCCTTTGCATCTTTTTGAGATGGGGATCTAAGAGAAAGACAAAGCAGGATGACGTTAGGTCCCTCATAGCCCACCACACCGTGCAGCCTGCAAATGCGTGATGGGGTGGAGGGGATGAGGAAACCATGCTGGCCTTGTCTGCCGATTGCTTCCCTAGGAAGCAGATCTCCTGACCCTTTCGAATGCTCTCCGAGAAGACTGCAAAGACACATGGAGGAGAGGAAGTTGGTCTTGGAAAAATTAGATCCATGCTTCTAGCAGTCGCAGAGGTCTATACTGAATACCTTGGCCTTCTGCTGTCAGAGGAGTTCACTGAAATTCTCCTGACCCCCTACATAAGATGATCAATTACAAGATGGGAAATGGTGAAAAGACTGTGTAAATGCACAGTGGCTGTTTTTCTGGGCAATAATCTGAATCCATGAATGACTAATGTGGTCAGTTCTCTCAGAACAGCAGATTATCTGTGCTCTTCTTTGGGTCTGGGGTTTGCAGAGACCTGCAGGAGTGTGCTGAGCATTTCTGGCCCCAGGGAGCTTTGGCTCAAGTCCATGTTTCTGTGACACTGCATTTTATTTTATTTTATACACTGGAAAGCTTAAGCTAGATGTTGCTTGGCTAGTTTGTTTAACTCTGTGCTCCACAAACTTGGATGTGAAGTGTGTCCATTAACACAACAGCAACAACAGACATGAAATAAGACATCCTACCACTCTGCATCATTAAACTTTGTTATTCCGTGTAATTCGTTACCATTTACCGAAAGTAATTTCTGCAGCCAATTACTTTTCTTCACTTGCTTCCCTCATATTCCAGCCTGCTGAGTTGCTTCAGTTACGAGTTTTGTAAAAAATAGCTTTGACATGATAGATCTTGTAATATTTTTGGTTGGTTTGCAGTCAGTAGCAACAGGTATGATCCTTCTCTTTCCAGCATCTTCACAATTCCCATTCTCCACTTGGAGTCCTCAGAGCCTGCAGGGTTTTGGTATACCTGAACCTACAGCCATATTTTTTGTTGTCTTCTAGTAATTCCTAGATTGAGTTTTATGGTCTTCTCATTCACTTTTTCAGTTATTCTCTATAAAGTCCCTGTGATCCATGGCATGAAGTGAGTTTTACTTATGGATCAACAGCCTTTTCATGTGGCTCAGTTTTTTCTGTTTCTTCTTTCCAAGCTAAAGCTGTTGTTAAGCTAAAGCCTCATAGCTTCAGCTACCAGTAGAAATAAATCTGGACGTAGCATGCGTCCTTGTCTGACTTCCGTAGTCATCCTTAACCATTCCATCATCATCTTGTCCAGTGTTGCCACACGTGATGACTTGCTGTAAATGTTTTCTGTCAGCTTGATCAATCTCTTGGGATATCACAAGTTTGCAGAATTCACCATCTTTTGCTTTCTGTGCGATGCTGTCAGAGCCTTCTCAAATTCTATGAAATTATTACAGCAAGTTCAGTTGAATCCTGCAGATTTTTCTGAGATCTGTCTTAAAATAGTATGTTGGTATGTTTTTCCTGAGTACTGCCCTAAACCCAGCCTGTTTATCTGCAGGTATTTCTTTCACCTTTTCCCCAATGCCTTTCTTTCTTTTCGTTGTTTACTCTGCTTTTATTTACATTTCTTGAGCAATTTGTTTGTACAGCACCTTAGCTATGGATTCCCTACCTGCTTGTAGCATGTGTTTCCAATGCCATTTTTTTCTACCTTTTCCTCTTTTGGACTTTTTTCAAGACTTTGAGACTTTGACTCCTTTGTCTAAACATCCCCCCCCCCCAAAAAAAAACCCCCAAAAACCAACACCCCCCCAAACAAACCATACAAAAACCCTGTGCATCTGCTCTCTCTTATTTGTGCCAGGAAGCTTCTCTAGGGCTCTTTCACCTGCTGTGCTCTGGGTTCTTCAGAACATTCTTTCCACCCCGTATTTTTGCTTGCTCACCTTGAGCTGTTCTTTACAAACAGCCTCTTCACCTCAACCTCCATACCCCTTCCCTGTTCATCTGTATAAATTGATGTTGCTGGGGAGTCCCCCAAATAGTAGCCTGACCTAGTGACTGATCAAAACCCAGGTCAGAACAACTAAAAATAATTATTTAAAAAAAAAAAGTTAAGAGTTGATAAAAGAAAAGATTAGTAACGGACACAAAGTAAAGTTTTGCTGTACCCTTCTGCTATGAGTGGCTCTGAAAGTATCCTAGGGAAATGACTACAGGATCTTAAATGATTCCCCACCCCTCTTTTTTATCAGACTGCCTGGGTTTTGCTGGCTTATGCCTTTATGCTGATGAAGATGACTTTTGATGGGAAACAATAGGATCTGTGTGTAACAGCCTGTGTTTCTGGTCTAGATTCCTTGCCAAAGTAGCTACACTTAGCACTTGCACAGTTCTTTTCATCTTCAAAGCCTTTCGCAGATCCGACGTAAACAGCTGGAGTTCCACTGATTTTGGTGGCAAAGAGCTTAGTAGCCTTCAGAAAAGGATTATGCATTTGCATGGAAAGTAGGAATAACGTCTGCTGCTCTGCTAGCTAAAATTTTATAAAGATATCAAGCTTCAAGCTAGAAAGCAGTTATTAGCTGAATGGGGTTAAGCAAATTTCCTTGTGGTCAACATGCATATTCCTGGCTACAGTTTCATTGGATGAATCGAGGATTGATTATTGAATCAATCCTTAAATGTGTTTACAAGAAATGCAATTGCTGAGACAAACAGTATTTTTGAGTATAATTGATTTTGATGTTTTATCAAGCAATGTACCTGTATGTCCTAATATGTATGCCCAACATGTACAGAGATACTGTCTTGGTAGGGGGTTTTTTTCAGTGTATTAGTAGCTTTGAGATTTACTTTATGTTATTTCACAGTATTTAAAAAATAAGACACTTTATTTCACTAGTACATCCTATGATACATGTTGCTATATTTAAGCTTGGAGTGCACTTTAGAGGTCAAGAGCTAGTCCATCCCCTGCTCCATGGCAGAAACAGGTCTGTCTAGCATGGAAAGATGTTTATCTAGTCTTTTTATCAATTATTTTCTGCTTTTACCTATTTAGAGACTGATACCCTGTTTGCCTTATAGTCAGGCAATGCCTGACTCTGGTTCTATGTGAAAATTAACCCAGTTGTTTCAAACATTTCCTGTAAATCATGTTTGTCCGTACTTCTTATGGTTCTTGTTGATCTTCTCTGAACCATCTCCAAAGTCTCCACGTTTTTCTTGGTGTGATGCACAAATCTGGTTGCAATATTCTGGCTGAGATCTCTCAACTGTGTGTAGAGCAGAATGTTCATCTCCCATGTCCTGCGTGTAACGCCTCTGCTAGTGCATCCCAAAGAAAGATCAACCTTGTGTGTACAGCATGATGGTAGCAATTCAGATTCAGTTGGTCTGTAATAACCTCCATTTCTGCAGTAATTCTGCCGAACCAGTTATCCATGACTCATGTTTTTGTGTTTGATTTCTCTTTGTGTCTTTACTGAATTTCATCCTGTTGATGTCAGACCATTTGTAATACGGGAGCTGAATTCATGAGCAGCAGGCACAGGCTTTCCCTGTTGTGGAAATATGAGTTCCTTCTCAAAACCTGTTTGGGAGGGGATGGATGAGGAGGGGTAAAACTGTTTTAGCGGTTGGAACTGCTCTGTTGGAACTGCTCTTCCAACTCAGCACACTTTGTCAGGTACTCTAAAATCAAAAGTTTCGGCTTGGTCAGAAAGGTTTTTATGGTATTGCCATTGAGATGAAAAATAAGTCATTCCTGTAGCACCAACTCTTACTGACTCAAATAGGGCTACTGCTTTTTATATCCATCCTTCACTTGGCTTTCTGTCAATCTGGACGTCAGATTCTTCAGCCCAACCCCCCTGTGGTGTCCAGTCTTCTCCCAGAGCCCTGAAAAGTAAATGTAGATGTGCGAGTGGGGTTTTTTTGCATGTGGAAAATGAAGCACGGGGTGAGATGCATTATGTTCACTGCTCTGGGAAAACCATGCAGCAAAGCCAGGATTTGAAACCACTATTTCAGAGTTAAGAGCTGATGCTTCAGCACAAGCCTGTTCTCATTTGGAGAGAAATAACCTCTGGAGTATGAAAGATGGTGAATTAAAGCAAACACTCATCTCCTCCAGTGACTCACCTGCTTTTTAGTTTCAGTTGGTGGACAATTTTGTCCTTTCTCTTTGAAGATGCAGTTTAGAGTAATTCCTTTTTAGTTTGTCACCAGTGCTTTCTGCCAGGTGCCTAACCAAAGCCTTTTCTTCAGAGGCCAATTCAGCAAACCTGTCCTGGCTCCAGTATCCCCAGTGCAAGCCATGTTCTGGGGGAGCACTGTCATTGCTTCTGCTGTACCTTATCTAGAGCTCACTGGAGCAGACCTGGGTGAGAGAGCAATAAAAATGTCTTCAGCTGTCTCTATAGGCAAGCATTCCTGCTGCTTCGAAAAGGAGGTAACCAGCCTGCATCAAAGGGAGATGTCCTGAAAAACATCACTGTAAACACAAGCCTGTTAGTGTCTTGCTTGTGAGCCATGTTGTTTACAGTCAGGTATTTCACTGCTACCTTAAAAAGGCAGTTTGCAGAAGGATTCAGAACTAATCCCATCCCCTCCTCTGCGCTGCAGGTTCACCTACTTTCAGCTGTATATCCCTTTTCTGAAGTAACATCTGAGAACTTTTTTCCTTTTGCATCCATCAGGAATCTTCTTCAATCCATCATTCTCTGCTCTTAAATATTTGACAGTGGCTTCCTCTGGGCTTGCTCTTTTCTCCTTCAGTGCTTCCTTCATAAAACCAGATTCCTGTCTCCAACTCCTTTACTGAGGTTTTTGATTATTTCCCGCCCCCCACCCAGTGCTTTCTCTTCCAATCATTTCTTTATTGCTCTCTGGTATCCGTTCTCTACACAGGCCAATAGCTCTTACCCGAATCCTTCGATAGCTTTGTGAATATCATTTTTCCTCCCTTTCGCTTTCACTTAAATGTATTTTGCTCCCAAATAGCTCCAAACTGCCACAACAATTATTTCCTAGTGAGACTGAAGGAGATGCTTGCAAATATTTTCAAATCGCTGCATTCATCATTCCTAGCTTCCCATATTACCTCCCTTCTCTGATTATCGTGGGCAGCCAGCAAGACGAACAAGGGCTGTGAATAACCCTGCTTTCTGCCCTGAACACCTCTCTGAAATAAAATCCTCCCTCTTCTCTCAGCTTTTATTTTCACACGGTGCATTTGCTGCTATACTTCCCTCCAGGACGCTGCCAAAAGAAGTTCAAACTCTATTTTACGGCAGCTAGTTTGATGGACGCGTTGTTTTCCCGTAGCCTAACGCCATCCGTGGTTCTGGCGACACGGGTGTCACCGCTGTCTTTGGGAACGTCTCTAACGGCATCCGAGTAGCTGGACCCCTCGTGTTCTCCCTGCCCAGGGCTTTTCCGTGCCCCGTGGGGCAGGGGTTCTGCGGGTGGCTCTCACAGGCTGCGTATCACCAAGCCCAACGCATTCGCGCCCGTCGTCTGTGATTGCCTTTTGTCTTTCCAGCTGTTATAGACCTCTCCTTGGGTTGCCAGTGAATCTGTCCTAGCAACAGGGAAAGTTGCTACCGTGAAAAGGCTAATCAGAGAGACAAGTATGAAAATATGGTAATGATATTTAAACCTGCAGTACTTTTAGCTAAGAACTGTCTAGCTCTGCTGGTTCTGCAAAGCTCTACCTTTGTACAGCGGGGAAACCTGGTGCGAACCAATCCTGTAATCTGCAGTTAATGCTTATCTGTAAAATACAAACCTGATAAAAATAGCAGCCCTTCAGACTCTGCCTGATGTATAAAAAAATGTGCTGTGGTATATTTAGGATTAAATCCTTTAATAGCAGTAATTCTTCCACTACAGCACAAAGCATTTTATTTTATATTGGAATATGTCCAGAAAGACTGTTTAGTAGAATTGATTAAAGACTTGAATAATAGTTTAAATATTTAGATTATCATCCAGTATCCCAGATCCAAGCTCATAAGGGAACAAAGGGAAAGAACTTTTTTCCTGATCCAGGGAACTAGGATATTGAATGTAGAACTCCAGCTGCATGGAAATAATGCAATACACCTGATACAGCATCTGACATATTTCTGCTGGGTAATTTTTTATTGCTATTTTGAAAATGCATCTGTTTTGATGCAGATGTTGCTGTCCAATACAAGACCAAAATGAATAATATCTTTTTGCCTCCTGGTAGTAATATCTAAATACTGTAGATTTTTTTTTTTCTTTTTTTTGGAGCATATTATCTTTCATTCTGTCTGGAGCAGTATTATTTTGTGAATCTGTCACCGATAGTGATGTGCTAGGAGGAAGGGTGAGCATAATCATTTAGTTACGAGACACTGAATAAAATAAATGATCTTTTCATAGATTCATAGTATTTAAGTCCAGACAGGATTGTTGCATTTAGCCTGACCTCCTCTATATCACATCTTTATAAAGCAGGAGCTGTCTCTACTGCACTAATCGTTTTTTTTTTTTTGAGACCCATGTTGCATACAATTAGCAGTCTCCTGGATAAATACCAGCTGTTGGGATCCTTCCAGCTATGCCTTTTCCTGAAGAGGCTTCTGTATAATAGAAGGGGACCAATGATGCTCTTTTTGAAAGAAAATTGTGCTACAGGAGCCAGGAATGTAGGAAGGAGCTTCAGGTCCAGGGAGAATGAGGGTTTCTGGCACAGCTCTGAAACTAGTAAGGGTGAGTGGTGAAATGAAAGGATTCCCCAGTCTGGCAGCCAATTTCTTTCATTTCATAGGGGAAGAATCACGGGGAGATCAGACAGCAGTGCCCCAGAATAGGAGACTTCTCCCTCAGTTTGCAGCAGCCATCGGTAGTGCCCAAGAGGAAGGATGCTGTATGTAAAGAAGAAGCAACATTTGTCCCTATGACAGTAAAAGAACCTACTTTTTTTTTTTTTCCTCTTGTGCATGTTGTTTCAATAATGAGCAGATTGCCCATAACCACAGCAATCAGCAATGATGTGATGGGTTTCTAATGGGCTAATCGCAAAGGGTTATAAATGTCCTGCAGTGAAACTCTTTTTGTAGGGCTTCTACATATTTGTGCCAATAATTGTTAGTCATATCAGTGCATATGCTAGAGTGACTGTGTGTGCGTGCACATGCAGTGAGAGGATGCAGTATGCTGACTGCAGTGAGGAATTATATTTTGGTTATATTGGGTTTTACTAGGAACCTTGTGTACTTGACAGACAGATACTATAGCTCTCCAAATGTTCACGTCGGTGCGTTTTTGACACCTGCCTGTGTAGATACATTTACGCTAGCACATCCATATCAGACCGTTAGACTCTTATCAGTCAATACTGGTTATGGCTGCAGTTCCAAAAGTGGGGTGGCAATAGGATGCCTGCAAAATGAACCTCCCTTTTTACAGTGTATAGAGCACGAACTGTGTGGGGATTAGACTGCAGCCATCTCTCATTTCTGAATGCTCTGTTTTCCTAGAAAAATGAGCATGAAGTGACCTTTATCCCATGCTCTTCGTATGTGCCTTGTGCTTGCAAGGCTGTAACAAGCTTTCTTAAGACTGCCTCTCTCTCCCTTCCTTTTATGAGTGACTCAACATGTACCAGATGGGAGCCCCAGGTGTGGACCCTGAACATGACTGCCCCACCTTCTTTCAGGACAGTAATTGAGAGCTCTGCTGGTTTCTCTCTTCCACTCTGTGTTTTTGTTTTATTTATTTATTTATTTTTTTAATAGTGAATGCAGCATTTGGTTGGGGCTCTCGTCTCTTCTGAGTGAAATGCTTTCAACCTAATCTTGACTCTCTCTCTGGGAAAAGGATACCTGGGAGAAAAATGTCTTCCTTCTCATTTTGACACAGCCTTCTATACAGCCTGAATGTCAGGAAAGCCATTTATAGAGCATGTACAGTAATTGCATGCTTAATATTTCATCAGCTGCATTAACAGTAATGTCACTAAAACCAGGTATAGATTTAAAAGGATCTTTTTTGATTAAAAGTGGCTTTAGAGCTTCTTGGGTATAATAATAGCAGCAGTATATATTATCATAGATGTTGCTATGGGTTTCTGAATTTAATAATTCAACACATATATACACACACAGAGATTTGTGTTGAGATTTTGGACAGAGCATATGCTTTATATTTGGCAGCGATCCTCTAGTTACACCAAGATTAGACTGGTGTGAAGTAGATTGCTTCAGCTTGAGCCACACTCTTCTTTCACAGCCAAGAGACTGCAATATATTAGGATTGCGCAAAACCCCATGCTTTCGTTACCATGCTACAGTTAGCAGTTGTAGGAAATAGTGGTTAGAATAACTGATTAGTTTTCTACTAGCCTTACTTTAGCCTCTCATTCTACGATGTCATGCAATGTTTGGACATGAGGCAGAGTTGTTTATTTTGAAACAGTGCTTCAATTCGCTTGAATTCCACTGCGTCGTAGTGGTAGTAACTGAGAACAAAGATCTGCTGCCAGCTCTCAATGGGGCTGAAACCCTGTGAGCATGCCTGAATGGAAAATAAACGAAAGAATTTATTGGCTGTGTCTTAATAATAAATCTCTTGAACTTCATTCTTGTCTTAGAAATGAGAAATAAACTTTGCAAGAAGATCTTGTGTTAAATGGTAATGAGGAATCCCTCAACAGTAAGTGTCAGTTGGCTTCTTCAGAAACACATTTGTTGGTTATAATTGCCTTTTATTATTGAGCTAATGCTTTTGCTAAATTTTAGTAATTTTTTTTGGCCAGTGATGAGTAAAAAAAAGTTTTTCTTAATGCCTGTGCTTCATTGATGATAAATTTCACCCTGTTTTCAAGTTATAATCATCAGAGCAGATTTCACCAATGCCCTCTTCCAGTTTGCACACGTGCGCATCTTGAGTCATGCAGCCTAAATTTCCATCGGCAACCAGAATTCACCTCTGTAGACACAACTCAGGACATGCTGAAATGCTGGAATTTGTACATTCCAAGGACTGCTGTGCCAAAAGGTGATGGTGTCTTAAGATATTTGGGTGGTGATGCCAAACTGTGAAGAACACCTATCACAGGAGCACAATGCTTTATTTTGCACTGTTGTAACCTAGGCCAACCTGTGCTCTAAATTAAATATGTATATACATACATATATGTAAAAAAATATATGGTTCTTCTATGGTTAGGAATGGAGAAATTATTGCTCAACACTGCGTAGATAATATACTGCCTTCAAAATGTGCATACAAATTATGGCAAACCATTGTTCATTTTCTATCTGGATCAGCCACGTTGAATGATCGCATCAGCCGTGTACAGACACTGTACATCTGCTCTAAGTTTTATAGGTGAGGAAAATTTATGCATCTGAGTAAAATGAAACTCAGCTTCAGTGCTTACTTATGATTCAAACTGTAATTAGCTGTTTTATAAATGTAGTCCTCCACATAAGAGTAGCAGAGTGAGAAATACATCACTGGTACTTCTGGTCATACTATTTTCTATTCTATTGGGGTGAGAGCAAATATATAGCAAGTTTCTTTCAAGCTTATGGTTTTTTTTTCTTCACACTGGTTGCGGGACAGTAATTTCATGTGTGACACCCACAGAGCAACACCAGTGGGATATGGCAGAAGTTAATTCTCAGGTTCTGGTAAGGTGACAGTTACATTTCTGGCTGTAATATTACCTTAAACCTGCCTTCTGCTTTCATGTAGGAATGAAAGTTCCTCCCCACACCCTATACTGGGTCAGTAATCTGTTCCTTTTCAGCTGGGTAGAACTGTCATTTTCTTTTCCTGTTTGCTCGTACCGGACTAACATCTTCAGTTGACTATCACAGCCCTTTCTACTAGGTATTACACACACATGCAAAGATTTGAGGTTTTTGGGTTTTATGTCAGATAGTTGATGACTCCAGATTTTCTGAATTAATACCCGCTTTCATATGTTTCAATATAATGGATATAAATGGAGAAATATATATACTTATAATGAAAGTTGGGTCTTACGATGTTGGCTTTATAACTGTTGGGGTTTCTTATTTGAAGATGGTCAGAAAACTTTGACTGAAAGAGCAGTTAAAAGAGACAAACAGTAGTGGCTAATTCCATTCTTGAGGAATATTTATTTAGTGAAGAAGCTCTTACAGGAATTCTAGTTTTCGGTTCAATATGAGGCACACTTACTTTGAAGCCAAATCGTCACCATAATATTAACTGCTGTAGTTACTTAACTCAGTCTAATGCTGTCTTTACATTGTAAAACATCAGGATTAGTTCTTGGTTCTATGATAGAGTTTAATGAATACAAATCAATTGCTATTACTGCTCATCTGGAGAATGCAATTAAACAACTGGTAACTAAAAGGTCAGAAATGCTTACCATTGAAAAAAGCAATCTCCATCTTGTCATCAGCCTTTTAGCACTAATTTTAATACCCATATTTAAAAGAAATAAATCATAAGAATCCTCAATAATTAATGGCTTTGCCTTTTTCTCTATGGGAATAGTGTGGTAGCTTCATCATAGCGTTTCCTGGAATTTCAGCAAATGCTCCATTTAATGGGGGGATGAGTTTTTGTTCAAATGCTCTGAAGAATTTGGCTTCCAGTTCTGGGAGTTTTCCAAGCTGTAAACTGTTGATCACCCTTTCAGGCTCTGCTTGATGTATTGGCTCCTCAAATCTAATTACATCTTTTTGTGATAGAACTGCTTGATGTACTCATTTAAATAGTTTGCATCTGCTCTGTAGGACTAGCATATTTCTCTATGCCTAATTTGGTGAAGAAACCCTGAAAAGTGGATTTAGTGGATCTAGGATCACTTTTGGTTTTTCTTTCCTTCAAATAAACTGCTTTCTGATAAGCTTTGTAAACAGATGTGTCAGTGCTTTATCTGCTTTACTTCCCTTTTCATAAAGGATTGTTTCAACTGATTTTCTTGGTGCTGCTTTGTTTCTCCTTCAGTAGTATATTAATTTCTCCTCTAATATTCCCTAGATTCCTTCTGCCTTCCTGAATTCATGAAAGGATCCTTCCATCCTCGTACTATTGAACAGAGATACAGAGATCTTCCCCCCCGCCCCCTTTTTTTTTTTTTTTTTTTCCCCCCTTCTCCTAGCCATGCCATGCAACTTTCCTTGCCAGGCTACATTTGCTCCTCCCTGTGGGATGATGTTGCTTGCACCTCCTGCCTTGTTTGGTTTCTACCTTCAATCACCCCTTTGATTTTATTTTTTTTCCTGAGAGTATCCTGAAGCTCTGTAAACTGGCTCAGTAAAACTCAACAAACCTGAATATGGATGCTATCTAGATGTTCCCATTGTGTCGAATGCTTCCGTGCTTTGCCATGCAGGATTAGGCTCAGTCACATCCTCAGCATTGACATGAATGTGGTGAGAGGGATGTTTTGGGGGTTCTCAGGACAGTACTTGATGCATAAGGAAAAAGAATAATCTAAATCCTGCCCACACAATGCCAGACTCAGAACTGGCACTTAGAGGTTAGGAAAGAGGCATCGCTGACGGCTCTTTGAAATCATGAGATCCATGTGTAGTGGCAGCCACAGAACCCAACACAGTGATGGGTCTCCTAAGGAAGGGCACTGAGAGCAAAACATTGGGAATTGTTTTACTGCTGAGGAAGATAGGATCAAAGTTGGTAAAACCATGAATCAGGTGAACGCAGAACTGTTTCTCACCGAATTCTGCACTACTTCTGGGTGGAGGAACTCACTGAAACTGGTAGGACGTGAGTGTAAGACAGGTGAAAGAAATTACTCTTTCTCATAGCAGGCAGCGAACTTCTGGGATGTGTTGCCGCAGGAGGTTGAGGAGTCCCATGGGGTCAGCAGGTTCAAAATGGAACTGAACACATTTAATTTCAGATAGTGGATCTGAAGTGGCTATAAAGAGTGCAGGTAGAGCAGCGCTCCCTACGTCCCTATTGCAGTCGTTACAGGTGCTGGAGGAGCACAGCGGCAACAGGCTGCAGAGAGCGGTCAGGCTCACGTGCTCTCCCTTAATAGCATCTCCCATAGCTGTGGGCCAAGGCAGTGGGATTTCTGGGCTAGACGGACCATAGTTCCAGCCCCTGAGAGTGTTCCTTGTTCATCCAGGCTAGGCTGCTCCCATTGCTCTAGCTTGCCGTGTTCAAGCACTAGCCTGGCTTGCTGTACCTGCTGCTGTAACGTGCTGTGTAAGCCTCCCTCCCTCGACTGCTGCTTGCTTGTTGAAATTAAACCTCTGAGAAGTAGGGATCCCTCCTTTCCCCTTGCATACTTTTTCCCGTGTCTCATACAATGTAGCCCATATTTTGTCTTGGGTCCTTAGGTGCCACTGTCATTTATACTACTAGAAAGGTTTATGCTCTACACAAATTTACGTACATAATGCACATCAGTGCGTTGCTGTTATGCTGTCATTGAAATATCTGGGCACAGGTGACTAATTTGAGGCAAGCAATGAAATTCATGTGTTTCAATTATTAAAAGGGGAAAAACCCAAGCTCGCACTGTAAATGCCTTTCTGCTTACTTATGTCAGCCCACTTCCCTTTTGGCATTTCCCTGTCACGGTGTCGTTAATATTTCCACCCTCCCTGTATCTTTAATGATCTACTTGGTTGACCTGCATCATTTAAAGTATTTTTTCATTATAGAGATTTTCTCGTTTAGGTCCCCAGGAGATCCCGATATGTAATCAGTTTTCTCTAACAAATGACCTCCTTTAACTTCATTAGTTCAGAATTAATTTACTAGCATCCAAGATATTGAATGACTCTGATTAGTAAAATACAGTAAAAAAATTAAAGTTCTCTTTCATTTATGGTCAAGGCAAACATTAATTAAACCCCATATTTCTTTGGTAATTTTGTTCACAGTTGAATTTAATAAAGAGGAAACATTTGATGGGCTGTCACTAGACATTAGATGAGGGTGGGGATGGGATTACAGGCTTTCTGCGCGTGTAACGTTTTCAAGCAGCTGCATTTTCCCAAATGCTTCACTTCTCTCGCAGTTTCCTTCACCTTTTAGGGAGCTTTTTAAACGAGCGAGCCAGGAAGAGCGACTGCCTTCAGTGAAAGGCAGAGAAAGAGCTCAATGAGGGCTTCGGGAAGGACGTGCTTTCTGCTGGCCCGACACTTCTCAGCCACGCACCCCTGCTGCTTGTGCACGTCAGCTTCAGCTCTCCGGTTGTCTGTCTTATCTTGGTATCTCTACTAGGAGATGTGCCTCCCTTTCGAGGCGTGCAAGTTATTTACAGAACTAGCCACGCTGCCAGCCCCTTGCCCTTTAAGGCTTTGCAGGTTTCCATTTTGCAAATCCGCTGCAGCAGGCGCTGGCCCGGTGACGGCATTTTTCTTCCTGTCACTTGACAGTAAGCACGCTTGTACTTCGCACTGCACATGGGATAGCTGATGAGGCTCTATGGAATGTGTGCAATGAATGGCAATAAGGCTTTGCTTAGGGAATGACCGTTATTCCTGGAAAAATCCAGCCATGTAGAGGAGGGTACCCACCTGGAGTTGATTTGTCCCCCTCATCACTCCCCATGCTGCTATATTTTTATTTTCCAAAAGGCAGAATCAAAAGGTAGAGATAGTTTTAAATACGCTTCCTTTTTTTTTTTTTACCGTGCTATTGGCCCGCTAAAGACTTTATTGTAGTCTTTATAATGTGTTTTGAAACTTCATTGACAGAAGCTTCGTGCTTGCTCTGATCTTTATACGACTAGGTAGTTTTGGTAAGGCTCCAGCCATGGCTTGGATCCTCACTGTGCTGGGGCAGAAGAAAGCCTGACCCACCACCCCAAAAAATCCTCGAAACAAACTTCTGGTCTCAGTAATCTTAGCTGTGGAGGCAACTTTCTGACTGTGCGTGACTGAAAACCTTTTTAGATAGAGATTTTGGATTTTCATACAGGTTTGTTCCTCTATATGCGTGTGCCAGTATGGGAGCAGGAGAAGGGCCAGGGCAGGCGTGATGAGCCGTGTCACTCAGCAGCGAGGTCTCCTTAGCCTGAAGGTGCCTGGCTGCTCATGCTGGTGGCAAGCAGCATGTCTATGGGAGGGTTTCACCACCGATGCTGTGTGCCTGTTGCTCACTGGGACCAGAGCTCACCGCAAATAACCAGTAATGTAGGTGAGATGGGCTCGGGCACTCGTGCTGCTCCCGTCCTCCTCCCTGCCGCTGCTTTGGCCTATGGGTTGAGCTGAGCTGGGGAAACTGAGGCAGAGGTGCAGGGCATGTCCCGTGCTGTTACCAGTGTGCTGGAGGTGGTCACCTCTTGTAGAGGAGCATCGCAGATCTCCTGTGACAGCACCTCAAATCACTGCAGCAAGGTTTACTAGAGACTGCTGCTCCTGAGGCTGGAGCCTGAAGCGGGCATGCTCTTGGTCTGAGGCCAAACCTTCACTTTGCTAAACTGTGCCGGTTAGCAACATCTGGCTTTTTAATTGATCAAGTTACTTTATGCCTATTCCGTAGTTGATTTGTCCCTCAGCCAGCCAGGAAGTTTGAAAACCAATCTGTTTGGTTTATATGCAAGTGATTTACTAGCCCAAGAAGAACTGCTTTTCAGGCCCATCCCAAGAGTGTCTCTGGGGAGCATCCTTCATCCCTTTGCTCCTCTGGGTCCGGCTGTATTTTCCATCCCACTGAGCTGAAAGGTACAACGGAGCCTGTGCCCATCCCTCTGATCCAGCCTGCGGGGCGGCACTGACGTGGGACTGTGGGGGCTGCTGCTGCTCTGCTGTCTTGCTGGACGTGAAGTGTTGTACTGGAGGCCTCTGAGAAAGGAGACCTGGAGCTAAAGGGGGATTGGATGGGGCCAATGGCCTTGTAAATTATTCTCCCCTATTCATAAGAATAAAGTTTGTGGAGGGATTCAGGCAATCAATTTACATCTCTTGAAGGAAAAGAAATTGAAAACACTAAAGCAATTTATTGCCTTTTAAATTTGGGGATGAGGGGGAATGTAAGTAGCGCTTAAATTTAACTACCTGCAAAAGCAAATAAAGAAAACTGTAATATTTCACAAAGCCGTAATCCACTATACTATAAGTGCATTTTCAATTTCATTGTGGAAAATATAAGTTACTACTGCTTTCTGCCTAAGAACTTGCCCATAAAGCAACATCCAATTGGTGGATTCAGTAGTGTTTCTGCTATGTGTTTTTTCTTCTTACTTTCTTACAATTTGCATAAAACATTTAGACAGGATTTTTTTCCCCTGTCTCATATTGCAGTATTCCAAGTTTTCAGCACAATAAGTGTTTTGCCTGCAAGGCCTATATCTAATATTCGTTCATTTTGACTGTCTTTTCCCATTTAAATGTTAGTCCAGGAAACCAAAGTGATTGTAATCAAATGAGTATGCTCAATATATAGCTTATATGACTATAGGGTGGCTTTCTCGGTCTAGTTCAAATGCTCTTAGAAAACAGGAGAGATGATTCAGGAGCTGTTCTAAGAAGAGTCTTGCTTCTGGCAATATTTACTCTTAGGTAGATCAAAAAAAAAAAAACGAGCTGGCATCTGAGAAAAAGATGAAAACAAAATGGGCTAATATCTGCTCATTACATGAGGGCAAAGCCACTGACACCAATGCAGCGGAAAGCTAAATTTGCCCTCTCTGCCTGTGAGAGCGTTTCAGAAGAGCCCTGGAGAAGTTCTTGTATGAAGAGAGTATAGGAGATATAACTTGAGCTTCAGCCAGGCCACAAGCCCTTACTGCTCATTTTTCCCTCCAGGAAAAGTCATTCTCATTCTGCAAGATGAATCATTGATGGCTTGTTTGTGTGGGCAGACTGATTGCGTGAGCTATTCTGGGACAGCTGCTGCTCTACAGGTATTCTGGAGTATTTTTTGTGTTCAGATAAAGCGAACTTCTTCCTGGCATAATTACTTAGAGAATGGCTTTGCTTCTGTCTTCGAGCACGTTCCCTGAGACAGCTTCTGGGATAGCAGCCCCCCTCCTCTGCCTGGAGAGTTGAGAACTCGTCCATGTGAAAAATTGCTATCGGCTACAGCTAAACTAGCCAACCATCCCCATACGGCTCCGCTCCAGCCCCGCGAGCAGAGCTGGGAGGTAGGCTTCCCCTACCAACACCAACAGCGTAATGTACGTACCCTTTGCTAAGAACTTGCGTTGGCTTTCCACCCTCCCAGGCTGCCCTAGGTGGGACCTCAGTGCCTCTGCCGATCCTCACCCTCGCGTCAGAACGCAAAGGGCCGAACCTTGCCATGGCTTAATCGCAGCTAAGTGAGAAAGCTTAGCAGCGCTTACATTTATTTAAAGATCTTCTCATCTTTTTTTCCTGCTTCGTACACTTAGAAGTTCCTCAATTTTATTAGCTATTTATAAATACCTGAATAAATTATGCAGATAAGATTGATTATTATGTCTCTTGAGGCACTGCTGGTATTCTAGACGCTTTACGCTGGACCTATTCAGTCTTAGCACAGAGGGGAATCGGCTATATTTTTCCTTTTAGAAATGCTAGAGCTGCTCTCTGTAACTGTCAATCGAAATTTAAGGAGAAGTATTGCACTGACCCTATCATGTCTGCAGAGATTTTGAAAGCATGTTCACGAGACAGTTCTGTGCATAGGGTATTTAGCTCCAGGGCTGTATAAAGGATAATTTAGAGAGGATGGAGTTTTTCCCTTGTAAAAATTCATTCGTATTCACTTCAAAGGCTGAAGTGAGCTTCGAACCAAGGTGTGCTCCGTGCAGACTGTCTTCACAGGGGTGAATTTCACCCACTGTGACAGTACGTACATAGCCTTCCTCAGATGATAACAGAAAATGACTATGCGGAGGACTGGGTTTCTCCAGAGATGCACTAACTGCCTGCTGCTCCAAGGACACGCGAATCCTTTTAGCCCATTGCATGATAAAACCTTCAATATTTAAGACCCACTCTGGTGCTGCAAACTCTTAAATGTAATGGGCTCTGCTGCTGTAAAATGATGTAGCTCCACTGACATCAACCCTTTCCCTGGGGCTGGAGCCCAGGGGATTGAAATGGGGCTGTGCTGATTTACATGAGAATCTGGCTGTATATACTTACAAACCAGCTTTTGTGATCTCTTATAAACATGCCTAGTTAGGACACAGTTAAACCTGAAATCAAACCGGTGTTTAGAAATACTGCAACTACAGCTCTCAGTCATCATCACTACAATTAGGATTTCAGCTGCTTTGCTTTGCTGCAAGGCCTTTAGAGCATTATGGCTGACTAATGACATAAAAAGCAGATTTACTGTTATTAGCTATAAACATTGTAGCAAAACAGAAAAAAACCAAAATATTAATCTCTGCCATAGCATAAAACGTGCGCACAAGTCATGACAATTAGCAATAATTTGTCATTCTGTGCTATATTTAATTCTAAAATGGCCAAACTGTTGGACAAAATACTACCAGCATATGTACTGTGGCTGTTTTGCTACAATAGCTGTCTTCTGCTCTAAGCAACATCACCTTCTCCTCTCCCCAGAGCCAGCTTAGGATGCTCAGCATGAACAAGCCTCATGTTGATGCACAAACTTGGGAAAGAAGAGGTCTACCTGACATAAAATCTTGTATCAGTGGAAAATTTTTGCTGTAGATCTAGCCAGCTCCCTACCCCACCCAGGGACTTGCCTTCTGAAAACCACAGCAGCACCTCTCTTGCACGCCAAAGCTGGTCCCCGAGTTGAAGCGAGCGTTGTCCTCTTTCTTGGCTGGCACGGATTCCCTAGCACTGAAATGGGGAGAAATCGGAGCTGATGATGCTGTCTTGAGATAAATCACTTGAGATGAGTCCTGCTGTGATCAGACCTTGATGCTGTCTTGAGATAAATCACTTCAGGTGGTATTGGTTTGCGGATTTTGTCTTTCCAATCACAAAGTATCTTTTTTTTTTTTCCCCCCAGTACTAAGTCTTAATCTTTTTGAAACTTTTTTTCCAAAACCTTTCCTAACCATTCCTTTTTCTTTCCTGAAAAATCAGTGTTTTGTAAAGATGTTATTATAAAAAAAAATGAAAATTTTGAAAATTACCCTATTTTGAGCCCATTTATTTATTGCAAATTTATTTAGAATAAACTTTCTTCTTTTTAAATTGCTTCTGAGCTGTGATGAGCTGGAGCAGTGTAGTGATACATTACATAGCATGGTTATACGCTGTCTGGAGCTTAATAGAAGATGTGATTCCTGGATTACAAATCTTGTCGCAGCTTTGAAAGAGAGTCCAGGCTGGGCAGTGGTTTGCTCTGGCTTTGAGAACTTCATTAGCTGGGACTGAAATCAATGTAGATTTCTGGCACTGATGAAGGGCTGTACAGTTTGAAAGATTTCCTGTAGACTGGAAGACTGTCTAGCCTGTGGGCTTGGCTTGCATGCAGCCTTGCTCCAACAAGTACTTATTGGATATAATATTTAGACCAGCTGAGGAAGGTCTGCTCCAGTTCAAAAATACTGTTTTAGCCTAGGCAAAAGGGAGAATAATACCGGAGGAGGGAAGGGGGGAATATTTTGTTTTTCAGTCTGAGAATTGTATTAGCATCAAGTCACCTGTGAATCTTTGTTAAACTAGCCTAGTTTCTATGGACCTGAAAATCCCAGCGAGCTTATTCTCCCTGTGTTTTTTTCAATGCCCAATGTGTCGTCTTTTCTCTCTCCACCCAACAATACTTGTGTCTGCAGCAGTGCTGTGTGCTTTTGACCCAGGCCCTCATACAAGGAGTGAAGTAGGGTCTGATGTCCAGCCAACTGCTTTCCCTCATTATAGGAGCCTGGCACCTGGGACCTCCCAGTCATGTTCTGGGCCTGGCCTGCAACCCCCAAACTGGTGGATGTGAGATTATGGTGTTGAGAGGGTTTGAGGATAGCTTTAAAAATACAGGGGCCTCTCTCTTGGAGAGGTGACTGGCATAGGGAGAACCCAGGGCCCCTGGTGAGATCAGGAGAATGGATCAGGCAGGAAGACAATATCCTCTGAGCTGCAAGGGTTAACAGCAGGTTGCTGCTTCTCCTCCTTTGCCTTTACTGTTATCATGATTTATATATTTGAAAGTAGGGATGATTAATAATCCACAAACCTTCAGCCTGGAAGGAGCGCTAAGGCACTTAGCATACCAGAGCATACTACAATGCAAACAGTAAGAAATGATTAACAAGACTAACATTTCCCCTCCTCCCCAGATAACTCGAGAGCAGCATCAGTGGTCCCTTGCACTTCATGGCTCCCAGCAGTTGGGTGAGGGCTACCAAATGGCTTCTGTATCAAAAGGCCGTAGCTAAAAGTCTGTGCACTGCAGGTACCATGGTGATGAGTCTGGCACAATCTCCTGGAAAGATAAATATAGTTAGCATGCTGTTCCTGGAGCTGGATATAAATGTCTCCATTCCATATGTGCACTGTTACTCTCGAGATAAGGAAAAACTGGCCTATAAAGTCCTTATTGACCTAAGAAGTCAAAGTACAGAAAGAGTCACTGAGTACAGTGGTGGAATTCATCTGCTATTTATCAGCTTGGACCTCGATGCTTTCCCTGCTCAGGACTGGGAGAAGTGTAGAGGGAGGACAATGTGGCCACAGAAGAGAGTAATAAAACCAGGGAGGGAATTTGTCTCTAGGGTAATGGCACATTGAATGCTGAGCTGCATCAGTTCTCAATATCTCTTCAGTTCATAAAGACCGATCACTACCAGCTTTGTTCTGTCATCTCTGGTGAAAAAGAAAGGACCTACTTAATTCAGAAAATACTTTGGAGATCAGAAAGTGTTTTTCTTTCCTCTGGGGTTTTCAATGCCAGCAGGGGGGACAGATTTGGTTTCTTAAATACAAAGAGGCAACCTAACAAGGTCCTGTCTCTGTGCTGATTCGAAAGGGATGAGGGGAAGTCCTGGTAACCCAGTGAAAAATATACAGAAGAAAATCAAGTGGAGATGTGGACAGCTCAGCCATCCCTTTTTCATGTGATGGAATTAAACATGAGAAGGTAATTTGCATCATCCTTATGTGAGAAAAGAATAACGTTACTTTTTTTGTGCTAATCCACATCAGTAGCAAAATGGGTAGATGGGAACTGGTAAGGGTTATCTGTGACCTACTTCTTTCATAATGGTACAAACAACCTTTTCAAACGAGGTACAATGGCAAAGCAGGGCCTCAGAGGAGATTCTGAATCCCCTCCCTTCCCACCAGGGTCAATCAGAACTGGAAGTCTTCAGCATCTTGCCAGCTATCACTTCAGCATTCACGGTGACAGCGTGTTCAGTCCACCTGTGTGTTCCTTGCATTGGCGGGCAAAGGACAGCGGCGTGCATCTGCAGTCATGCAGTTACTGCAGCAACACCCATGTGCAGCGATGAGGTTACAACACAGTAAATGTGAGCCAGACTTTAAGCAATATTCTGTTTGATTTTAATCAAATGTGCACCATACCCAAGTACGGGCAGGTTTTGGTCTGGCATGTTCTTTTATGATCCTTAAGAGGAAGTGAGATTTAATTTTTAAAGTGAGACTTCCGTAGCAAAAAAGAAAAATTCCCGTTAAGCTTATTTCAGTAGACACCACAGTTTGCAGAGCTGCTCCACTTTCCTGGCAGCAGCTCCTCCCCAAACACTGCCCCTGCCGCGCTCCCCTGAGCCTGTGGGCCAAAGTGCCCTCCAGCACGCTCAGCTGTGAGCCTTAAGGAACCTGTTAGATTTGGCTGAAAACACTCTCTGACACTGTTTTTAACAACAAACTGGACTTTCAGTGAAGTTCAACTTTTTGAGAAAAGTCCCTACTTTGTCCTTTACTCCCCCCCTGCCCTTAAGTCAGATAACAGAATAACATTTTATTTAGAAATATTGAAAGGATGTCCTATGGGAATTTTATTTCCCAGATGGACTGCCTGTTCCCTCATGCACCACAAACAGCTGTCTCCTCACCCTGGAGAATATTTTGTAGTGTGTGATGGGGATATAATATGACAGGGTACGTGACTTCTGGAGAAACTTCAAGTATAGGAACATTACTCCAAGGAGGTTCCATGGTAGTACTTCAGCAGCGATACTTAAGTTTTCACTTTCTTTCTTTTCCACAATAAGCTTCAAGGGTTTTTTCACTGTAAAGCAGTCTAGCCTTATGTCAAATGTGCTGTACACATATTTGCTATGGCATGCCAGCAAAGCTGAGTAGAGAAGGCGATTATCTACTGTACAGCCATTGAGCTACAGCACAGTCTTGGGAGAAGAGACTCTACAGTGTAGGTGGAGCCAGACAGTGGTTATAAACCAGAAACGTGTGCATCACCCCCATTTTGTTCCTTAGGGTGGCTTCACTGAGCCCCCTGCCCCTGAACAAGATCCTTCCTACAGTACTTTTAGCTGCATTTTTGCATTTTTCCAGTACACCAGAGGAACGACATCATTTCTGCAAGGGTACGTGGGTTATACTGCTAACGCTGTTACTGAGACTAATCATAGACGGAGGTCAACAGGAAGGTTTTCTTTGGCTCCACAATTACAGTTCACTTAGTACCATATGATGGTCTAGTCCTTCCATAAAGTTGTTAATGAAAATGCAGGACCAAGCCACGGCCAACGCTGGACTAAGTGTCTCTTAAGATGATGATTGGCAGAGGACAGAATGACCTGCTGTCTCTCAATACCCTCCTCCTGCTCTATCTAAAAGGCACAGGGAGTTGAAAGTCTTGTCGAGATAATCAGCAAAATGTAAAGACCTGAAAATGTTCTGCTGGAGAGTAACAGTGTTCAAGGATAGGGCAAAGTCCTCCGAAGAGTGGCTGAAAGATTTTTAGGACACGCATCTGTGTTTTCTGCAAGATGAAGGACAAGGCAACACTGGTCACCCTCTGCAGGATGAAGGGAACAGCACAAACAAAAAGTAAGTGGCAGCATGTCGGGATATTGGACAACTTCATCTTCTGAGAAACATCATCACAGCGGACAATGATGCTTCAAAGAGAGTATGTATGGTGCATGTATGTATGTAAAGAGAATATGTCTGGTGCATGAAGCTCCGCTGTCTTGAAGTGAATAAGGAGAGACAAGGGAGTCTCCTGGGGTTCAACAGGAGAGTTGCTTGAGAAATGCTTGTTCTTGAGCCTGCTTTCTGCAGCAAAGACAGTACCAGCACGCAAAACCTGCTGGTCCTTGAAATGAAATGCCACGGGTGGGATTTTATAGTTACCTGATAAAGCACTTCAGAAAATGAGATGGTCAGAAAAAAGATCGGTGTAAAGGAGGAGCCGACGAAGAATGAGGGAGCTCCAGTTGTTTGGACACATCCAGATTGCTTGCTAAAAGCCTTGGCCTTTGGTCGGGTAGAGGAAGGCTGTCTGGAAGGCAGACTGGTCACGGTACAGCCAGGCACCATAGCTCAGTGGTGCAGCTGGGACTGAGACTCCTCTGCTGCATTGCAAGGTGTAGCGCGATGAGGAGTTAGCACCTAGGGCTGCCAGATTACACCGCTGAGGGAGGAAGTAACTGTAACAAAACTCTAACAAAAGCTGCAGTCTGGGGTCCTTTTCTCTCTCTGCTCTCTTCTGTGGCACAATATACTGTGTCCTAGATTTGTACCGAGACATCAGGAAGCTTTTGGTGGCATGTCACATCCAAGTTCTGGAGACTCTCCTGCCTGACGCTTCTAGCGCAGCATTGCTCACAGCTGCAGAAATCTGACAGCATGCTAGGTCCTCTTTGTCCTCTGTTCTGTCCCTAAAACAAAACAGCGAAGGGTCAGCGGTGCTCTTCTAGGATCAGAAAAGCTTTCTGCGGAGGAGCTTGTTACCGGCTCTGATGCAGGCTTGGAAAGAGCACAGGTCTAGGGTGTGCTAGTGGCTCAGGTCACCAGGGTAAATCTAATGTAATGCCAGCATTATGTGGTGCAAAAGAGGCCAGCGTTTGGCCAGCAAATCCATAGAAAGGAAATATTTCAATCGATCGGCGATGTTTGCTTATTCCTCTAACCTGTTTCACTTCTACTTTTCCTGCTCCTCTTTATTCTCCGCCATCTCCTCTCAGACCTGACTGCTTTCATTATAAGGTTGAAGGGCAGTGCCGAGTGAGTACATTAATCTCATACATTTTCATGAATATCAATTACAGCTTGGATGCCAGAAGATTTTTCTTACTTTCAGCAGAGTTGAGACCTAATTCTTTATACAGACCCTGTCTCAGGTAAAATCTGGGGGCATTTTTCCAAAGTCAAGCCTGCCATCTCTTCTTCCCACTCCCTCCCACCATGCTGATAGCCCTTTGCTTTTTCCTGTAGTATCTGTATATACAATGGTTATCAGAAAAAGCCATTCCCCTTTCTGCCCTTGAAAGGCAATATCCACACAAGCTCTCGGGTAGAATTTGGAGTGTAGAATCTCTGCTGTTCAATTACCACGGAGCTTATCTCTTTCATGTGTGACTAGATACTGTATTTTTTTTCCCCAGCAAGATTGAAGCTTAAACGGACAGAAAATTTTCTAGGGCTTGAGATGGAGGAAAACATCTGGTGTTGAAATGAGCGGAGTTTATGAACTGCTGGGAAATAAGACTATTTCTGAGGGAATAAATGTTTCTCTTATTTTGCAGTCTCTGTTGCACTGTTTGTTAGCAGATTCAGATCATCATGACAACAAAAAGGTCAAAAGCATATAACAAACTTTACGTCTATTCTTTTCAACACATGAAACCATCTTTTGCTTTCATAGAGTCCATTTTACCCACGGTAAAATAAGCTCTGACTGCATCGCAGCAGGAGTAAGGCCAGAAAGAGCTGGCAATAAGTCTAAGGTATTCTTTATTTGAATTACAAAAATGCCAGTGAACTTTACCTACGGGTTAGTATTCCACTTTGCTGGCTGCTCTGCAGAAATCAAGCAAAAAGGCAAATCCACCCAAAAGGGATTTCGGTTTAAGCGAGTGGTTCCCACACTTAGTTTGCTGAGGTACCGCTGCCGTAGGAGGACTCTGATTACCAAAGGCAGCGGCTCTCCCTGCCACCTCCAGCGCTGCAGCTCGTCTCCTTGGAGGAGACCGAGGGCTCCAGTCTTCCCTGGGAAACAGGTAGCAAACCAGTGGTGCCGGTGCGTTCCCTGCTGTGGGAGCTTGCATGTTCCTTGCTAGTGAAACCCCGGTCTGAGTGATTGAAAACAATGACGATTACAGCTGCGACTCCCAGAAACAGTGATCCTACCCTTTTGCAGTATCTTTCAGATACACTCCTAAAATGGCTGAGAGCTGGAGAGTATCTATTACATGACAACTAGGCAACTGGAGAGAGGGGAAATATATGATCTAAGATATATCTATTAATTTTGGGTCAAGATGTGGCAGCCTACCATGAAGTTTTATAGCTATAGATAGTAACAGGAGCAGTGACCTTTAATTATAGCAAGATAATGGGCACTGCTCTAATACAGAAGCAGCTAAAAATAAAAGCCAGTATAAAAATACAAAGTATCTCAGAATGTGATCACATTTTCCACTAACGGAAAACATAGCTCAACTCTCTGCATTACTGAAAAATGTTTTCTTTTACAGATGCTAAGGTTACATTTAGATGGTGAGTTGGTATGGTTTAATTCAAGGTATCATGTTAGACCGGTAAATTTAGAGTAACCAGAAAACTGTGTGGATATTCCCACTTTGGTTTAAGCTGGAGTTATTAAATTTTGGTTGAGTTTGATTTGATCTGGTTCAAATTTGAAGTAAATGAAAGCCCCCAGTGTAAAATTGAATTTACCACCTGTAAATTAAAACAAGGGAGATTCATTGATGCATTCACTTTAGGAAGTAATCCGGTGCTGTAGATGTGGAGGATGAAATGGTGCTGCGGCCTTGATGTCCACACCGTGTGTGTTTCTGGCGGGTTGTTTCAGATTAATTCAGTCCTGTGGACTGGTGCCCATTAAGGACCCGGGCATTACTGCAGCTCGTCTGGTGGTTTAGTTTCATCCAAGAGGAATGCAGAGTGTGTGCTCCCAGACCACTTTGTGGACATCACCCGAACCAAAGCGGGAACGGTTGCTTTGAAAGCACACTTCTGACCTGGACTAAGATGCGTATGCGGTTTCTTCCTGGCTAAGTAAATGACCTTCGATAAGTTGGTGCACATTTGCGTGTCAGAAGGGCCCGTGAGAGCTCCTAATACCTCGCTTGGACTCCGTTCCGTGAAATGCCTGGTATTGGGGCTCCCAGGTGAGCAGGCATGGAAACGCCTGGGAGCTCCCAGAGCAGCCCATTCAATTCCTTCGCCTGAGGAGAAACTTTCCAAAGTTTCTGATTTTTCTTCTGTGGATTGAAAATACTTTGCTTTGCTTTCCAAATATTAAGTTTACCAATCTGTAGCTGAAGCTGCTGTTAATGCATAGAACTTAGCTTCGTTTTTCTCTCAAGGAAAGTTAAACTGGCCAGCTGGCATTAAACCAGTGACCCAAGATAGGAAAGGGCTGCTTACAGCTCAAAACGTCCCAAAGTAATACAACCTGTAAAAGCAGACATGGTTCTCAACTTAGAAATGCACTTTTCACTTTTACAGAAATGTGGGCATCTAGGTTTTTGTTAAGTGTTAAAGGCAAGGAAAAATTCCCACTTCCCAGGTTTTGCTGACAAACTTTCTGCACCTATTCAGATGAAGTGATTTGTGAACTGTCTTGAAATGCACCAACAATTGCAAACTGTGAATAGCAGCTCTATTAATATGCTAGTCAGGACAACCATTACGGTACAAATTATAGAGCGAGCTGAAAAAAGTTTGAAGAGCTGACTTCTGAGCATTGAGAAGCAATCAAACCCCACCCCTGCCCCGGCACATATCCTTCCACAATAGGATCTTCCCCGTATCTGTTGACAAACTTTGGCTAATGTTTCTGCTCGCTAAAAGGTTTTCTGCCAATACAGCAACATATTGCAGATAAAACCTAATGAGCTGAGTTTAACAAAAAAATGCCATGTGGCTTCCTTACAGTGATGCCCATCTGTCGGCTTAGTGAAGCAGCAGTGTGCTGCAGCTGTACTCCTTTGCTTTTTATCAAATCAAAATAAAGCTGTGCACCCCAGAGTCAGGTATGATAAACAGGCCAGCAAATTGCCTTACATGGGTATCATACAGCTCCTTATCTGTCTCACTTTTCAGAGCAGCATAACCAGATGGCTCCTAACGGTGGGTGAAATTTTCTCCGTTATGTTTTTGGCATTGAGCTAGAGGGACGTACTCCAGAAGTCCACCACCAAAACAACAGATATTTAAATTGGACTGGGACTGAGATTACAGCCTGCAAACAGAACTTTTGAAATTGAAGCAGATTTCATTAATAGCAAACGAAATGCCTATTTAGAGTGGGTCTGGTGGAACAAAAAGGAGACAAAACAGTTTAAAAAAAGACTCTTTGTGAGCAGCCTCACGGAACAATGAGGAGGTTGGCCTTCCTCCAACCTCCCGTCCGGCTGGTGCAAAGCAACTGGCCTTTCCACACTTCCCTTATTTATCACAGGGGCAGTGGGAATAAGGGCCACTGGGTGGTGGCTGGAGGCATCATCTCCCACCGGTCCTCTCTGCGGCCAAGGATGCAGAGGAGAATAGCGTTTCTGCTGCAGTTGGAAGTAGGGCCATTAAGAGGGCTTGGGGATATGGAGCATCTGTCCGTGATAGAAATCCCTGCTGAGAGCAGGATGTCACAGGCTAAAGGCTTCAGTTTTTCCTGGCTCATCTTTTTCCTGGTTCATTTGTCAGACCAATCTGAAGTTTAAAATGGAAAAGGAGTCTGCACTTCCTTTAACTGGCTACTAAACAAATATCGGTGCTTTTGTCTTATCTGTGGTTTTGGCATCAGTTCCAGATTTGGGGAACAATCAAAAAGGGTCTAGATTCAGGTTAGAGGCAGTTCTTGCTTGATACATTGGGAATGGAGACTTTGTTAACGTGTGTGCCATGCTTTTGTAGGTGGGTTTTAAGTTCAGCTGGTTCTAGGTCTCAAAGCAGAATGTGAAATTCATCATTTTCTGCCAGCTTGTTTGTAAGCCCCTTCTATTGCTGGGAACACGCAGCAGATTTGCATGAGGTTTTGCTGTCACCAAGAGAAATGTATGAAATAGAGCAGATTGAAGTTGTTTAAAAATGTGACTGCTGATGAACTTTTTCAGCACATAACGCTTCTGCGAATTTAGACTCATCTGAACATTTGTGTTGTAAGCACGTGTGCGTGCTGGTGTCTGCTTTGTGGGCTGTCACCCGCACAGTTGTACTAACATTTCAAAGGCTGAAACCTGGAGCTTCTCAGTTGTGTGTGCTCAGGCGAAACAGAAAAGTGTCACATATAGAAAACCGACTGGATAGAGGTAGAATTGGTAACTTTTGTCCCCAGGTCATTAAAAGTTATCTGAATCTACCATACTTCTGAAGGCCAGACTATCTATATTCATGTGTCTTTGCATGTAGGTAGGAGCCTCATTTTAGGCACAGATATCTGGAAAAGCTGTCCTCTTCCCCCAGTGCAAGCTCAATATGCCTCAGGAAAATATGCCTCTACTGAAGATGAACAAAGCAGTATTAAATAAACTGTAGAGATGCTGAAGATTGGTGCTGAGACAAAAACCAAAGATACCTAATTCTTGTGCATAAGACGTTTCAGGATTGTCAGTACTGTGAATTGTGGTCATTCCTTGCTGTGTGGATGAGATGGTGAGGGGTATATCCACATCATATAGCTGAGGCAGGACAAGCATATCATCAATGTCAGACTCAGGCAGCCCTAATTCATGTTCTTCCTCTTCATCGTGTTGTGGCTGCATCCTGTGGATATAACAAAATGAGAGGGTGCTTGTCTTGAAAAGGGTGTCAGAACTAACACGGAAAGTAATGAGTTATGTACAGTGCAGCAGCATCTAAATGTAGACAAATGGAGTTTTCTTACTTTGGAAGTGATGACAAATGCCACATTGAACTGGTTTTGCTTGAGCAAGACTGTAAAGTGGTGGCCAAAGTTTGCTGGAAAGTATTCTGTGAAATATATACCCTGGGAGCTACGTTTGCCCATTGCATGTGCTGTCACCTGATTTGCAGAAGCAAGCCCTCAACTTAGGTCAGGAGACTGAGGCAGCTCCCCGTGACCAGAGTAATTTTATTGCTATCTGACCATTGTTTCAAATTCTGTCCCATTTGTTATGTTCCGAAGGTCACATCTTTTTAACTCTCGCATTTCACCTCTGAGCGGTAAGCTGTATGGAAATCCTTCCTAAGCAGAATGAAGAATGTAGAAATCCAGCCCTTTTCCAGATGCTGCAATTTGTCTAAAAGCATGTTGAACAATTTGACTTTCTTCCTGGTATTTTATTCATGACTGCAATTTCTTCCTTTTAGCCAAGCTGTAGACGAGAGGAAGAATGAACAAGATGGCTGAGTTAAATATAGCGCTGGGGTTGAAGCATAACAGACTGTCCAGGGCTCCAGTCATAAAAGAAGAAAGAAATTACTTCAGAGAGGATTAAGCACTCTCTTGCTATAGAAGTTGTACATGATGTCAAAGAGTGGAGAGTATTGAACAGCATGCTAGGAAAGGGAAAATCCTAGGATGCTGACCCAGAAAATTAACACACTGCTCAGTGGTTAGCTCAAAATGGAAGAGGAGTTTCACAACTCTTTTTCCTGAACTAGTGACAGCTGTGACAAAGCTATACGATGGAGTTACAACTCCAGCTTCATCCTGAGTGTGTGCGCACGCGCGTGTGCCTGTGGGTAAGGAGAAGTCATGTCTTTGTACAGCTACAGCGATGCTCTAGAGTGAGCGAGCTACAGGGTGAACACGCTGTGGGCTGTACTAAAGCAAGAAATACAGCCAGTCTCCCCCCACCCCATAAATCTCTGCTCAGACTTCCAGGATTAATTTTCTCGTGCCAGCTCTGCACCTCCTAATATTAGGAGGCATGAGAAAATTACTCCTGGAAGTATATATGAAACTCTTGACTAGAGGGAGAGTGTTTGGTAGTTGTCCCTGAGCCTTTGCAGAGGAAGAGGTCTGGAGACCTGCTATGGACAGCCTGTGTCATAGCCTCAGGACCTGCGTCGCTCGTTGATCCGCGTGTGCAGCTCCAAGACCTGGCTAGCAGCTCCCTACCCACGCTGGCAATATTGAACTTTCCAAATCTGAAGATAAGAGCTGGGCTGCACCCAGACAAGGTGCTTCTGCCAGGGTAAAGGGAGAGGCAGGCAAAGGAGGGCTGAGCTGGGTTTGAGAGCTGGCGGTTGGAGGCATCGGGGCTGCGTCTGTTGATGCTACGTCTCTGTCCCCAGGTATCCCCTCACTTGCCGCAGCTGCAGGCACGCTGCCTTCAGGACTTTGGCACAGGACGTGGGACCACTGCAGCTCTGCAAAACCCTGTTGTGGTGAGGCTGCTTTGTCTCCTGAAATCGTGAGGTGCGTGGTTTGTGTGAGTAGAAAAATATATGAAAGAGCGGCTGCATTGCTTATGCTGGGAGCTGTGTGGCTGGGAGGGAGATTGTGTGATGGGGGCAGGAGGTGCTCGGGATTGCCGGGTTAGCTGTGCTGGAGGAGATCTTCCACTGCCAGTGACCAGCTGTGAGAAAACATTGGAAATAATTTCCAAACCCTTGCAAGTGAAGCAAGCCCTGGGTTTTGAAGAGGTGAGAGGGACTCGGTAACCTTGTTTGGTCAAACAGAGAGCGAGGGCTGAAGCAGGAGGGGAGTGACTTGTCTCTTTTCCTACATGGCGAAAGCTTTACTTTGTTTTTAGTATCACTATTAAATTGTGCTGTGACAGATGCAAGAGGGTCCCCGTGGTGAAAATCAAGCTGTCCCCACCCCACCATGCTGATCAGCGCTGTGTAAAGACCTAGAATTTTTTATTGCAGAGACATACTGGGAATTGAGTACCTACAGAGAAGAAAATGTTAGATCAGCAAGGGACCTGCTCACACTGCTGCCTTCCCCTGTCTCTACATGAATGTAAATGCCCCTTCTGTGAAGAGAGGAATGAAAGCAAATTGGACATTGAGAGCAGGACCATTCATCTGCTATCATCTATTTATTAAACTAACCTCATAATAGTGATGACTAGCAAAATGTTTCATTGAAATACGTCCAATACCTTCCTCTGTACAGAAACCGCTAGAGTAAAATGCTACTTATGCTGAATGGATAGCAAAATCATCATAAAACTTATTGAACAATTTAACCCGCACATCCACTAGCTTCTAGAAAACCACTCCCCTTCAATACCCGTCTTTTGTGGAGAAAAGGGGATGCTGGACACCAGTTTAATTTAAATTTGTATGTCTTCAGATCTACACGAAAACCATTTGCCCACTGAGTTTCGTGCCTTTTATTAGGAATGACTTACTGGAAAAGAATGTGTTTCACATTTAGTAACCCTGAGCATTAGAAACGGGTGAAGAATTTTTTGGTTTGCTGACTGAACTAGGAATGTGTGAGGAAAATGCTTGTGGGTTGATCCCCCCAACTCTCTTCATCTTCCCACAGAAATGTAAAATAAAAAAGCTAAAAAGGATTGTGTTAGCCCAAGCATTTCTTTGACATAGAACATAATATGTTGTTCTGAAAATGTAAAAATGAATGGCCTAGCATGCTTTTACCAGAAAAAAACCCTATGTTTTCCAGTGAAAAACTGCAATTTGTGAACTATTTCAGTTAACCAAGTCTGCACTGTGTTTTGGTATAAACATTCTCTCTTGTGTGCTTACCCCCAACAAATGTAGACAATTCTGCTAGGTGCCCTGGTAGGCCAAGCACAAATGACTGTACCTATTATGCCTCCTGGAGTCTGAACTGGAGATGTTTTGGATTGCGCTCGGTGCTATGTCACCACCACCCTGCTAAGTCGTGGCATTCTTCATGTTATTTCATTATCAGGATGTGAATACCTGCAGCTCTATCTGATTCTACTTGCTCTGTCATTCCTAAGCAGCAAAGACTCCTCCACAAGACGTCTCTGCTCCTACTTCTGGGAATGAGTAAGGTCCGATCCCCCACTCTGGCACGTCATCGGTAGTGCCAGCTCATCGTGAGACGGGGACAACCTGCAGAGGAGCAGCGCCTGGTTCTGCTGGGCTCCGAGAGCGTGGGCATCCCCTTGTCCTCAGTCGGGAAGAAAGCTGTCACTGCTGCCTTCTCCCTGCTCACTTCACTCCTGAACCTCTTGTGTTGGTGCAAACCAGCAGTACCTTTGAGCAAAACGAGACTAATGTACAGTGCAATAAAGAGACCATTAATTGCTTGTGCTTGTCCCTAGTGATTTACCTGAATTTTACAAATAAGCGGTAGTGCCAGCAACAACAAAACACCTTTGCCAGAATTTTCAGTGGCAAAAGCTTTGACAGAAATGGAAATTGCACCCAAAATACCATTTTTGCAGTTTGTTTCTATGTTTTTATTTGAGAAAAAAATGTGGAAAAGAATGTTTTCCAGCAACTAAAACCTAAGCTTTTGTGATATTAAATGAAAAAAAAAAAAATCAATTTTTGAGTTTTTCAGTGCAACTTCAAAAATTCTCAAACTTTTTTAAACATAGAGAGGAAAATGGCTTGACTTGTTCACAAGAATTTCTCTGAAACCAAGTTACATCTCTGTAGATACTTAAATGCACTGTGGTCAGAGGCCCTAGCTTCTCGTGGTTTTGTACTCATGGAATTCATCACAAGGCTTTTATTCACTTTTAGCTTAGAAAGTGTGATACAACTGTACATTTGTGCTTGCTCTCAGATGAGCTGGAACATTTTATAACATTTTCTGGTCTATTTTCCAGTCCTGTATCAAGTAAATAAACTCTTTGATGTTACCAGCAGAAAGCCTAATCATTCCTGTAATGATTCTTTGTTAAGTTACCTCTTTGCTTGTTGCCTGTGAAGACGTTTTCCATTGCCTGAGTTCAAGATCTTCTCTCTGAAAGGCCATTATGTGATACATTTTAGGAGATTTTCCATGAAAGTCTTCGGAAACTTTGAATCTTGGTTATGGAAAGAGGAGGTGTTGCAAACAAGTGTCTTGAAAGCCAAGAAAGATAACCTTGAGAGCTTCACAGAAATGAAACTGCTCTATTTTAAGAGAGATCTCTCTCTCCTTTAACTGCTCTTGGGTACTCTCCATTCTGGTAATCTTGGGGAGGGGGTTGCTATTAATTGGAGAGAAGGGAGAAGCAGGAATAAAGAATGACCTTCTATCAGGCAAGAGCAAATCACTGAAAAGAGGAAGCCTTGCTTGTTGCAGGGCCATGCTCTTACATACCCAAGCATGTTTCTAGCTGGCTCCAACCCATGCACCACCCAGCTCCTGAACCTTGATCCTTCTTCCACTGAATCAAATGACCATAAAAGTAGCTCTTGCTTGCTTAGAGGCAAGACACGAACTCTTCATGTTCATCTTCCCTCTGCAGAGCAGAGGAAGTATAACTTCCCACATCTATTTACAAGGACTGTCTTGTGAGTTCTACCGTGTTATTCCAATAACAGTAAATTTGCCGCCCTGGATCTTTCCAACAATTGAGTTTCTTTTTCTCAAGTCTTACTTCTTCCCCAAAGCCGGTTCCCCAGCTGTGTTTGCTTAGCTCCATTAATACGGATCTAACATAGAAGTGGCCATTGTATGAGATTATTAATGCTGTTCCATTTGTGTGTGGCATAGAGAATCTTATTTCATTTCAAACTCATAGGTCCAATTTTCTAGTCCCTCTTTGTTTATTTATTATGCAGAAAACCGCAAGATTCAGCTGTGGGCTATTACCTACCTTTTGCCCCATCCCCTCATAATTGTTTAAAGCTGTATGATTCTTCCTGCTGCTCTGAGTGTGTTCTCCTGTGTTTGTGCTTCCTTTTGTTACTGTTGGAGCATGAAGGAACACAATGAAACACTAAATAATATGAGGTCAAGGAGTCAGTCAATGGAATTGATAGGAGGTAAACAGAGAAATGAGTATAAACCAGCTGCAGAATGAACAGAGGCTGGAAATCGGCAGAGAGCTTTTAGGCATTAGGGGACTATAGCCTTGCAACAGATGCCACAGACTTAATTAGTTTAAGGAGACAGTTTGATCAATTTATGTGCAATTTTACATGGAAGAGCTATTTGTGATAGCAGGAGTGAGTCTTGGCAACCTAGAAGGTCTCTTCCAGCACTGGTGTGTTGCTCTTACAGTCAGAGACACATGCAGTAAACGCTGCCATGTACAGTTATTCCATAGGGAGGAGATATCCAGTTTCCAGCCTCACCCACTCCTGCTGGCTAATTTTTCATTGCCTCAATGGATGAGAAACATCTACTTCCATGCTGTGGGAGAGGGGGATCAGCAGGATAGGTGGGCATGTCCCTCTCTGTGGTTGCATGTTTGGGACACGGGGAGGTGACTGCTTGGCAGCATGGCCTGTGGAAGTGCTTGAGGTACCAAGGGATTCCTATTCTGGTGGCATCTGCCAGAAAAGACTGGCTAGTCTGGAAAAAAGTCTTTGAAACAGGAGACGGAGTGGGCAGGTCAGGGTACATCTTACAGATTTAGGATCTGTGTTGAACAATAGGCCAGGCTGCTAATGAAAATAAGCCATTCCCTACAGGTTAGTCTCTGCAAGCAAACATCTACGCTGCAAGTGATTTGTTAACAGCACGTAGTGCCTGAGAGAGTGCAGAGCAGCTTAGTTCTCTAAAGGGAACGAAGAACAGGATCGAGTACAGGAGATTTATCATCTAGGTTAGAGGTAAAGCATCATGAGTGAAAAGGGAATAAATGCCAAGGGGTTAGTAAATTCTGTGTAGACGGTCCCTGGGCTGTCTCAGCTGCCTGAGGTGCATCAAATAAAGGCCTGATAGCACTTGCTCCTTCTGAATACAACAGCTCCTCTGGCTGTTGGGAGAGCTGAGCCAATTCCTTACTGTTGCCACAAGGATTGTGCCTCTTCCTCCCCTTCTGGCATCCTTGCTCGTGTTCTCGTCCCTTGGCCTTGTACTGGCTGTGGCATAGGAAACGTCACTTGGGTTTGTCCCCCAGATTTGATATCTGCCTGCTTAGTGCATTGAATCAGCTTGAAATGGGTTGGGGCTCAATATGAGGGCCAGCACCAAGAAAAGGGGCAGGAATGCAGAGACCTAAACTGGGGGGAGAGGTGGGATGGAAGAGCAGGGCTGCCTGGTCTTGCAGGCAGCCCGTTGCTGGATCAGCTCAGCCTGGCTTGTTGCTCTGCCTGTGCCCTCAGCCTGTTCGCAATAATTGCACCTCAGGTTAATGGGGAGCGTGCTGGGGAGGGAGCGGGTCTGCTGCTGAGCTGGCATGGGTTGCCAGATGTCCCCAGCGCTGACAAGCCGTACCTTCTGTTGTGAGGGCTAAAAGCACTTCAGCTGAAGAAGAAAAAGAAACCGGTGAAGCAAGACAAAGATATAATCCATTGTGAAAGAAAATTCCTGCCATCCCATAGAAAACACGTCGCATCACATGCTCTGGCAGAGACTTCAGGTTGGCCTAATTTAATCAAATATTCATGTTGTGGTTTTCCCTCGTCCTACTGTGACGGCAGCTGACATCGATCACCGAAAGCCTTTGACAGAGATAATTGTCCTTGTTGAGTCTCGCTTCTATTTCAACATCCCCCTTAGCAGCATCTTTTCACACCTTTATAGATCTGTACGTTTACTCCCATTACTTGATTTCAGGAGCCCTCAGCTTCTGAAGTTCTGGTGTCTCACCCGAAGTCTGCGCGTGCCATGTTGATTTGAACACAGAACACATCCCCGCAGAGCCAGCATGCAGCCTCCTTTGACAATTTTGATAGGACATGTATTAACATGTCGTGGCACCTTTTGTACAGCTGACAAGTGTGGCACTTTTTAAGAGCTAAAAAAAGGCATTCATGAAACCCTGCATCATATTATTGGCTCTCCGCTATCTTGTCGGTATTGTTCTCCCTCGTTATGCAGAATCAAATTGCGTGCCTGCAGAATTTGATAAACTGTAGCACTTCACATATCTGCAGTGGACTAACTTGATTACAGTAGTTTAATTCTTCTTGATATCAATCAGCTCTGTACACAGTAAGATTAATTATTGCTGTCACTTTGTCAGCTCCGTAATAAGAAAACATAGATTCTGAATGACAGATGCAAATTTATTGGGAGCGAGAAGAGTGAGTTTGCCTCCCCTGCTCCCCAGGGAGGGAGAAAACCTGCAAAAGGTGAGCTGACCTGGGAAGGGATGTGCAGGCTGGAGCTGGGATTATCACCTGCTCCGTGCCGCACATGGGTGCTTGTTAGTACCTAAACCAATTCCTCTCTTCTGTCAGCGTGCCAGAGCATCTCACAATTACATTTGCCCAGGCAGACTAATTTTATTTGCAGGTATGCGATGGTGAGCATGGAAGCTAGCTGCTGCCAAATGTTTGTCTTAAGGAGACTGTGCTATATATTTGCCTCTCTTAAACTGTACCTCTTTATAGTGATTTTCTCTGATCCAGAGTGGGTGTAAAATGCCACCAGATCAGAGCAGCAATGATTTCCACCTGCTCTGTGCTGCTATAAATGACTACGCAGGAAACTTGGACTGAAAAGCTGCCTGCTGTTGCAGAGGTGACAGACATAGCTGTTATTTTTGCTTTGTTATTGTGTACTGGCATTCTAGTGCAAAAGCGATGTTGAGTTGTAGATTAGTATTTAATTGTCCTCATTCTCTATTCCTAAGAGGTACTTCAGTTACCTTGCTGCAAGGGAGTGAGCTAGAGCATCCACAAGCTGCTCCAACCAGCATAGGGTATGGAAGGCTCTGAATCGGGGAGTAGTGGCAACCTCTTTACTCTCCTGGCTTCATCTTTGGAATAGGGAATGGAGCAGAGCTTGGAGCAGGGAAGAAAAGTGCGTGTTTTGGTGGGTGGCTTTGGTAAAGTTAGGCTTCGGGTAGTACAAATGGGAAAGGACCAGCCTGTTATTTCATGACACATAATGTGGTTTTCTAAACAGATCTTGTCTTTTTGGATTTGTGTCTTCTCATTTGCTGGGTCTGCGTGAAGTGGTGCAAGACCCTCTCGTTGTGACTCAGGGAAGATTTCTGCTCTGCTGGTGTTCTACTCCCTAACTTGCAGGTTGAACAGTGAAGCCACCCAAGACAGGCAGCCACAGATTTGCCTTTTTTTTTTTTTTCTTGAAAAGCTGGTGGGTATGTGTCATCGTCTGTAAATATGCAGACAAGGCAGCCTTCTGGCGATCCAAACCTTGCATGTTTTTATATTGAAACAAGATGGGGCCACCCTGTTCATGGCAGGTTGCCGGGGTGCCTCTCTATCCCCCTGGGCTAGGCTAACCAGGGCATTTTCTTGGAAGCTGATCCAGCTTTGCCTTAGAGGTACCTGTGCTGTGCCTGAGTTTCCAGGCTGCTTGGACTGAATGGGTGGGTAGGACTCTGAAGAGAGACAGACTTAAAAAATGTTGTATGACAAATGGAGTTGAACTGAGATCCACACTTTTCTCCCTTCTGCTGGAAGCCCCCTAGATCTTGAGTTAGAGAATTGAGTCAAGCACAGCTAGAATTTCATCATCAAATGTTGGCTCAGTCGTAGGAGAAAGGGTGGAGCAGGCTATGAACTGCCTCCAAATCCTGAAGCCTTACGCAGATTGCAGTAACGCTCACCTTCTCCCCAAAAGAAGCAGCCATGGAGGGTATGGTCTGTAAGCTGCAGCATGCACTTAGGCACCTGCCAGGGAAATCAAATGTCTCCTTCATCCTGCATGGAGACTCCAGAGTCCTAGGGCATGTCTACACAAGGCCAGCAGCAGGACTGAGCTGTCAGTCTGTCCTTGGACAGAATTCTCATCCATCAGCAGGAAGACTCGCCTGGATAAGCCTTCAGCATCTGGCTTGCATCTGCACCTTGCTCATGTAGTTTCCTCTACTCTTAGAAATGTTGTGCTTTCCAGGTACAGTCTTTGAAATCAGCTGAGTTGGTTAGCTTTAAAAGCATCACTTAGTACGATTAAGGTGATGAACCATTATGTTGGGTAATGACTTTGCGTCCTAATCATCTGCTTGCGCGTTTGTGGCCAAAATAGGCAACAAAATGGAGTTTTCTAATAGAGAAGAGGCTAAGGTGGAGGGAGCGGTCCCAAGCCTTCCCCCAGGGAATGGACACGGCATAGAGTGGGTCTGACCTTTTGCTCAGCTTCCCATGCCCTTCCCCAGGGTGACTACTCCACTCCTCCGGAGCCAAAAGTCAAAACACCTCTCCTCTTTTTGCAGACAGTGAGCAGGTTCCCACTGCCATCACTACCTAATGAACTATATGGCCTTGTTTCATTCCTATAAAAACAGTAAATTAGGACAGTAAATGTGTCCTGAGAAGAGATAAAGTTTAAATGCTTCTTTGGAAAGTTCTTTTACTTATTTGCAAATAGAATTCATATTGAAAATTACACAAGAATTTCCAGATTAAACATTTCTGTATGTGGGAGAGTGTTTGCAGGCTAGTTTTAGATATCTAACTTATTTCTCTCTCCTGGTTATATGGGGAGCTGAAGTGCTGTGAACGGTCCCCTGGAGAAGCTGAAGTCGCCGTTGCTGACTGTCAGAGGAACCTTGAAATCCAGCTTGGCTGCCCAAGGTCTTACAGCACCCTCAAACTTGTAATTTTGTAGGAAGAGTTTCCATTGCAAAATAATCCATAGGCCCACAAATGAAATCTATGATTAAAAGGTTGTTACTCTCTCAGCCTGTGGATGGCTAAGAGCTGGGGTTATGCAAGCTGTGCTCCTCCCTTTCACTGACCCATGGGGTGAACTCGAATCTCCATTTTCCCCCAATGTAATAAACCCTTTATCCACAAATCACACCCCTATTTGCTGATCTCTACTCCCTGGTATCCAGCGATAAGATGCGTGGGAATGGTTCAAAGCTGCACCAGGGCAGCTTTAGACTGGACATTAGGAAGCATTTCTTGACCGAGAGGTTGGTCAGACACTGGAACAGGCTTCCTAGAGAGGTGGTCGATGCCCCAAACCTGTCAGTGTTTAAGGGCATTGTCCAAATGTCTCTTATAATTTGCTTTAACTTCTGGTCAGCCCTGGAGTGGTCAGGCGATTGGACTAGATGATTGTTGTAGGTCCATTCCAACTGAAATGTTCTATTCTGTTCTATTCTATATCAATAAAGCACTAAGAATCCTGTTTTACCCTGAAGAGACAGGGTGCTGCAGTCTTCCCTGCCCAATGACACTAGCAAGAGAAATGATGCATCGTGCATAATTCCTGTTTCATTTCCTTCATATACAGTGCATATATCACTGCGGTGGCAGGTGGGCCATTATGGACTACCCGAGAGCTGCCTCCAATATATCACATATATGAAAGGATGATATTATGAGGACTTTAATGTCATATGATGATCCCCTGGCATTGTTTGTCAAGCTCCTGTTTTGAATTGGTTTGATGTTAAAGCTCACTGCTGATGGTTATATCTGCCACACTGCGTAATTCACACTGTCCTTCTCCTCAACGTTTACTGCCTGATGTCATGCATTTAGGGAAAGACAATGATGATATAAACTACAGGAATATATTTAACCTTAACTGTTATTAAATGATTGCTCTTCTCATTGTTTCAGCTGTCAGTGGTCAAACAGATACTTGCTAATGACTTCTGCTTTTAAAGTATGTGTTGAAACTCCTGAAATTCATCAGGGGCAGTTATTCATGCAGTCATACTAACATATTAATAGCGGTAAAAAAGGACAACTAGTGTAGGAGGAGGGGAATAAGCACTTGCAGATCATTTAGCAGACCAGCACCAACTCACTAAAAAACCCACTTTCCTCCCCAAGAACTGTGCGCCGGGCCATGAATCCTAGAGCTTAAGAAGGGGTTTTAGTCTGTGCCTTCACCCAGAGCAGGAAAGGCTGTCTTCTCACAAGATGGGTGCCGGCTAGGGTAACCAGTCCAACAGGCTGAGGTCAGCACAAACAATTCTTTACCATTATAAGGCTTTTTTTCCCTTCCTGTACCTATGAAGTCGTTGAGCAGTGCCCTCAGGGTACAGGGATGGGATCAGCAATGTCTCTTTGCTGCCTCCACTTTGAAGATGAATTGTCTTGTCTGGGAGATGGGCAAGACTTGAACTGGCAGCACTGCTCTGCTTCGAGAAGCCAGGGTGTTAGGTGTGCTGAAGGATAGGAGTTGAAGTTTTCTGGGTATTCCTCAAATGCTTAACTTAATTTAGGCATTAGATAAACCGAGAAGAGGTGGCACTGGTGACTCTGATACAATCCTGTTTGTCTGCAAGCACTGGAGAAAGTTGTGCTGCCCTGGAGGTAGCTGGGATAGGAAAGCAGGAGATGGCACTTCTGCTGGTAGCTGATAATCCTTTGCAGTTGAGACCCTCACCACAAGGTTTCGAAGGCTCACAGCCCTCGGATGCTGCCTGTGCTTTGTTGCCTCCCTCACATCCATTCACGGACCAGCAGCTAACAAAAACCATGTGCACATCTTTTCTGTGCTTTTGTGGTTAGGTGGCAAAAATGTTCTTCTGGTAGGGGTGGTTATTCAAAAAATAAGCATAATATTTTTTTAGAAATATTTTGAATGAATTAGCCAAACCTACAACCCTGCATTGCTCTTTGCTAAAATTCACAGCAACTGTTTTTGTGATGGGTCTGTCTATCAACTGTAAATCCAGTAGAGAGACCTTTCACCTCATTTCTCCAAAGCTACACAAAACTCATTTTGACTTTTGATTCAGGTTGGACTTGAATAGGTGACCTGTCTGAATGGGAGGGACTTTTCCAGTTGCTTCAGTTGCTCACTTTATAGTGATTTTGATCTTGCTTCCTTTGATGCATTTCTACTGCTAATCTTTTGTTAATAACACATAATTCAGCGTTTTTCTCAAATACCTTGCCTTTACTGAGAAGCACTGTGATACAAATGAGCCATTGTTGTATTAGGGAGATGTTAAAAGCAATGCCTGATACTGCAGGGCAAGCTAATGGCTCGAAACCAGAATCACTAAAAAGTGTAGGTGTCTTTTTTCTTTTTTGTCTTTTTTTTTTCTTCCTCCCTCCCTGCTCAGAAAATCACAGAAACTGTATTCTCAATAGTCAAGAATACAGGAAGGAGAGGAAGTATTTATCACAGCAGCTTGAGTGCTGGAAAGGGACCATTTGAAAAGGACAGAGGATAAAAAGCCATGAATCAATATTTCTATGCACCTTCTGCTGCTGTTTATTTGAATCCATTTGTTTTGCTGACATATTTCCCATGTGGCTGGAAGTGCTATTTCCTTTGATAACATCAGCAATTGATGTGTTGCATTTGCTGTACAGCTAGGTGCATCCTAGGCAAAAGGATGTCACTCTGACTCTGTAACTCTGCTTTAAAAAAAAAAAAGTGCATGTTTCACTTTTATCTCCCAGCTATGCAGCCCTGTGTGACAGGCACTGGGTTCTGCCGCTGGGCGATGCCGCGCAGGGAATGAACTGACAGACAGTGAACAAATTGCTGTTGACCAAGGGCATACCATTATTTTTGTTGCATGAGAGCTCTGGGATTTCATGGGATACAAGGTCTCTTGGAATGAATGCCATCGAGGTCTAGCAGGTCTGTTGCTGATACTGTATACCAGATAGAGGTGGGGAGATGACATGATCAGTAGGGAGAACTTCTGGAAGTTTTTAAAGCTAGAAAGGACCGCTGCATCATAAGCCAGAATGCATCACCAGTTTACTGGGTGATGATGCTTGTAACGGAGAGTCCGATGCTTCCTTCATGGGCCACATCTCCTAATTACTTACCTTCATTATTGAAAACGTATCCCTTAAGCCTAATATATCTTTCCATTTCTTGATTGCAGTGGTGTAACAAATGGTATATATTTAGTCCAGTATTATTTAAATCTATACACTTAGAATGCAAAGAATTATAAAAGATGAAATATTTCACTAGGAACTGATTTGGTCACACTTGGAATAATGGAGAATTAATTTTTTTAATATTACATACACATAGATATATGTACATACCAGCTTTGGGCTGGTATTTTAACAAACCCACAACTCCTATGAGAACATGAAAGACAGCTTTTGTTAGGCTGCAAACTAGAGTTTGATGTGTTGCGTAAAAGTAAGAGGAGACAACTTCTATTTATCTGACTTCCTTTCAATGCGTGTTCAGAGAAGATGGCACTTCTGCTAGAAACTCTCCAACTTAGGCAGTACTAATTTTAATGAATGACATATTGCTTTGTGTAAAAAATGCATCTTGGTCTCCCTCGTCATTACTGCTATATGGAAAAAGCAATTATATTCTCTTTCAAGATTCAACAAGGAAAGAGCAGCTTTCCAATGAATCACAGAACTATTTATGTTTTGGGGGGAGCAGAGAGGAGAGTGGAGTGGCAATAGAAAACATTTCCTGTGTTTTGCCTGCTTTCAGTGACCTAGAAAAACGTTTTTTTAGCCTCTCCATAGTTACCAGAATATCCATTTTTCTTTTTTTTTTGTTTTGTTTTGTTCTCAAAGCCTGGCACCCGCAGGTGATTTCTGTGCTCTTTGAGCATTGGATCAGTAAATGGAGAAGAGCACATCCTTTCTTTGTAAAAATGTGCAGTCTCCTATAGTTTTTCCTATTCAGGAGCTGCTCAAAGGAACATACTTCTCAAACATAATTCTTGCTATTCAGGAGGTGGTGCTGAACAAAGCTGAGGCTGGATGCTAACCTCTTAAAAGAGAATTCTTCCCTTTTCAACATGAAGCTGGTTGCATTCCAGTTTGGACTGGCTGCTGCTTCTACTTTTTGAAAGATGAAGAAGCAGATACCGACATAAAGGGATTCAAACTGCCACATGCCAATTGCCATTTACTTGAATCTTACTGTGCACGTTCATACAGGAATTGTGAATCTGTGGCTTCAGAGCAGTGAGGGTGTGGAAACAGATAAATAACCTGGTATGGTGAGGTTCAACTTCAGGAGACTTCTGCCATCATCTGGATTGTTCTTTTTATCCCGTCCAACATCTGCTCAGTAAAGTGTGCAGAGCAGAGATTTGTTGCTAGATTACTCTCTTCTCTAGTGCCTGGTACAACAGGGCCCTGGGACTGGGCACGTGTTTCCAGGTAGACTCCTGCAACAGATAATAAATGGCAAGAGCGTTGTGGTCCCTTCCACCAATGTTGTTCTGATTGGATCAGGCTAAATTTCATTAGGGCAATGTGAAACACCAGAGAGACTTTCTGGGAAGTTGCAGAGAAGGAAGAACTTGTGTATAGTAGCCTGGGTACACTGGAATCTTGTAATCAGCTTTTATAAAAGGGAGGATGCTACAACTATGCTGAATGGCAAGCACAAGCCATGGTACCATCCTACTCCTAATTGCCCAGAACAGGCACCTGCCCAAAGTGCATTTGCTTTTGACTCATGCACCCAAGTTTTTCTTTTGGTTAAAGCAGAGCATCAAGGTCAAGGTGGAGAAGGACAAGGGCTTGTCATGCCCGAGTCTTACCTTCACAGAGCCAGCACGTGGAGGGGATTCACACCCTGACCTGGGAACTGGGAAAGGCTCCGGGAACCCATTTGAGGTAACTATCCCAGACTGGTCGCAGTACAGAGTGATTGGAATGAGAGCATGGAAGGTTGCACCATTTTTGGGAGCAGAAATTTGGAATGTTTGGGTCCAAGGCAACTTCTAATTTTACAAATTTAAAAAATATCAGCCAACTTGTCTCTGGCATCCAACCCATAAATTAGCAGCATTAGTTCACTGCAACGTGTTGAAGGTCAATGAAGTTCTGTAAGCTTTTCAAGACAGCTCACGAACACACTGAATTATAAGCGCAGGAGCAGTCTTGTGGATGTAGCATTTCTTAGCATTATCTGAAGCGTGTTCTCTTAAACCATATTTGACAGGTGAATGCAATAGAGAAAATATGGTTCCAGTGTGCGTATTGAAAGCAGATGCAGTAAACTGAGTTCAGTGGCTCAGAAGGAGGCAGTTGTTGCAAAGCTTGACATAGAGGATAAATTATGATGTGCTATTTCTGGCCTCTGGCAAAAAGAAAGGTGGGCGATGGAAGATTGACCTGAAAACAATCACTTTAAATGATTTTGGAACTGTATGAGCTGGAGATGTGCTGCATTTACACTGACAGATGAGACCAGAAGCTGACCTAATTCCCCTTATTTTTGTCATACTGGCTTTTCTTTACCTATTTCAGTTACAGAAGAAACATTTAAACAGAACTTAAAGTAATTTCCTGTCTGTGAAGGTAACACACATGACAACGTTACTTGCTTCCTTTTTTATTTATTTTTATTTAAGTAACAGATTACTAAGTATTATTTCATTTATTTTGTCCAATTCAACCAGTTCCTCCATAGTGATTTACTTACTTGGGTTTTTTTTGCATAGAATTTAACTTCTTTTATAAAGCTTACTCACAATATGGTAATTCCCATTGCACCTCAACAGAGAATGCTTGAAGAAAACTGTATGAAAGGTGGTTAGATTCAGCTGAGATTTCTTGCTGTAACAGTAAGTAGTCCCTGTGCTTTTTTTAATTATGCATTGCAGCAGTGAGTTTTGTATTAGAATTTCCATATGCCTTAAGCCACACTAATGAGTACACATAAGGAATGTGATTTGTTTGTTATTGTCCCATGTCCTTTTATTCACTGTAAATAAAGTTTATTTTGTTTATATTTGCTCCTGCATTGTTTTTCATTCACTTTGTTGCTTTGTAGCATCTCCATTACGATTTTGATCCTGGGTGACATTTTCAGCTGATATATATCAAAGAAATTGCACCAATGAATTAAGCTATTTAAAGGCTTAGTCCCTCTGTTCTAGACTTAGGCATATGTCAAACTGGTAGTGTTCGCAGGGTAAAGCATCAGGAATGCTATGCTAGCTCTGCTGCCACTATAATTCTGCCTTGCCCTAGAAAAGATTTATGGCTTAGATATTGTTGTCTAACAGGAAAACACAATATTTTTGACTATATGAATATGAAAGAGTATTTTCTTTGAATTCTGCTTTTACTTCCAGAGAGACGTCTATGAAGCCAAGTGGATAGGTCTCTGATTTAGGAATAAAATTTGTCCTGGTGAATCAGTCTTGAAGTAGGGAAGCAGCAACTTGCAGAAAGTGGCAAGAGCAGAGAAACTAACTGTCCTGAAGTATAATATGTTACTTACTACCATGGAACAACCATAAAACAGGATGAGATTTGATATTTTTTGCAACGTCAGAAGATGACATTTAAAGGGTGCTAGAGTTTTAGAATCCTTTAAAAGACTCCTTCTCCTTCTATTCTCATTTCATGATAAGGTCTACCAGTGGTTAGATACAAATACTTGACAGAAGCAAAGGTGTGAGTTTAAAATACTGTAATATAGGTTAAAAAACCTCCCAGGAATGCTTTTGGATGTTTTTATCACTTTTCTGCTGATGTGCCATCAGGAAGTTCCATATTTATATTTTCTTTCATTCTGATATGAAGTCAGAATCACTCTTCAATAATGTTCATCTATGTCCTTGCTGGTTCATTGCTTCCTTTTATTTATGCAATGTTACCTGTGTCGTTGGCACCTAAATTCCTGCAGTGCATGGTGAACTTGGAAGAGGTATGCTATCAATTAGAAAAAAGTTTGAAGCATAATTTTGATGGGAAAAGGCTATGGATTAATTTACTCCCCTACTGTTGTAATACAGCAGCTGGTCACAGATCAAGACCCCGATGTGGTGGGGGCTGTGAAAGAGAAAGGCAATGTCTGTCCTTCAAAGCCCGAGATCTCACTATCAGACAAGAACTAATGAATGGACATAGACAGGGAGGGAGGCAGAAGGAAATAGGAGCCACTGTTAGAGGGTTTCAGCACATCGGCAGCCTAACACTTAAGGATTTTGTTGATGTAATGTCAAAGGAGAATTTTAAGGATAATGATGATAGTTTCACAGATACTTATAGCTGCCTGGGAAAAAGCACAAAGGTGCCTGAGTGAGTGTTTTAACAAGTGGGAGTAAGGGCTTTTATCCTGAACGGATTGGAGGACAGAGTTGGTTTCCTGATACTTAACGAAAGACAAGAACTGGATCATAAAGAACCTTGAAAGTGAAGCTTCTGTTCGATGTGAGGGAGAAGGGGGTCCAGAAACTCAAGAAGGGTCTGACATGGTTCAGTAACACGGTCAGTTCGATGGATAAGGGGGGAACATGACCGCATTTGTTGAGGGGGAGTGAAAAAAAGGTCACTGTAAAAAAGGTCACTGTAACTGAGGAAAGAGGAGATCTGCTCAGAAGACTCACACCTTTGGGTGGGTAAGAGAGGGCATATGCCAAAATATTACTTGCAGTTTCCAAGAATGGCAGGATGTGGGGCATGAAGGCCCAAGCCAGGGCAGCACCCAGGTGGGAAGATGGGATTGTGCCCAAGAGAAAAGGTAAGGGAAGGAGATAAGGTAGTGAGTCTGGAGGGAAATGAAAAGCTCTCTTTGAAGTTGAGCTTATAGTTTTTGATATGTTGAGATTGTATTACTGCCAGAAAGGAAGGGAGGAGGAGAGAAAGTTAAGCCAGGGACACAAACACAACCTGGGTGGGGGAAGAGAGGCTGAAGGGAAGAAATAACTGAAGGAGTAGGAAGAAAATTAGAGAGTACTGAGCAAAGAAGCCAGGCAAGACAAGATTGTGGGTGGTGAATGATGCCAAAGCTCTGGGCAGATTGAGGAGGATGAGGCTGGAGCACTGATTGTGAAGTTTGATTAAGATAAGGCCACTTGCTGTGCTGGTAAGAACAGTAACCATGAGGGCTAGATGCTGGCATCTGTGTGTCTTTGGTCCTTGACTAACACCTCTTAAAAATCTCTTGCATTTGTTATTTCTGTGTTTAAGTTTGTCTGTAAAACCTCTTGCATTTGTGCAAGTCCTTTCACCCTGAAGTATTTTACAGAGGGGACATTAGTTTGGCCAGCTGAGATTTTGGAGTGGATCAGAGCAGGTGTCGACTTCTGGACACCTGGGCAATGCGGAATGGAAAGCGGGAAGCGGCACTAGGTCCCGCAGAATACAAGGGTGGACCTTCCTCTAAGTACTGCATTGAAAGCAGACTAAGAAATCACGCGATAGACTGTCATTAGAGCCTTCCCCACCTTGACAACTTATTGGAAAAAAAGTTTTAATGGATCAGTACTTCCTCTCTTAGAGATATGGAAAGAGAGCAGTCCAGTTTAAAACTCAAGACGTGGTGAATCCATGCATTATCTTCCAGCCCAAGGAACTATGGATGCTGTTTTTCCATTTTCTGAGAAAATACCAAGAATGAGGAAGTTGATATCCAGTATCTAATACAAAACAAAGACTGGGCGCCAGTTCTTCTGTTGCTGCATGCTGGTGGTTCACGCCAGCTAGACATGTGCTGTGCAAATTATTTTCCAGAATGTCTTAGATGTGAAAGCAAATGAAAGATGTGATGGAGAAAGCTTTCCTACTATCTGATTAAACTGTCCTAGAAAGGCCTATTTTTGAAACAGCAAGAGAAGTGCTGCCTAACACCTAAAAGCATTGTGCAAGACAATAATCAGTAGTAGGGCTCTATATGGTAGGGCAGCAAAGCATTACTCTGTAAGGGAGGTGCTACGTGTTCTCTTCCCCTTTATATGTTGTTTTTGCTTGTGCAATGCTTCTTCCTCCCCACCCCAGCCACCCGTCCCAGATTTTCCCCTGAAAAATTCTCTTGTAGCTATCACAAATGTATTCTAAACCTTCCAGTAATCTGCTGCTCACTACTGGTGAGGATGTATCACACACATATAGTCATTATTCAAGTAAATACATGACTTACATTTTTTTTTTTTTCCAGTTTTCCTGCATTATTGCTCAGAAAATGTCATTCCTCTGTGTTCAGCCCTGCAGATGACTGGCTCCACCTCTAGGCGAATGACAGCTTTACCTGGTGATCTGCCCATCACTGTTTATGCTGGGGTTTTTTATTTTCGTTTTGGAAATACCAGACCAGAATGGTTTCTTATCTTGATGTCTCTCAGTAACGGGCACAGTGCTGCTGTTACACTTACCTGCGGGAAGTCTAGGAGGAATGAAAGTTTTCACTCTATTCACTCCATTATGAAAAACTCCCAAACATTTCTTAAATTTTGTACATAAATGTATCAGTAATGTCCCTTTTTTAAAAGTTCCTCACTACTGAGAAAATGCTACTGGCATCAGTTAATATCAAAATCCTTTTCGCTTTTCTTTTTTTTTAAATGACTAAAATTGTTGTGCTTTTATACCCAACACATCTTTGTATTTGAATTCTGAGCTAAAGAAGTGGAAAGGGGAACCTGAATCGAAGATTAAAGCACAAAAGCTTTGGCAGATTCTCCGAAAATGTTACTTAATGTGTTCTATTATGTACCCTTATTTTACTGGAACCAAAGTTTTCACAGACTCATGCATATTCTCTGAATACGTTGTGAGAAAGAAATGAAATACTTAATGATACAATAAACAAAATCTGCTCTGAGAAGTCTAGAGTTTCCTTTTTGCTTTTAGTCAAGAAGCACTTGTTTGATAAATGGGGTGCTTTTAGAGAGCTTACAGTAGCCTGCACACCCCAGCGGAGGTGGAGGCTCGGCGGAAGATTACCAGGAGATAATGGAGCAAGTCAAATGAGAAAACATGATGAAACAGCAGAAAATTTACATGCTGTTTTGCTCCTTCCTTTTGCATTAATAAAACCGGGGCTTTTGTGTTTATTTCCAAATGCTACCGTATAAGCACGCGTTGCTGGATGCGCCCATACGGCTGACGACCTGCCCAGCACCGCGGTCCCAGGGGAGTGGGCTGACATCTAATGACGAGCTGTAAAAACAGCATCGGTGAAACAGCCTCCGCAGCTTTTTGCTGGGTTAAATGCATCGGGCCTCTCCTGAAGAACCAAAATCCATCAGGGACCCAGCCACGTATCCACTTTGGCCCCAGTGAGACCACACCAGCACCGGATGAGCTGCTGAGCACGGGTGGTGGCGACCAGTCTTGATGGGGACCCTCGGTGGAGAACCTGCGTGAGCAACACCCAGCACAGGGGCCGACAGCCACGGGTTTGAAGAAAGCTGCGTGAAAGCGGCATCACGTCCCCCGTGAAACCTGGCGGTGCCAGGGCCCTGTGCCGGCCGCGGCACAGCCGGACCCGGACCCGTGGCGCTGGCTCACTGGCTGGTGGGAGCGTTGCCTTTGGCGGTGTCACGCAACGGACAAACACGCGTGACCTCCCGGCATGGTATCAGCTGCCACGGGTAGCTCGGATACGGCCAGAACCTCACCTTTTGTGTAACTGCACGCGAGAGCTGGTTCATGCTCCGGGTAAGAGCCGTGGCTGGCTGCCTGCGTGCATGGTGGACTTTCGGGTGCTTGAGGCTTTCCCTGGTGGCAGAGAATTGTCTTCGGGTTTTGTGGTGCACAAGCACTGATAGATTGCACTCCAGGTTTTTCACGCGTGCTGGAGGCAGGCAGCTGGTTTTGTAAAGCACCGATTTCAGAATCCTTTCTATTGCTTGCACTGGCCCGGTGTAGTCCAGATATATTAGACTGGCTGACCAAAGGCCCATGAAATGACCAAAATAAGGTTACTGATGAATATCAACCAATACATTTTATTATGTAAATTTAAGTTCCTTCTGATATTGGCTTATGGAACAGAATAGTCTGGTCGTGCCCATAGTTAGAAGGATTAACCCCTATCACATGCCACAAAAATGTTTGTAGTGTAATTATGCTAAAAGAATTGTGCTTTGTATTGGTGCTGTAAAACCAAAACCAAACCCATAGGAGCAAAATATACGTGCTGTAAAATTACAGGATACAGATGCCACCCATCCTGCTATCCTCAGGGCTCGCGTTAGGGCATTGCTTTACTGACATAAGCAGTGCCTGACTGACATAAGAGAGCATCCAGCGTACATTCAGCTGAGGCTCTGGCCCAGGGAACACGGCTGCGCAGGGCTGTCTCTTCTGCCTGTTCCCAAGGGCCACAAGCGGACTTACCCTCGCATCCAGGAATAGAGTGACACACCTTGAAATAATCCTGTTTAATAATTTATGTGGTAGAGAGTAACATGCAAGGACCTGGTAGAGAAAGGTAACAGGACGTACACAGCACAGGTAAGGCGTGAACCTCAAGCTCTGAGCTTAAATGGAGCTCCTGGACGAAAGGGCAGAAGGTTGATGGGTGGGGGTCCTAGGTGAGGCTGCTCATCTTAATTATAGCCAATTAGTGCACTCAGGGCCCTCACATCAGGCACAGATGATGCAGGGAATGTGACCACTGGTGGGGAAGTTGTAAAAATTTCAGTGGATGCAATACTGTAGTCATTGTGCTCTTAATATCTTGCTGATGATGGCGTTCAGGCAGAGAAAAGGGAGCTTGTTTGAAAATATATTTTAATTATAAACAGCTTCACACAGTTCTGGGTCCTGTTCTCTTTGTAAGGCTGGAGAGGAGGAACGCTAAAGGACAGAAACAGGTATGCACTTGAACCTAATGTAAAACTTTCCCATTTACCCTAAATGCAAATTACCCAGCTGAGTTTTTGCATATGCACCGAGGGATAACAGAGAGCAGACCATGGCCTGTCTCCTACAACTCTTTTGTTAGTTTCGGGAGAATATGATCTTATTTGACTATGTATTTTTGTTGTGCCCTGCACAGCAAGAGCATGCCTATATGTCCAGCACAGTACAGGAGAAAAGACAAATGTCTCTGCAGCGCTTGCGTTTGGTTTTGATCAGCAGCTTACGTTTACTCTGCTGTTCCCTGGCTGTGTGGCGAGCGCGTGCTTCTCTTCTCCACCAAAGGCACCGTGCTGGCACCCAGTATGACCACGCTCCTGCTGTCTTGGTGGGGGGTAGTTGGGATTTCCTTATGTTCGAGGTATACTCTTTCCTTTTGCTTTCTTCTGCCTGCGGAAGATGGCAGGGATTGTTCCTCTTCAGGCAGCTGATTTCTGCTTGTGCTGTGTTTCCTTCTTCTGAACTCTCAGAAATCGATATTGCTGATAAAATGTGTTAACAGCCTTTAGCTCCCAAGGACTTCTCACATAAGCTGGTTTTTTTTTTTTTTTTTTCCTAGCCAAAGACCAACTAAGAGACTCTAATATAATGAAGCAGACTGTATATAGTCCGTGCTCGCTGACTGTATACAGTCAAGAAACACTGAGTGGTCTCTCCATACCGTAACTGGCACATTTTCGTGAAAACTTTACGCTAATCGGCTTGCCCTAAGCGGTAGTTGCTGTTGGAAGGGGTATGCCACAGACTGCAGACTACCAGTTCTCTGAGCTTGAGCAAGTCATCTCCTGGAGATTGTCAAAATATGTCTCAAAAATAATGAGCGCTCAAACCTCCCTTTCGGTTTATCTGCTCTCTGCCACTATTCTGCAAGGGGCCATCTTATTTGCCATTGAAAGAGCTACATTTCATGCTCCTCCTAACAGACTGCTACTTAAGGCTGTGCTTAGCATTCATATTTCTTTCTTGTCAGAACTATTTTTTTCTTTCATTTAGTTTTTAGAACCAGACCTATAAATCTGAGAAGCATTTTGCATGCTGTGTTAGGGCTTGATTGAAATCCCATTGAAATCAATGAAAGCTTTCCTACTGACTTCAGTGGACCAGGCACTTGGGAAATAAGGAAAAATGCTCTGTTTTAAAATAAGAACTGTATCCATGTCATAATGTCTATCATCAATAGCAGGAAATAAAACAAAACATATTAAGCAGATCTGTTCCTGACAGGCTTCATATATCATTTAACTGCTACCTGTATAGACCCAGCTGTGACATGGAGCACCACAACAGCTGTTCTGGGATACCTAATAATTCTGCTTTATAAACACAAATAGCTGAGGAAAAGAAAATACCCTTATCTGGTTGATACAAATGTTCATATAAAATTGAACTCTGCAAAAGATAAACATTCAGCAGAAGCAAGTGTCACAGCCTGCTTCTGAGAGCCTAGAAGGAAAAGCTCCCTTGTAGCCTCATTTCTACAAGTTTCTGTGTAGCAAATATTTCTTTAATGGCTCACACTTTCCGTGGGTACTGTTAGGAAACCTTGATGTTCCCTTTTAATTTGTAGTAAAGCTTGCAGCTGTGACCTGGTTATCAAAAGTGCTGAGCCAAAAAAAAAAAAAAAAAAAGTAAATATGAAGATGTAACGAATGCTTCTGATACTTGTCTAGGTAATTAGATAGGGATCCAGGGGTCTAAAATGAAAGTGTGACATCTGCATGTTACTTGTTGGCGAAAGTACTATAGTCTACTGATGAGCTAGTTACAATAAAGACAAGTCAAGTCTCCAGGGATTTCATGGAGACGTGAGGATACTCAGGTCTTGTCAGAATTGCATTTGTACGTTGTGTTCTCCACTAACATTGAAAATAATTATAGCTGTGGTATTGCAAAATGTAACTTTGCCAAGACAGTATTTAAAGCCTGAATCAAACCTCCACATGCTGACGAGGAAACAAGGAAACGATGCAGAGAAGTCTCTGAAGTGCATGCAAAAACAAGTGCCGCTTCAATTGATAGTGCCTTTATCAGCACGCAGTCATGTGTTTGAAATGAGCCATAGATGACTGTTGCAGCTTGTCATTTGCCTTATGGGAGGCAAGAAAGAGCTTCTTGTTTGATTTGTAAGATGAGCTGGCTTGCTGCACAAGGCAACAGAGGAGACTCTGTATAGTGAAGTATTTCCTAAGCTTTTTTGGACTCCCGCCACAAGGAAGTGCAGAGAGTGTAGGCACAGGGCAAGGAACATTGTGAAAGGGATTAGAAAGGAAACATACCTTTAAAGATCATGGCAAAAATAAAACCCAAAAGACCCCAGCTGGTCAGTAAATTACAGAGATGCTAACAAAAACAGGCGTGTGCGACAAGAGAGTATGAAACAGAAAATAAGAAATGCTAGAACCGAAAAATGCTGGGTTTGTCTTACTTCTCCACTGCTCTTAGATGTTAACATAAGCACTTTCAAAATTAATAAAAGACAAAGATAAAGCTATGCTGATAAGTTCCTGATTTCCCCTCAGGTCACAGTGTTTTTAAATACTGGCAAACCATCTGAGACGCGCTCCTGAGATCAGTGGAAGCGGATGAGTAGGAGGGTACGACGGAGTTGCTCTGCAGGTTGAGAACACAAAGATGTCTTTCTTGAAGCAGTGAAGACACGCAAACTTCATTTACGTTTCTTTGTGATTACCAGAAAATTGCAACACTTACCTAAGCTAAAAATGGTTTGCTGCTTTAGCTTTCAAAGTTTAATATCCATTATAAGTGACGCTATTGATATTTGCATTGTATTATACAGCCCACTCAGTAAATGCAAAGATGTAGCAGAAGTGAACAAAAAATGTCCTTTCTGTCCTTTTTCCAGCTGTAGTTAAGGCATAGATAGAAACAGATCAACAGCCAAAGCAGGCGTGTGAATATGCTAAATCCATAATCTAAGATTTACGCATGGTGCGCCAAATCAGCTTTTGGTCTCTGAGACAAACTGTGACTTGCTGGCATCTACCAAGGTATAAAATGGAGAGGACTTGGTATATTGAACAGACCGTTGATATTCACTGTGTGATCTTGACGTATAAGAAAAACACTATTAGTTCAAATACATAAGGAAAAAATGCGATAGGGACCAATTCTTTCCATCGCCTGCTTCTATCATAGCAACCTGAGACAGCGCAGTGAAACCAGTGGCATCTTCTGCTTTTAGAAAACAGGACAATTTTGTCTCATGCTGAAGTAGAAATCTGCGTTTCTATTTGGAAAACAAATGACATGCTTTTCACTTTCCACGAGACGTTTTGGAAAGAAGGCTAGACACCTCTGCTTTTATCTATGCTTTTCACTTTTTTTGTTTGCTAGGCAAGAGCAAAACCCCACACAGTGGAAATGTGTTTGCAGTAAAACCCCACTATTCATTTCCGTCCTTCCATGGCAGCAGCCAGTTGCAAACGAAAATAAAACCGAAAGTAAGCGTACTTGAAGGCAACTAGACAACGTTAACGAATTGTTTTGAACCGTGACATCGTTCACTGACAAGACAAACGGTTCTGTGCGTTACTCGCGCAGGCTTTCCCTCAGCAACAGCCGAGGGGAATCCCTGTGAGGTGGCAACGCTGTGCCGGCGCCTCACAGAGCGCCAAGTACGAGCGGGAGGGGCGGCAGAACACCCGCAGCCGCGTTTCGGGTGGTTTTCTAAGGGGGATGTGGCCGTGCCCGTTTCCCCGGCGGGGCCCCGCCGCCCGCGGAGCGCTTTCCCGCTAGAGGGGGATGCAGCCCAAGGCCCCGAGGCCGACCGCAGGCCCCGGGCGGGGGCAGTCCCTTCTCCTCAGCGGGAGAGGTGAAACCAAAGCCGGGACCTGCCGGAGCCTGCCCTCTCGAACTAAAATTAACCACCGGGCTTGGGACGAGACGGGGAAGGGGAAACCCGGCCCCGCTCCACCTGCCCGCCAGCCCGCCCTTCTCCTCACAGCTCCGCCGAGCCCACCGCCACCCCACAATGCACAGCGCGCTGCCCGCCGGCGGGCGGCCCCGCCTCCTTCCGCACGCCAGCCAATCGCAGCTCCGTCCCGCCGGACTACACTCCCCAGCATGCCCCGCGGCGTTGTCAGTGCGTGCGTGTGGTGGTTGGCGGCGGCGGGGTGGGGCGTGCGCGTCCTCCCGGTCCGCTCCGCCGCCTTTCCGCCTCTGCCGCAAAGTGTCGCGCTGTGCGGCCGGAGCCTGGGCTGGCGGCCGCGGCGAGCCCCGGCGGGCGGAGAGCGGCCGCCATGGGCGGCGGGCGGTGATCCCCCCGCCCCGCTTGGCCTCGCTCTTCTCCTCTCCTCGCCGCCCCGGCCGGTAGGCAGGCAGCCGCCATGGAGGAGGAGAGCATGGAGGAGGAGGGCGGCGGCGGCTGCGAGGCCATGATGGACGACCAGAACCACAACAACTGGGGAGCCGGCGGCTACGGGCGGCACCTGCTGGGCCCCGCCGCCGCGCCGCTCGGTGACCGACTCCTGCGCGGCGCCGCCGCCGCCGCCGCCGGGCCCCCGGCAGGGCCGGAGCTCCCCGCGGTGCCCGAGGCCAACGGCGTGCTGCGAGGCTGCGAGCCGGGGGCCGCCGCCGCCGCGGGTAAGGGGGGAGCCGGAGCCATCGCCGCCGCCATCAACATCAACGCCTCGACCTCCAAGTTCCGTGAGTGACCGCCCTGCCCTCGGCCTCGGCCGCACGGGGGGGGACCCCGGTGTCAGTCCCTCCCTCCCTCCCTCCCTCCCCGCCCGCTTCTCCCGTGGCTGGGCTCAGGTCGGCCCTACGGCCGGTCCCTGACGTGGGTCTTGGCCCGAGAGGCTTCTCGAAGCGAAATCGAAGGGGTGAAGGCGCCTGGGAAGGAGAAAATAACCTTTCCTGCGCACACCCCAACTGTCTGCTGCTTTCCTGTCACGGCAAGGTGACGTGGTAGATCTGGCTGTTGAACTGGGAGAGCGGGTGTAGGCAGGGTGTTCAGCTGTACGGAGGCACTGTTGCTTTTCCTCAAGCTCTTAGCTCAGGCCGTGTTTTCCTGAAGACTTTTTCTTTCTGCCTGAAAAACCCAAAGGTGGGCCTGAAACCTGTTTGTCATTGCTGACGGCGGATGGCAATGTGTGCCGAGCCCCTGGAAGGGGTCTGCGGTCTTGGAAGGGACGTAGGCCTGCAAAGGCCTGACGAGAACGACTGAGGGCAAATTTACCCCTCCAAAACATCTTCTGCATATAGCTTTTAACAGAAATGGCCAATTTTTCTGTTGTTTTGCTGAGCTAAGGTTGAGGGAGGGGAAGACCTTTTGCTGTTCATTTCAATTCTGCTTTTATTTCCGGAAGTCACGCCTCTGGGCAAAATATGCCCTTTTCTCTAACGCTTGCAGAAAACTTGGATTTGGCTAGTTAAAAGTATTCCTCGAAGTGTAACCGTGTAACTGCCATGATGAAATTTTGATGGGAAGCGCACCTTTTTTTCTTTGTTTCCCCCCTTTCCCCAGTGCCAGCTCACCTGTCCAGCTCCTCAGTAGCTCAGCTCCAGAGCTGATCAGAAGCTCGAAGTTCAGGCTTCTGGATCCCTGCTTCTCTGGTAGCCTTGGATTTCATGGCTCTAGGCACATTGCCAAGGCTAGCAGCTTTGAAGTTGAGGCTCCCAGACTCCATGAGCTTTCTGGCTCTCTGCCTGCCTTGCTTGTCAGCTGCCTGCCTTGCTTGTCAGGACTCCAGGTACCTTGGGGTGGCTTGTAAGCACTTGAGTCAGTTGAAATGAAATGTCGTTCAGCCTTGCTAAACTCAGCTCTTGAATTCCCAATCGAGAAATTTAGAGTCTTAGTTTTTCCTTCTGTTTCAGAATGAAAATGGTTTTCAAGTTGGATCTTCACCAAATGGGAAGGTGACTTTCCGGCTAATCTGCAATTTATGTCTGAGGGGGAGAAGAAGAGGCTGTGCATGATTTTGCTTAGGGTGTGGTTTTTGAGTTCTTGTTTTCACTTCTCCAGCATTGGTATCTCAACCCAATGTCTGTCTTACTGATGTTAAGTATTGTTTTGAAGAAAATGAAAATTCCTGTAAAATACAAAATTATCTGAGTTAAGCTCATTAGAACTTATCTACACAGTTGTGTTGTGGATAGCCTGTGTATATGAACAGAACAAGTCCAGTGAAGTAATGTGCACTGAGAAAGTACAGGAGCTGAGTTGGGATCCTGCCTGTTCTAATCCTGGCTCTGGCAGAGGATCTCTTAATCGCCTCTGTTTAATTTTCAGGTATAGAAAGAGGAAGAAAGGTCACTTTCAGTGTAAACGTACAACGAAGAAGCGGACAGTGTGTGCTAGACCCCCTTCTGCATGCTCTGTCTTAGCAATGGCAGAATGTGTCGAGAAGGTGATTGTCTGTCTTAAGCTTGAGAGGAAAGTTGTCTGTTCTCTGCTGCATGAAGAACTTCTTGCAGTTGAATGAGCATGAGGACTCATGCCTTGCTTCGTGATGCAGAGGCTTAGCCTTAGACAGGTTATCCTACAGGTGACCTGCAAGAATGTTGGTGACGTGTAGTTTCCAACAATCCTATGACGAATTGGAGTGCCTCTGACGTTCAGATAGGTCTCTCCCTCCTGATTCTTTCCTCCAAAACAAAAAATCCAGTGCCTGTGTTCCAATACATAATTTCTTGCAGCTTGTTGGTTTTGTTCATGTTCGTAGTTGCAGACTAAAGCTGTTTGGTGGGCCTTTTTTGGTCTAATTCAGCTGGCAGAATTAGAATTCCTTCTGGAGGAAGAAGGTTAGATGGTGACCCTTTAAAATCTTTTGAAGGGGCCAAATCCAATTCTCCTTCCTTGAGATTTTGGTGAGACTGAGAACTAAAATCAGATATAATAATGCATAGTTCAGTTAATAGCCTTTCTTCTGATTAAAGCAACTTAAGAAATTTTTCTGTAGTGTGGTAAACTTATAACTAAATCTTTATTTACAGTTGATCAGCTTCAGTCATAGTTACAGATTTATAAAGTAGTAGTGTTATGAAAGATATTTTTCAAAGGCCGTAAGGGAGAAAATAAGAGTAAGAGCATTTAATACTTTAAGCAAAACTCTTCTGTACTAGTAATTGCAGTGTCTTGTTTTTTTCATCCTTTTCAGGCAAGGATGGTTATAAGTGTAGTTGATCCCAGTCCCATTTAGGATGGGCACATGTAGCTGTGAGCGTTGGCATATCCATTAAATCTGTTGACTACCCTGTTGCATAATGTAGTTCAGTGCAGTGTATGTGCTTTGCTGCGTAGGCAAATTGTCTGATGAAGAAAAAGTTTAACATTACTTTTACTAACCAGTCTTAACGCAGACTGAGAAACATGTAACAAAAATAGAATAGAACTGAAAGCAACTACAGGGCAGACTCATAAACGTGCTAATATATGCTAGGATGTGTCAGGCAGGGGATACAGCAAAATCTATTGTGTAAACACGCACATGATGGCTGAGAAAAAGGAAAGCGTAGAGCCACAGCAATAGCTACAAGTCTGTAGATTAGTCTCAGACATCTGCTTGAAGAGTCTGTACACTTTGACAAAATATTTTAGGATTGTGGGGTGCATTGCTAATTAAGCAGTAAAGCTTCATATATGTCACTTTGAGATGAAGCAAAGCTTCTGAAGGATGCCTAGCTGCTTTCTTTGATTTTTATTGTCAGAATAAATGACAGATAATTGTCAGACTGATGTCTGCTTACTTGACAGTAGGTTGGCTTACCTGTCCTGCTCTGTCCCCTGCTCTTATAGCTATGGTTTTAAAAGAAGGATGGTTTTTATATGTGAACGTAGTAAGCGTTTTGAGTAGCTTTTCAGGTTGTCTCATCTAAATAACAAAACCAACATTATCAATGATTTTTTTTTAATTATTATTCTATTCTTCACGTCCTGTACGTATTACTGTTCCAGCATCTTTTTTAAGCTATGTGTGTTTGTAAGTTTTTCTTATCAATTTCATGGGGGACGTATACCTCCTCTTAGACTTTTTGCTTTTGTTTTTTTAAAGTTGTAGTGTTTTTTGCCATTCTTTTGATTGAAGTTGATATCAAAGAATTTGGTAGCTTGGAGCAGGCTATGTTTCAATTATGGCTATGGTACTGAAATATCTAGGTTATGAAGTGAAGCTCATGCATATTCTTTTTCACTTAAATGGTTTCACTGCTGCATTTGACTTAAACAGATTTTCTTTTGAACTTTTCTGTATATGGAAAAGCAGCAGTTGCTTCTCAAGCTTTACTTGTGAAGTCTTTTATAATTCACTGGAAGATACTGGCTTCCTTTCTATCCGATCAGACTGATTTCTCTCCCAACCCCACCCCAAACTCGCTGTAGTTGGATAAAATCATGCATTCTAGCATGCTTTGTTACAAAAAGTCTGTGTCACTTCTCAGAAACTTAATAAATCTCAATGAAATGAAAGTCATCTTTTAGTATCATCCTTTCCTTGGGAGGAACGTAATGGAGGCTGTTGGACAAATCCTTTTAAATCTTGAATACCTAATGTAGGGATTAACATTTAAGAATGACATCCTAAAAAGATAGAAAAATAAAAAGTTAAAGATGTTTCTGAAAGGGCAGTCTGTCTTTTCTTTCTAAGGATTTGTGTGATTTCTTTCCTTCCTGGTCTTGAGTTTGTTCTTGCAGAGTTTGTAACTGGAGGACGCAACTTTAAGTCACCCTTCGCTTTTTTTTTTGTGTGTGTAAGCACTGCCAGAAAAAAAGGACATTAGTAACTTTTGGCAGTTACTAAAATTTTAAAGTAGTTTGTTTTCTGGATTAGAAGAATAAAAATAGTGATTGTTCAGTGTGTAGTCTTTGGACTTTTAACTATATAAATATTATGGTTGGCTTAGTTTCAGAACTGAAGTGTGGAAATCAAATGACATAGTACTTGTAGGAGTCTTTTGAATAAAAATGAAGCTTTTCTAGAATGTTACTTTGAACTTATCAGTGTTTCCTATGCAAGCCTCTTGGGGCTGTTCGTAAAAGCATTTTGTCTTTTACCTCTGCAGCACTTCTAACGGGCAGGCCTTCTTGTCTGCTGCTTCTTTCTTCTTCCACATTGTAAAAAAAAAAAAAAAAAAAAAAAAAAAAAAAAAAAAAAAAAAAATTGACATCTCAACAGCCTGTTAAACACTGCAAAATAGTTTTTTTCAATTCTTACTTGACTATTTTCTTTCAAATGAATAGAGCTCATTTAATATGTTAAACCAGATGTGGGTGTGATTATACATTGAAATCTTAAGTCAAGACTTGGTCTAATATTTATGCTGACTTCAGTTTAATGTTTTGTGTGGAAAAGAGCGCTTCTGTGGAGACCCACCTCTTTCGGGGTAACAAAGTGAAATACAAATGTTCAGATTTGCTACTGAGTATGAATAGTAAAGCTACTACATGGAAGCTGGTCCTGAGAACGTCTGCCCAGCGCCTGAGCTCTGTAAGACACGAGAACTCAAGCAAGTCATTGCAAGACAGATGAATAAGGGGTGATTTTACTGTCAGGCAGGTGCTGTGCTGTTCCTGACTGCACAGATGCTTTTACATTGTGGAGGTGACTTGCTGGACATGTTAACTTATGTCCTGGTAGTTGCGTACCAGGACCTGTAACCTTTATCAACCTGTTAGCGAATGGTGTCATACTTTTAGATAGCAGGCTGGAGTGTTGGGACAGCATCCTGCAGCATTTGGCGGTGGTGACCTGTTCACTAATCAGACACATACTGTGTTAATTAGATCCGTTTCTGTAACAGGTATGAAGCAAAAGTGAACCAATGACTAGGTGGGGGAAGGGGGGGCTAGAAGTACTGCACTAACATTCTTCACTAAGCAAGGTTTCTGGCTGAAATACCCTAAGACAACACACAACAGGAATCTGTAACACCTGCTCTTACAGATAGTGTCCAAACATTTCTTGTCTCACACCTCTCTTACTCCACATTTTCTTTATACTCTTCTTTTTCTCACGATAACTGTCTTGCCTGTATTTCCCTAGAATTGTTCTTCATAATGCTGCCAAAAGTGACTTACCCAGCTCCTTTCAGCCCTTTGTGAAAATAACATTTCAGAAACCTTGCTCCTCAAACCCAGCAGTGAATCTACATTTACACATGTATTTAAAATGCAGCCCTATTAAAAATATTTCTTTTCAGTGCAGTGTCTAAACTGGATTGTTTGGGGTGGGAACTATCTTTATTCTCTGTTCTATATAGCCTAGACCCACAGGTGGAGTTCAAATGAAGAAATTACTTTTGATTTCCTGGACTGGATAGTTTTGATGTGAAGTATACCCTGTGCTGTTATTTACTGAGGGCTTTGTTTTGAGTGGGTGCTGTGAAGCTATGGTGGTGTGACAAGCCAGCAAGGCAGTCCTGTGAGTACATCTCTGAAGGGAAGGTGCTAACCCTTCTCCTGTGGCTGCTGTTGGAACTGAGCCACGTGTGGTTGGTTCAGAAATCCTCCCTGAAAAGAGAGAGATTAAAAGTGTCTGTGAAGACACACTGAGGGGCTTGTGCAAGAAGGTGCCCTTGGGAAGCTCGGGGAGAAAATCAGGGAGTGATGGGGAACGGGAACGCTAATTTAAATGCCTCCTATTCTTCCCTGTGTTGATTCTTATCTGGAAAAGGAGTATTATTGTGTCTGCTAGAGGGGGAGCTGTAATACATATCCAAAACAGTTGCCCGGGAGCCTAACTGCAATTGAAGGCAGAGGGAATTGCATCACTTTTTAGGCCAAGGAAGCTTCTGGTTCCACCTGAGACTTGTAAAATTAATATATCTGCTGGGAAGGAGTATGCCAAAAACTACCAGTCTTGGCCAAAGCTTGTTCTCCTGCATGTAAGGACCCAGTGTTAATTGTTGATTCTGGACTCCCACAAAGTTGTGTAATTTATTAATCTGAACTATCTACTGAACTACACTTTTTTTTTTTTAAATTATTATTATTACATTGTCATGCTAGAACTCCCAGGACTTTGTTTTTCCCTGCTACTTGGGACCCTAAGAAATATGCAAGCACTGATTTGGCAGGTTTTCTGATTTTATTTTATTTTCTGTAAATAAAAAGGTACAAATTCAAGTCTGGGCTTTAGTTTTAGATGAGGTTATCTTAGCGGAAGTGAACTGTTCCCAGTGTTTTTGGGCAGCTGATTGGTGTGATCTGAAATTGCAGAGCATTCACTTGCTTCTAATCTTTTAGCTAAGATTACTAAATGTAGTTTTGTCTTTTTCTTGTAGTAATGAATGTTATAACAATTGAAGACTATAAGAGCACATATTGGCCAAAGTTGGACAGTGCCATAGATCAGCTTTTAACTCAGAGTCCTGGTGACTACATCCCTATCTCCTACGAACAAATATACAGGTAAGGAAATCTTTTAAGTGCTACGTTACTTTTTTTTTCTTTCAAGTTAAATGTTTGTTTTATCTTGCAGCCTATGCATATGTTATATTTTGTATTTATGAGGAGGAGAGTGGGAAGGTTATGGAAGTAACAATATTGTTTAAATGGTTGGAATGAGTGAATAAGATACAGATGTTGACATCCCATGTTAACAGGAATAAATGCCAGAGAATTAAAATGCATAAGTGCTGAAAACATTAACATTAAAGTAAGCTCCACCACAGTTGCTTAATGTAATATATTAAGAAATGTATTAAAGTCTCAACATCCCTTTCCTCAAAGGGGCAGAAGAGACTGGCATGGTAGGTGTTTGAGTTGATGTTTCAAAAGGCTTCTTTGTCATGTCTAATAGGAACTAATTTGGTGCAGTAGAGGTGCAGAAGTAAATAGAAGCAACCGGTGCCAGGGTCTGTCCATATAAACTGTCATTTGTGTTTTGCATCAGGTAGATTTGGTCTGATTTTCCCCTTGCCCAGCCATCCCACTGCATGTGTAGTTAGAGGCTGTCTGAAAGACTGACACAAGGTTCAGTCCTTTATATCTCCATTCTTGTCTGGAGAACATTTGATTTGTACCTGGCGTGGAGCTGCAGTTTGCTTTAAAAGGGATCTAGTCACGCACCAGAACTGCCTTGCAGACTAAGCTAGTGCACAGTGGTGGGGATGGTAGGGGATTTGCTTCAAAACCACACTACCGCTCCAAACCAAAATGCTAAATGCTTTAGAGACCTGGCAGTTTCTTAAGGGATTGACTAAAATTGAGATTTTTGTTCTGTAGGTGACAGGTATCCAGGATGTTGGTAAATAGGGTGGAAACTGGGTAGCTGCTGCTGCATTTGCTGGCCAAGATGCCATTAAAACTACTGGCCCTTGCCAGCAACACAACTAGTAGTGCTGCTGTCTTGATTTTCTTTACCACAGTGTTGCACTCTATGAAATAACACTGGCAGCTCAGTCACCGATTGCCATGTTTAGAGGCTTTCAGCTCTGTTGTCTCCTGCCCGCTTCATCTCTCCAGTTTGAAACTTTGGATTAGGGAATCAGATCCAAGAAGGGCAGGTGTTTAGTCTTCCCTCTTAACTCCAGTTAAAAACTTTAATAATTTTCCTCTTTCCTCTCCAAACTTTTGGAACTGCTGTTACCAAGACTCAGACATCAGCATGTGTCTCAGTAATTGAGGTGGTAAATTTGAACTGAGAGACATTTTGCAGCTTTAGTGTAAGTAATCAAAATCCTTTTCCTAGCTTGAAATCCCCAATGTGCAAACAACTGTCAGTAAGAGTTAAGCCAACATCTCTCCGTAGTCTTCTCTGATAAAGAGTAGGTGTGCAAAGTTAATGCTTTAATACCTAGAGTAGACCTGTACCTAGTTATGGGTTTCAGATAACTGCAGTATATCTTTGCCATCTTTTTACTGCTCAGAAGTTTAATTCTTAAAGGAATAATGGGTTTTAAGTTTCTCATAGATAACCCTTAGACATCAGGGTGACTTTTGATGCAGTATTGTAATGATGCACAGATGTCTGTTGCATGTATTTTGCCAAAACAAAAGATTGTCTGTAGTTCAGTGTTACTGATAAAGCTACTGTGTCAGTTTTTTAAATTTTCTTTTAAAAATTATGTCTGTGGATGTAATTACTCTGACACAGCCTCTTCCAACCAGGAGGGTTTTTTTATGTGTTTTTTTAATTTTATTTTAGAGGGTGTCCCTTTGCTTGACTTATAATCTAGACAACATAGATTGAGGATGGAAGAAAAACTGCTTTTTTGTTGAATTTAATGATGATGCTTGCTTGGAGTGTTACAGAAAGTCTGCAGCAGACTTGAGATTTAGATCCTCTCTGCTTCCCTAGGCTAGTTCTTTAGTCTGAAAATGAGGTGGTTTTTGAAGTGGTTCGAACAGCTACATATCTTTTATATTTTTTTTACAGTGAAACTGAGCTGAAAATACAGTGGTCTTTTTGATCGTCCTTGTGCTGACTAAAGGAATCAAGGTTTCCATAAAGCAAACTCAAAATATATTATTAGATACTCAAACTACTGTATTTGACATGATCAGTGATAACTGTAGGTGTCTACTCCACAGCAGTGAAGGCTAGGAGATAACTTCAAAGGTGTGTATGCAGATACTTACTACGGATCAGTTTACCCATAAGGTATCAAAGTGTGATTAGTGACTGTGTTTTCATCTTTGAGTCCAAAGCCTGCCTGTGCATAGTCACTTCCTATTACAAGGGTTAAATATATTGACAAATGTGAAGGAAACTTTGAGATGAGGAAAATGTGAGCAGTGAAGTTGTACTTCTGGCAAGCGTTACAGCTGCCTCCCAGGTACAATGCAGTTAGATTGCTGCTCTTCAAGACAACTTACAGATCTCAGATCTTCATCCCTCGCACTAAATGCTTACCTTCTAATGTCCTGCTTGAGTCTTCCTTTTCCTAAGGTGCTTGGTTATGCTAAAGGACTAACAAGCTCGTGACTTCCTTTGGGTAGTAGCAGGGCAAGGATGATTCACAGAATCAGCCCACAATCCGGAACTGAAAACAGGATCTGAAAATGGGGAAGGAACCTCTAAATAGAAGTGTTCAAATAAAATGTAAACACACTCTGCACGTACATACAAAGACTGGTGTTTGACTACAGAATGTGTTGCAGAAGTAGGTATAGCAATATTGTATGTAAGGCTAAGCAGAGGTGTACTTTAAAATTCAGTTTAGTTACATTGTTGCAAGTGGTCAACTTGTGGAAGTGGCTATATACTGGTTAGTTATGGAGTAAACAAATGTATGGCCATTTGCCTTTTACCTAGCTGGCTGGTTTGTAAGAGGTAACAAAAATCAGTCTGGCTTTTCTTATCAGTGTTTGTGTCTTTGGTATTTTTGCTGTTACTGCATCATACCAAAATGTCTTTTGCACTTGCTTGTTCCAAAATAGGATCTGCTATTGGTAGAATTCATGTGAAAGTAACAGGACGACTTTGACTATTATTTAAATAATATCAAACTACAGATACTGAATTATTTTTAAAATATAATAGTAGGAGAGGTGTGGGGTGTCTTTTGGGTTTTAAGAAATAGCATGGTTTGCCAAATGAGGAGGCTTTGCATAGGGGTGAATGCTGTATTTTTGAGGCTTTTGAAGTTGTCAAAGGGAATAAATACGAACTTCTAAAAATTAGTGATAATTCACTGGTAAAAACTTCCTCCAGAAGAAGCCCAATAGCCCATAGTCTATAGTTGTTTTAATCCCATCTTTGCAGTTTGTTTGTCATTGTACCACCTTCTCAGCAGAGAATCGGAATGTCATAATTCCCCTACAGAGAGACAGTGTTGTTGTACCATAGCTTTAGGCTTTCGGTGCTATTAAAAACCTGTAGAATTCAAGTCTGAGATCTGGACCTTGCTGGAAATAGGTTTTTTGTGCATGTCCTAAGGGGCGGTCTCTGGCCTAAGTTGCTCGCTGTCACAGTACTCAGTACAGAGGGATGGAGAGAGAGGGAAGCAGAACAGAGGCATGGGGAGGAGGTTTGGCTTGCCCAAGATATCAGGTGAAGTCTTCCTTGTGCCTCTTGATTTTTGGCAGCTAGCTTTCAAAATGCTGACTTCAAAGAATGAAAGCACTCGAGAGAAAAAGCTGTTTGGTACAGATAATGTTGGTGTTAGTCCTGACGATGATGACTACCTTAATGTAACTTCTTGCTGAAAGTAATATATATATTTGTTTTACAACTGTTGTAAATTTGTTTTCAACACATAGCCTTATTTTTCAGATATGTGTTATTGACTATGAGAGCAATAAAATGTTCTTAAAAAGCAAAGGTAACACTGAAGACCAGAGTTAACACAGCCAAGCCATGGGAAGTAGAATTAAAGTTTTGTTGCTCTGTCTCTGCATCTTTGTTTATTATGAAAATTTAGGGTTTTCTTAGAATTTAGGTAACAGAGGATGGAGTAACATGCTTGGGTTTCTAATTTTAGAACTTTTGCTGTTTTGTTCTGAAACGTTAGCATGGTTTTGGTGCAACTTCTATGACTGCATGTCAGTGTTGCCCTTCTTTTGATAAGGGTTTTGCCCTAGAATATGCATATAATCATTAAACCCGCTTATTTTAATGGAGACTTCATTCACATAGGAGAGACAAAAGCCAGAATTAGGACTGTGCTGTTGACAGAATTATCCTGGCTGTTCTGAAGTGCACTGTTAAGAGAACTCATAAGTTAAAGTGAGGTTGGGGAGGGGGAATGGGATGGACACACTGGGGCCTCCAGGGGAGATTTAAGAGTCTGCTGGAGCTCATTCCAAGCTTAGGACTGTATTTAAAAGTTCAGCAATCATTCAGTTAACTCTATTATCCTCTAAATTGAGACTTGAACAAAATATTTTGAAGTCTGTTACCCTTCATTGCAAACTGTTGTAAGTTCATTGTTTGTTCCTATATTTGTTTCTGCAGTTGTGTGTATAAGTGTGTATGCCAGCAGCATTCGGAACAGATGTATAGTGACCTAATAAAAAAGATAACTAACCACTTAGAGAGAGTCTCAAAGGAGCTGCAGGTAAGAAGCTGCACAATCTAATTCTGTCTTTCCTGGGATCTGTGATTATATCAGAGCAGCATGTAGATGGCCCATGGAGGGGATTGCCATTAAGACTGATTTACAGGAGTTTACTAAATTGTGGACTACTTCATTTGCTAACTGGCTGTCAGACAGAATACCAACTACTAGATCCAATTGTATGGCGCTGATTAGCCTTAGAGATCTGAACCACGTGGAGAGCAGTGGCTAAACCTGAATACGTAATATAGAATCAAAGATTAGAGAATCTACAGTATAATCTAGGATGTAAATGCTTCAGTCAAACATGATCTGAGCATATGACATGGATGTCTGCCATTGCTGTGTTAATCTATATAAACGGTTTGTGGTCCTTGTGCATCACAAGCAGCACAAAAGGGAAAATCTAAAGGAAAAAATTGAAGCTAATTAAATATGAATTGTGAAGTATAAATTAGAAATTATTGCATATGAAAGTATTGTGCTATGGTTTATTCTGCATTTTTCTTGCCTATCTCTAGATGTCAGTGGTTTACAGCAGTCCTAATACAGTTTGTATATCCCTATCCTTCTCTGCATCTTATTTGTGCATCCATGTTTGTTTTCACGTGTGTTCCTTGTTGAAAATTCCTTTTCGGCTAGAATCTCCAGGCACGTTCTTGAAATTGTCATTGCTGTAGCAACAACACTGTTTTATTTCCCCACAGCTTTTGTCAGTTCCATAACTGATGTTTGAGTTCTGTACTGACTGCAGTGTGTCAAGTAGGGACGCCAAATACAAAGGAACCCTTAGCTACAGCAGTTCCTTCAGTGCTTCTAACAATTGATAACTAATTTCTGTCAGTCAAAAGCAGTCTTACTACTTTTAACTGCATCAGGTACTTCTGGCTAAGCATGAATTCCCATCAGAATATATAGCACGGTGATTGCTCTGATGTCCTTCTCGCTTCACTATTTTCCTCTTGTTGCCTTCCTTATAAAGAAACATAACCACCCTGCACTTAATGGGCACTGTCTTTGGGACAGTCTTTGACTATAAAATATCTGGGTCATCCTGAGCTATGTTCTTTGCTTCTCTTTTACAATTCCTTTATTCCTCGTGGAATGACAGCCTCATTGTTCTGTAAAAATTGGTTAGAGTAGATGGACATAGTATTTAAAGTAAAGCCTTCCCTTGGTTCTGCTGAGCTGGTGCAGCCTGTACATTTTTCTTCTGCTTGTGAGAACTACGAATCATTGCAGCTGTACAGGTTTGGCCAGTTCTTCTGATACATCCCGTGGTAGTGTACTGCATTACTTTGAATTTGGGAATACTCCAAATTCTTTGCTCTGTGGTAGTCCTTGATTGTTTCCTCTGAAGCTCCAAAACTGACTGAGGCAGCTGCTTTTAAAGTTTGCTTTAGCACGTATGTGCATTAAATTCTTATGCCTAAAAACAAGGCTGCCTTCTGAACATCAGCTGTTGAAAAAATAATTGAGACAACTATTTAATGCAATCTTTGTTTTGCAAAAGTTTCCTTATGTAGGTTAGACACACCTTTGTGGTAGGTGGCAAGAGGACTATAATACACTCCAAGATGGTATCATGTTATATTACGTGAGTTTTGCCTGACACGAACGTGACTTTGGTTTTGGATGGTAAATCCATCTTTTTGAGCCACTTGAAGTAAAACTCGCATGCCTTAGAAAATTGTCCTGTAAAGAAACTGTTTTAACTGTGGGCTGTGAAATTTACTCTTAAGGAATTACTTTACTATAATATATTTTATTATCCTGATGTTCTTTTATCTTAATACGTTTTGGTGACACTCAGTCATTTGGGTTTTATGTTGAAAATGCGGTGCTAAATCTTTACCCTAGTAACAACAACTTACTTTGTAAATGTTGGTCACTTGGAAGTGTCTGGTTCACACAGGCAAACAATACAAAAACCCTAAATATGAATCCTTTTAATGCACAATATGTGGTGTTTTGCTTTCTCTGACATAAACTCATTCCACTTGCTGACAGTATTTAAACTAATTGCAGAGTTCTGTTTAGTTGGCAAGGTGTGACTTGATGCAAGATAATTTTTTTTTTTTTTTTTTTTTTACATGCAGAGATGCAAATGTAGCCCAATATAAGCGGGAATGTTGGTTTGTGTGAGAAAGCAGATGATCATGAGAACTGAAATGGCAGGCAAATGCAATGTCTTATTCTGGACAAGCCAAGCAGCTCTGCGTAGAAGTGCAACAGTTTAATGGCAAGTGGATTGCAGAATATATGCATGTAACCAACATGCCAGAGCAAGCTGTTTCCTACAAGAACCACTCATCAACAGCAAAAGCAGTAAAACTGTCAGATACCAAACAGTAAAAGTGGGAGCATCTCAGGGGACCGGTCAGACTTGCTCTTGCATGGTTCTAGCCTTATTGGAGTTGGTCTTCTTTCTGCGTGGCATTCACTGCAGAAATTCCCTATATTCTTTTTCTTCCCCTGTGTGCTTAGCCCTCAGCTTGCCCGACCAGCTGGCCTCAGCTGAAGTCAGAAGAGTGGCGGGCACTCGGGGGCCCCGAGCTGGGTGTCTTGGATGCTGCCGCCGGGGCCCCATGGTCACACAGGGGCATGCACGTACTCCCTGGTCATCCCCTGCGTGACTTCTGCTCTCCCAGACTGCAAGACACCTTGCGTGGCATTGGTGTTTGTCACCACGTGTACCCTTGAAGGTCTGCTTCACAGGTTTTCAACTAAAAATCTAATTTTCAGTGGTGGCAGTATGGCATTACGAAAATGTCGGTGGGGCTGATGTATTCTCTGCGTGTTAGACGTTGGGTGAAAAGCAGTGAATGTTGCCTCCTGAGTAGTAGTAGTACATTTAGATGAGATGAGTTGCCTGTCATCAGACCATCAGCTCTTTGATATGGGGCCTCCTATATCCCAAGACATTTGTAGCTCCCTCCTCACTTATGTGTGTAAGTAAATGATCCTCTCTTCAGGCTGTTTCAGTTATGTGTTTCAGTTATGGAAAGACTTCCTTTCTTGCAATTGATGTATGACCAGTTTCTTTGCATTAGTAAGACTGAGTTTTGCCATGTGAAGCTTCCAGTAGTTGAGAATTAAATTTCCCTAATTCTTGAGTTGATCAGAATTTTGTATTTTGTGTGCTTAAAAAAAAATAAAATAAAATAATGGGTGGCTGCAGAAAACACAAATGAACGTGTTTCCTGTTGTCTTGAGGTCTGTAAAGCCTGTAGTATACAGATGATTTTTCCAAGATGCTTTATTTGGAAACATTTTATTGGTAATGGACATAGCCCATTATGTTGTGGTTTAAAATAATGACAGCTGTTTTTGTGGGTAAGTGCTGAGTCATTCAGATGTATGAGGTAGGGTGGATACACAGGCATATGCTTTCAAATTAAATACATCTATTTTTAAAATGAATAAAACTATATTTGCATTAGGCACTAGTGTTTCTGGCTTACCTTATTCTTATGCACTCTGATAAAGTCATTTAAAATCAAGTACTCTGCCCATTACATATCTCTTCAGCAGAAGACACTGGACAGTACTTTAGGCATTGACAGTCAACATGCATTGAGGCATTGAGCTGCCCTGTGACAAAAGTAGCTTTTTTTGTGCAAGTGCAGTGAAATATTTTCATTTTAGTTAGAATAATCTCAATTCCTTTAGGAAATGACTGAGAGCTGAAAAGCAGTTCTTTGTCAAGTTGCACCCTTTTTTTATTTAGAGAAGAAGGCATGTGTTGTTTTTTGTTTGTGTGTGTGTGTTGCTTTTTTTTTTTTTTTGTCTTGACCAGAAACAGTTGAACTCGCTAACTGTGTGTCATTTTTATGTTCATTGAAGTTAATAAGTGAGAATCAGTCTTTTGCTGAGTAAATAAACACCGGTTTTCTTGCATTGTTTCTATTTTAAATCAAACAGAAGTGGTAGAGCTAAACCACCAGAATTTCTTGCTTAAATTCCATCTGTCTAAAAGCATTGGATTAAATTTGGAGCCAATTGCTTGTAATATACTTAAGCTCCTGAGCTCTCCAGAGGGCTCGGGGTTTTTCTTCTCTATTATGTCTTGAGATATGTATGAATATGTGTGTGTATTTTTTTTATTATTATTATGAACAATATATTTCTTTTCTAATGAACATGACCGAACTGAGCAGTCACTGGTGTTGGTAGGTAATTTGCGTGGCTGCCGTGTGTCCCCCAGGACCTGCAGATTTAGGGTCTTCGCTGTGCAATGCCAGAAAGCTTTCCTGCCTCATATTAATCCTTACAACTTCTCAGCCTTCTGTCTTGTCAGCTCTCAAACCCGTCAGCGCAGTGTGTGAAAATATCTTCTCACCTATTGTTTCCTTGGAAGAATATGCATTGGAGTCAGGTTACTGTAAAAGCTATTCCACTGTTTTGAGGAGTGCCAAGTCTCTGGGAACCGAGTGCCTTGTACCACATCACTGTCGGTTGCCATCTGTTCTTAAAAATATGTCAGCCATATCTGTTGTGGACAATCTGTTCCTTCCTTGCCTTTTCCTTTCTTCTTTTCTGTCTCACGTTTACCTTCCACTTGTCCCCTGTGATTATATAGAGTTTTGCCATCCAGTGGTGAGGAGCCTGTCGTTTCCTGCCCCAACTCTTTCTGAAACACTGATCTGATGAATACAGATGTCTTACTCCAAACTTCAGATTAGATTCTGAACTTCCTTATTTGTCTTTTAGAAACAGTTGTGTAACTTCCAGTATTTCTTCTGATTGCAGGAGTAAAAGCATGAAGCTTAAGTGGCTTGTCACGTTTATCTTGTGAGCTTTGCATATAGTCAGGGTGGTTGAAAAATGCATTCAAGTAGTGCTTTGAGAGACTGGTAGAACTGAACTTCTGACCGTGGGCAGTGTTAGGTACTGGGTACCACCTCATAGCAGTTCTTGATATTTATACTTTTAAGGTAATTTTACCCGAGATTGTTTTTGTAGATACATTTTGCTTTCCTTTCAAGGTACGCTGATGATTACATTACCTTTATATAGTGCTATATTGTAATTGAACAGTTATGCCAGTCTGTAAAATAGAACTTTTGACATCATCATCTGTGGCTGTTTTTTGTGTAAACTTAGTAAATCATCAGATTGCTAATGAAGTTATGATTAGACTTTAGTAATGTTCTTAGTGGAAGGCCAGGCTATATACTCCGTCTATGTGAAGAAGCCCATTCTTATTACACTGTTTGTGTGGGCATTGTTGTCTGACTTGCTAGCCAAATGAGAAATAGCCAGCCTTCTTCATGATTCATGTCTCATCTCTTGTAGCATAGAAATAACACTCAAATTAGCTCTTGTTAATTTGAAATTAGTTGATTCCCTGAAATAATTTCCATAGTTGCAGTAGTTTCTCAAACATTGATGTAGAAAACAATTCTGCCTCCTCTATGCTCTGCCTACAGAAAAAATCAGAAGTAGAGGTGGAAAATGGAAACTGAGAACTTGTATTTCCTAACTCTTTTCTTACTAAATATGTTAAATCACTAGTGTTTCTTAAAGTTCATTCGGGTCAACTGCATGATCTGTTAATATCGACAGTCCGTTTTTTAAAGAGGAGGAGACTCAGACTGGCTGTTTATCTGGTCTATAACATTTAAAAGGAAAAAAACCAACAAATGCAAACATCCAGTGCCATAGGCATTTATCCATCAGTTTTGTTGGGGGAACATTGCTTAATTGTGTGTGAAACAAGGCTTTACTGCTGTGAATCACACTGAATTGAATCAGATCAAATGAATGATCAGTATTAGAACTCAGCAGAAACCAGAAGTGTTAGAAATGTGTGCATCTTCATGTGTGGACATAAAAAAGATGGCTTTTGACTTGAGGTAGAAGTAGGGGTCACTGTATTGCCAGAATTGCCATTAAAAATGACATTGTCATGAGGAAGCTAACCTGAAAGAAGCATCCTTGCCTGCAGCTTTTTGAAAAGGCTTGTATTCCTGCAGTTATTTTTAGTCCCTTGCCACAGTACACTGGGTGCTGCAGACCCTGATATAATTACAGAAAGATGTAAGTAAATACAGCACAAATGGATATATATTTACTAGATGGAAGAGGTTCTGAAGATCTCTTACTATTAAACAAAGTTTTTGTGGTCCTTAGGTACAACGTCTTTTTGTTTTACAAACGTGTAGAATGAAAATGGAAATGTGGCCCACATCTGCTACCCTGCTCTAAGACAATTATACGACAGTATGTCACGGTGCTGTACAGCTTTGAACAGTTCTGAGTGCAGACTTGAATAGGAAGACGCAGTCAGTCTTTGAATGAATTGTACTTTGGCTTGATGTCTGTTTTTTATAAAAAGTTTTAATAGTACTCTTGTCTAGTGAGGTGGACCTGGGCATCATATAAATAGTCTGCAAGGCGAAGTGAACAAATTACATTTTCTTGAGAAAGAACAAACACTGGTTTAAAAGATTCAGACCACTTATATGAATAGCAGGTTAATTTGTGTAGTCATAGCCATTCTCCCTTTTCACTTGGCAGGCATGGGAGAGATGCTGCAGCATGTATGCTGGCATTTTGGCAGTGAGCATGTTCCCAGGAAAATGGAATTCCATTCTACATAGGAATGTAAGCTTTACTGAATATATTGCTGATTGTGCCAGACAACTGTTCATAAACAGATTAACTTTGTGTTCCTCAAGCAAAGAACTGTTGTCACTGTTTCTTTCTTGTGAGCCATTTCTGAGTTGTCTTGAGCCAGCAGCATGTCTTCTGGTTTCATTCATATGTTCGGTTAAAAGAATGATATTCAAACTGGTTTTCAAACTGAAAAAACCCACATCTTTTTCATGTATACAGTTTCTTGCCCACAAGTTCATTGAAATGCCTAGGTATTAGATTTTAAATAAGAGAAGGGTGATTTAGTACACTGGGTCTCTAACTGCTTTGTTTTGTTTGAAGATGTCTGTCTTACATGTCATCCTTTCTCAAATGTGTTTTCTTGTTACTTCTCATTTTTCCCGGTGCTGAGATGTCCACTATGGTGTGTAAGTAGATTAAATGATGTCTTTAACATCAGGTTTTAACAGCAGCCATAGCATTTTATGCTAAGAAGTAGTCGACTCAAAACCAAGCTGAAGATGTTAAGCAAATGCAACTGCATCACAACTTGAGAAACCTGACCAAACGTTCAGTGCTCCCGTGGACAGATGCACTGTATAGTTGCTACTGGAAAACTGTTCTTAACCTTTTGAGTGGTAGATGAGAGCAAATGTAGGAGAGGATTTAAGCTGTCTCCCTGTATAGAGTGTCTTAAAAAAACCAAAACTGAATTGACAGTTTGATAGGGTTCAGGATGGGGAGTGAAGGAACAAAGGATTCTCTTCTTTCCTGGAAAACCTTATGCTAGCAGTATATTCTTCTTTCTTTGAATAGCTTCTGTAATACATTCCTCAGGTAAGATAGGAGTGGATTTAAAGACTTAATGTTTATTGGGGGGAGGGGGGGGGTGGGGGGTGTTGTAAGAAGTAAATGTCATGCTTAATTCTGCCCCTCCCCCAGTAATGAAAACAGCTGAATGTGTGTGTTATCTTTTCTGGACTAGAACCAAGAGTGAAAAATGTCAGCCTAAGCAGTTTCTTTCTTTTTTGTAATAGTTATAGCTGAATAAATACAGATTTTAAATGGAAGTTCCACTCTAATGGTGGCCATTTAATAGAAGAATCTTAGCAACATCTATTTACTCATGAATGTGGTGCCATGCACTGCTTTTTAGTTTGTAAAATTCATGTAGTTTCTATAAAGCTAGTCCCACTCCAGTTACTGTCTTATTAATGTCAATGTAGAGATGTGGAGAAAGTTCCTATGCTCAAAGTAGTAATTGATTTCAGTCTAGCAGTTTTGAGCAGCCACACAGTAACACCCTAATGAACGGAAAACAGATGGTTCTGTTTTCCCCACACAGGTTACGGTAATTCATAGATGAGCTGTGAAAATACTATTATTGATTTCTCTTTGGCTTGGGTTTTTTGTTAGTTTACAAGTCAAGCAAGGAGAGTTTGATTGTCAAGCTTTTTTTTTTTTTTTTTTAACAAGCAGTGTCAGGTAGTATGTGCTTTCCTGTTAGTTCCTTGACTGTTGAGGCTTGACATGGAACACTATCATAAGAACAAAACTGAAACGTAACATCTCATGCTGATAAAGCAGTTAACACTGTGATTTTGCATTCCAGGAGTTAAGACCAAGGCCTTGATACTTGCCTGACACTAGTGAGTGCTCCTCCTGAAGCTGTCAGGACTTTTCTTAGCTTGTTTGTCTTTATCTAGAGCACTTATTTTCCACTTGGTTGGAGGGTGGTAGTGGTGGTTAACAGCTTCCAGGTATCCTTCCATTAAAGGACTCTTGAGGTTATTCTCAGGAGACAGCTGGGTGTGCAGTCGTTGTTCCCTCTTAAAATGTCTCTCTTAATGGGACATAGGCTTTGTTAGGTGAGCTAGCAAAGTTTTCATCTTCGGTGGAGGAAAAATCCTTAATGTCCCCTGTAAAAAGGCTGGCAGACTGGCTGTCTACCATTGCCTAGAGTCTGTTCATGGGATTAAATCACACACTGTCCAGACAACTTCTGTCTCTGGGGTTTTTTTGTTTTTAATGAAAAGTGCAAACTGCTAGTGAGAGAAGAGTGGTGCCCTGTGTCAGGCTATGGTCTCCTTTTGTCTGACATGTTCTTTGAAGTAGAATTTTCCTTTTTCTTTAATCTTGGAAGCTGTATACCAAGCTTTTACGAATCAGAGAGTGTAACCATATTTAAAGTTGAGGTTAAAAAGGAGTGAAGCAGGAATACATACTGCTTAGAAATGCAGATTTCATTGCATGTTATTTGCAACAAATTATATATGTAACTATATATGAAAGGGAGTCCTTGGAGTTCATAGTTGCTTTTATACGTTGTTGGCATTTTGAACTAAAATTTGTTTGGCCACCCCTGAGAACTGCATCTGCACTAAGATTAAAAGCTTATGATCAAAATGAGGAATAACCATACATAATCTTTGGCAACAGCATATGGAATAACGCTCTTTATTCCTTTGCCAGTTTTGCTTTCCTTTCTGAAATGTCTGCTCTCTATCGGTGTTTGCTGTGAAAATTACCCACGTGTTCATTAAGCATATTAAGGAAGGAGGCAAAAGAAGCTAGTTTAAAGGCAAAAAAACTTAATAAACTTAGAATACTTAATAGAGCAAAAAGTCAACATAAATTTTAACTGTTCTCTTAGGGCCTCTGATGAATGTCCATAAAAAGGCTGAAAAATCTGCTTTGTAAAGATAAGAGCTTTAAGTTCCAGTAAGGTGGTTGAGGTGCAGCTAGCCTTGAGTTTTTCTCATGCCACAGACGCTTTGGCTTTAGAAAAATCTTTGAGCTTGTTTTCTTGCAAGGTCCCAGTCACTGCTGCATTCTCTATCCTCTTCTGGCTTGGTGCTGTCAGAGGGGAAAATGGTGCAAGGGCAGAGAAGTTTTGCTTCTCATTAGCAAGCAACACTTTGTCCTTGGGTGTGTGTAGCTGTGTATATGTATATGAACAGCAGAAACTCAGGCAGCTACCCACCTCTGTCTGAAAAGACCATAGTAGGGCAAGCAGGAGGAGTGGGGCCAGAAGCAGAGCACTGTATGCGGGTGGGGTGGGATGGAGAGGGGGATAGCGGAGGAACACGTTACCCCAGCTCCACTTCCATCCCTGCCTGTGTAAGTGCACTCCTGAATGCTCTAACACAGCTCCCCTGCATCCTTCCAAATAAATATTTATAAAAGAAACAGTGGTTAGTGCTTCCCATTTTTCTGGTTCCCTTCTCAATTTAACTTAGCTTGCTGCAGAGCAGATCTTTTTAGCTTCCTTATTTCCTCCTTTGGGAAAGATAGTATTGTACATGGAAAATAGCAGGGCTGTCACTGTGGGCTCTACAAGGCCTATCATAAAGTTGGCACATTCAGGTTTTGCGTAGCAAAGTTTTTTGCTTGGGGCTACAGGGTAATGCTGTGTGTTGGAGCACTGCAGCAGATTTTCATGGGCCTGATCTGGAGTGCAGGACGCCAGATGTGGAGCTCTATCTGAAGCCATTGCTTCATAGTCCCTCCAGCTCTACGCCCTGAATACTTGCCTTGCCTTAGGTGACCCAGCAAAAACTTAAAAATGTTTCCTGTGAAGGACAGTGCTCCCTGGAGCTGGAGGATGTGCTGCTTGCCAGCTCAGATGCAAAGCAGCAGCTTAATGCCACCCTACTGTCTTGGACTAAAAGCTTGCAGGGGGGTTGGAGCACACACTGCAGCACTCGTTGAAATTTGGTTATGGATTCTAGGCGTGACAGATAGTCCTTTCAAAATGAAGGTCTGGTCTTCAATAAGTGTTTTGATTTGCATATGCTAAATGTTAGTTTGTTACAGGCATACTGTATTTCTTATTGAATGCACCTTTTGCTGGGCACTGACACATAGTCCTAGGCAAAAACCAGTTACTGAAGAAAACTGTTTTTGCTGGAGGGAGTTATAGAAGAAACTCTGGAATGATGTGTGGCTTGCTTTGTGTGGACTTAGTGTATCAAATACTTTGTAGTTTTTTGAGTTTGCTATGAAAGCATAGCCCATGCTGTTCCAGATCTTTCTCTTGTTCAAATTGCAACCTGACTTTTACGGTTTCTTGCAGGCCAGCCCTCCAGATCTCTATATTGAAAGATTTAACGTAGCTCTTGGACAGTATATGGGAGCATTGCAGAGCATTGTGCCTCTTTTCATATATATGGTAAGTTTTAGAAAATTCTTTTCAAATAAAGTATGTCCATACACAAGATGCTGACTGAAAGTGAAAAGAATAAAATGCAGCTGTAATGATTTTTAACTTGTAGAACTTATGATTCATGCCTGGTTTTGCTACTTGCATAACAGTACTGATGAAGTTGTATGGGGAGAGGAAGGGGGAGTCGTGCTTTCAAATGTGGAGTTTTGCAGTTGGTTTCTACCCTAATATTTCTTTCCTGGGAGTGGGGGAATGGTTTTTATTTTGATTGCAAAAAAGCTGTCCCAAATAGTTAGGTCATTATTTATATCTTTCTGAATAGAGAGAGTTATTGGCTTGTTATATGTTGGCTTGGTAGTTTGGGCAGGTTACAAAGATGATTGCTTCTTGCTTTTAAATTGCACAGATTCAGACAAGACGGAAAGAAATGTCTCTTGGAAATGTCCGTGTCCCTTGATAAAGCAATTTACAGCATTGGTTGACTGGATGAAGACAAACTTATGTTCATAGCACTGTCAGGCATACTTGCAGAGGTTCAGAAACCATTGGCTATAAGTGTTTGTTGTGCTGATTTTGTAGATTATGAAGTCTTCTATACCTTTGAAGAAGTTTATAATTTGCATTGGTTTTGTCAAAGTGCCAAGACTTTTATTCCTTTTTTTTTTATGGTAATGAATAACTTAGGCTTGAAATTTGTCCTTCTCCTAGAAACTGTCCTTGCCTTGGCATTATAAATAAATAAAAATAAAGGAAATACTTGTTGGGAAAGAAACTTTATTTAAAAGGAAAAACTATTTAAACTGATTTAGATTAAATAAATCTCAAACTCTTTTTAAAATTATTCTCATTGGTAGCTTCCCAGAGTTTGGGAAGCAGTAGAAGGATCTCCTATGGTTCAGTGAATGTATCTGAAACCAGGTAACTTGCTACAGTCTTTCGGCATAGTGTTACTGTACACATTTGTTGCATTAAAGGAAGAATTTGCCTTTCTTGAGCTGGGTGTCTTGTAATTTGCTCTTTTATCTAGTTTATACAGAATGAAATCCAGTTGGTACAGCTTCACTTGTAAGCTAAGGGATGTGTTCCTGGTGATGATTTTTTTTATTTTTCTCCTGGTTCTTGTCGTAAAATGCTGGGGAAAAAACTAGGAAGAGACTTTTTCCCCCTATTGCATTCAGATATTTTTAGATGCTACTGTTTTTTCACTTGTGTGCTTCGCTTGTTTATTGCACACAGGTGTTTAAGCAATCTCATAATTTAATATCCATTTACAGGTGGAGATAAGCTGTTCAGGTGTGTACTTTTATTGAATGCTCTGTTCTGTCACTGAGGTTCTTCCATCACAGAGGTCCAAATCTATTCTTAACAATTAAGACTGCAGTAACTATCGTTGAAAAAATTTCATGATAGACATATAAACAGACAGGTTTTACCATCATAAGCTTTGTCTGTATGACCAGATGAGGTATAAATTGCCGAATAGATCTCCATATCTTTCTTTGTGATGTAGTGTTTGTATCTTCAAATGAGGAGTGCTCTGTATCCCATCGTTTCTTTTTTAGAGTTTGAGTCTAACTGATACCTGAACATAGTAAAAATGGTTAATGAGTAATAAACAGACCTGTAAAATAAGTAGTTAGATAGTAACTTTTTAATTTGAGAACAAAGAAAAGTGAAAGTACGCTATGGTTTTAAAGGAGAAGCTTCTTTAAAGCATGACTAGTGATTTGTTCAGGCAGTAAAACTCTGTTAATGCAAACACTTTTCATTTAAGTGACTTAATTAAAGTTAGGCCTGAGAGTTATCATAGAATCATAGAACGGTTTGGGTTGGAAGGGACATTTAAATGTCCTCTAGTCCAGCCCCCCCCCCTGCAATGAGCAAGGACATCTTCAACTAGATCAGGTTGCTCAGAGCCCCGTCCAGCCTGACCTGGAATGTTCCCAGGGATGGGGCATCGACCGCCTCTTTGGGCAACCTGTGCCGGTGTTTCAGCACCCTCATCGTAAAAAATGTCTTCTTTATATCTAGTCTGGATCTACCCTCTTTTAGTTTAAAACCATTACCCCCTGTCTTATCGCAGCAGGCCTGCTAAAAAGTCTCTCCCCATCCTTCTTATAAGCCCCCTTTGAGTAGAGTTAGTGACTTATGTGTTAGTTCCTCTTGCTGCCAAACACAATGCTGATTTGGCTCAGCTATATAGCTGGTTTTGTAGGCTGATGTCAAATTAAGTCTCATACTTTTTCTCTGAAATAATTTATTAATCAGTGCTGTGCATGATGTGGAAAATATCTCTAGAGAAGTCAGGATGAAAAAATGTTTGCCTCAGTTTTTTTTTTCTGTGTGTATTTGGAAGTACTTTTATGTACAGCTACTCTTGCAATTTTACATTGTAGCATCTAATCAAGTTTTCTCTCATACAGCAGCAGCAGTTTCCTTTATTTAGGCAAGAAAATACAATTAAAAAACAATTGGAAGAGGTGAAAGCCTAATTATGCTAGGTATAAATTACAGCTTTGCAGTTACTTTAATAGATACTTTCAGTGTATTTTTAAGTGAAGAGGACTAAGTTGTTGAACTCTGCCTTTTTATCAGAGATGGCAGGGCTTTCCTTTTTTGGTAGTGATGTGATTGCTTTAATCAGGAGTTTCCAAGGCTGTTGAGTTGCACAGATAAACTTTGTTCTGAAAGGATAATTATGTTGCTGCTTAGGAAGACTTTTAATATGCATTTAAATATTTTAAAATCTAGGAAGCTGAGGAAAACCTAGAGGTTTTTTGTGCAACTGTAACATGCTTTTGCCCCTTGGTGGCCAAAAAAGGCGTAGTATTTTGCCTTAGGCTTAGTCTTGTGTGTTTTGATATCAACAGCAGCACTTTTCTTCTTTTTCCTGATGTACCAAACCATATTCTTGTGTGTGAATGGTGGGGAATACAGGAAAGGTGTTTTCTTAACCTGCTTGTATATGGGACCAAGGTGTGTTTCAAAGCTTATTTTGAGTGCTGGTTAGGAGGGCTGACTTTGCAATTGAGGGAGTTTTCTTTTTCCTTCTCTTGCTAGGAGCACTAGTGGTTGGTTTTTTTCGCGTGGTGATGGATTTTTTTCAGTCTTACGCTGCTACAGTGGACTTTTCAAGAAAGCATGGAGATGCAGAGCACTTTTGTCCCTCCAAAATTCTGTGGGTTTAAGTTTCTTCAAATGTTCTGGGACGTAACTGCATATAAAGCAAATTAAACTGGAAGTCAGCTTAGCACACAGTGCTTTATTCCTAAGAATAATTCCTAGTGAATAACTGTTTGCTTTATAAATCTAAATGAGGTTATTCTGGATGCTTACAGATTGTACATATCACAGTATGCTGCATGTGTGAAGGAATAAAAATCATATTTCCACTTCAAGAAAATTTCAAGTCAGCATTTGGATGATATACTTTTTTCTAATAGGTTCTCAATCGTTAATTATGCTTAGAGATGTAGCTGAAAATCTGTTATCTTGTGGCATTAAATGAGCCTAGCATTTGTGAGCACCATGGTTTTAGGATAGTTAAGAATTTTTTCATTGCCTCTAAAATATTACTATTCTTACTGGGTGGTATTGCACTTTGTTGCTTATCAGCTAGAGGGCATTTTGTGTGTGTCTATACACAAATATATGTGAGTATATATATGTGGATGAGATGATAAGCACTCTTATATACTGTTTTTTCTCTTTCAAGGATTTATTGCTCTCCTCTTAATATTAACACAATTATGTGTTTTAATGTGTGCCAGATTGCTTTATGTTATGGTGGTTTGTAGAAGAAATGCTTATATCGTATCTGACTTTCTCACTTATTGCTGTCTGCTTACCTTTTACCTGTCAGTTAGACCTTTAGGTGACTTGACACACTTTTCAAGAAATACTGGTACAGCCTAGGTAGTGACATCTTACACAGAAAATCTTCCTGGTTTTCCTCTAACAAGAATGGGGAAGGTGACAGCTCTTCTGCTATCTTCTTTCAGCACTGTGGATTGGAAATGAAGTACTTACGTTAGGTGATTTTTCATTGTCTGTTTAAATCCATGCAAGTGTAACATCTTTTTGGAAAGGTGTCTCCAAGTAAGCAAATGTGAAGAGTATTTTACAGTTGTTCTATGTATAAGTATTGTGTTGTAACTCTTCCCCTTGAAACTACAGGGGGGGTTTTGTTGCTTTTCTAGTTAGGAAACTTAAGATATAGGCTTTCCAACTCTTAAACAAAAGAAAGCATCACAGTTTGCACATGTCACTGCCAGCTGCTTTTAATGCGAGAAGGTCTAGAGGCTGGGAAGGGAACTGAGTAAGTTATTTCCTTAGCCGGGCGCATCTCATCTGTCAGCTCATAAGAATCAGTAGTTTGACATTGTCAGGTTTGATTCAGGTCAGTAGACTTGTGCTGAGATGCTCTGGTCACGCCTGTGTGTTGCACCAGTGGGGACATGGCAATATGTGGTCAGGAAGCTCAAGGTGGAAATGGTTTAGGAAGTTAAGCCTGATGAAAAACTGTAGTATGGTGTGTAGTTTAACACCTCCTAGAAGATGTGTATCTTCAGCTGCTGTTCAATTTCTGTTGCATTGGCAATTCACCATTGACCAAAAATTTTACAAATTAAGTTAGTCTGTTTCTTACAAGACAGGTTATTCTGTCTGCAGAGCCTTTCTCTCAATCTCTGTTTGAAGAACAGGCCCAGGTGAGGGGGAAATAACTGAGTCATAGCCCTTGATAAAACCTCTACAGGTAGGATAGCTTCAGGAAGGGAACTGGCGGTAGGAAGCTACTAAATTTTTTAAAAATCTTTTTAAGATTGTTGTCCATTACTGCAACAAACCTAAACCGTGTATTCAGCCCTCGTTTTGCCTTTGTTTGAACAGGTTCAGTTTTCATTAAAGGTAAATAACTACTGCTCAATGCTTGCCGTGAAAATTTAAGTGGTTTCTGCATGGACAGTTTATTACGGTATGTCTATAGTTTTGGTAATGGCCAAGAGAATGGGTTTCACGAAAAAATGTAAAGATTGCTCTAATAGCGTTCTGAGGGTTTGTTCCAATTATGTTTAAATACATTAGCAATTAGGAGAACATCTTGATTTAAAGTGTGGAAAAACCTCTCTCCCTTAAGATATCCCTTCCTCTAGTAAATCTCTCAGATAAGTGTTCCAGTATGTTATTTTTGATTAACTTGATTTTTCTGTTACAGTATTTGTTTAACTCTTTTACACAAGTTGTCCAGATGAATTCAGTTGTTCTACTTTCATGTTAGTGTTGTAATGATAGAAGATTTATATTGAAACAACTATTTTTTTCCAGCATTTAAAACCCACCTATGAATAAAGTACAGACAAGAAATCTTACTATTAATTGCAAGCTGGGAACTGAGGCATAACACCAAATAGTATATTAGGTATAGAGGCCCTCAAGGAACTCATGAATAGAATTTCCTCTGAGGGTTGAAGAGATTAATTTATTATTAATGCTGAGTGTGTCAAGATAATTGAATCCTAAAAATTTTAATGTAGTTGAGTTTTGTATAGATTTGTATATATCACTTATTTCCACAGTTGATTAATTCTGAGTAGCTGTTCTCTGAGATTATCGATGAACCATAGAAGTGGATAGCTGTACTGATGATTTATTGTTGTAACATACCTATTTTAATGGCTTAATCACTTTTAGGCATTGGTAAAAATGTTTTCTTTTGTTATAAACATGATGTCCAGCCCTGTTTTGGTGTTAGAGTGTTTATAAGGTTCTAAAACGAAGTGTTTTTTCTGCAAACTCCCCAATCTCGATCGATATGGAGATATATCTCTAGATATAGGAAAAAAAAACCCATATGCATGCCTGTATGTAAATAGGTTTGTTACCAATAGTACCACATGCATTCTTAATTTTAAATATATGGTTTTTTGTTGTACAGGAATGTTCTATTTATTATAAATGCAGTCACCAAGGAAGCACGTTACAGCTCAAATATTCTACAGCTTTAAAATTTTGAGTTATTTTTCTTCAGGGAAAAAGTAAGTTTACTGTTTGCTATTATGAAAAACAAACCTGAAAACTTCTGTCTTATTTTCCAGAATAAATTTTACATAGAAACCAAGCTTAACAGAGACTTAAAAGATGACCTTATAAAGCTGTTTACGGAACATGTTGCAGAAAAGCACATTTACAACCTAATGCGTAAGTAAACCTATTGAATTTTTCTTACAGTGGGACTCTGGAAAATGACAGTGCTTTCAGATATTGCAGAAATCCACAGCAAATAGGAAGAAAGTGGGAAATGATTAGTGAACTTAAATACAACTTCATTTTTAAGGCGTCCACGTGAAGAAATGTGGCACACTTCAACTTTTTTTTTTTTTTTTCCAAAAATACGACTTTGTATGAAGTCATGGTTTTCTTGAGTATCTGGGGGAACCAATATATATTTTCGCTTATGACTATGGCATAACAAATGCTTTATTCTCCTGTTGCTTATGTTGTTATTCTTTAATTTCATTATCAAAATATTGACAGGTATCATTAAGAATGTGGTGTGGTCAAAGAATTGTGATACCGCTGGGGTTATTGTCACGCTGTACTCAAGTAGTCCCTGGTAGTTAGTGAACTGCATAATGCTGACAGCAGTTTCTCTGTTAAGCTAATGGGTTAATGCAAATAGAATACATTTCAAGTGATATGCTTCCCATTAAGTGCTCCTGTCGTGAGCCACTGAGTTTGCCTGCAACCTGCCACCATCAGTGTGTGCTTGTGTGACCATGGGGACCTTGCTTCTGACCTGGTTAGCTCCTCAAGAGGGCAATTAGCAAAGGCAGAGATAATCGGACTTGGAGTTCAAATTGGAAAAGTTTGCAGAGTGGTGAGCAGTTGACCAGCGTGCTGGGAGAATTGCAACTGTAGGTGCTTCGTGCAACTGGGTAGTTCCTGTGCCCTGTGCTGAGTTCAGTATCTAGCCTGGGGTACTCCTCTCTGTGACCCAGCCCTACTCGGTGTCTCTGTTTTCATCTAGTTGCTCCCCTCCTCTTTTTTGTGAAGCAATCGCTATCTGTATGCTAAATGGAGACCAAATGATGGGTGATTAGAGTTGAGTATATTTTGCCTTTTGCCTTCACTTGGGTAGTAATGTCCTTTTATCTCCAGCGAAGGGCTGGGGGAAAAGAGCTTTGCTATGTTTTTTTAGGGTCACTGTGAGTTGGCATCCTGGGAGAAGGGTGGGTGAACAAGGTGACTACCCTGAGGGCAGGGAGCCTGGTACCCTAGAATGATGGGAGACCATCAGCTCTGATGCCATCTTGTTCTTGCCATCTGGAAAAGTCTCCCTAAGAAATGCTTTTAGCCATGTAGCAGATCAGATCACCTTGGAAATAGCAGGACAATGAGGAATGCCCACCCATGGACCTGATGTTTTATTTTGTGCCAAAGAGGTTTAATGGTATCCTGAAACCTGGTAAGATAATTGCTGTAACAGGATCATGGAAAATTCAGCTGATATTGCCTTAAAATTGAATACATTTAATTTTAAGTGTGTGCATTTTTCAGGCAATGAAAACATTAATCTGGTGGTTTTTTTTTTTTTTTTTTTCAATGACAAAGCAAAGGTAACACCAGTCAAATCTTTAGAATGTAAGTAATGTCAGATGTGTGTTGCTATGTAGTTCGTTTTCTGTGGATGATAATATGAGAATCAAATAGAAATTGCAGATGAACTATTGAAAGGAAAATACCTGTGGTTGTGTGTGTGAAACCTGAAATACTTCTCCCCAGCTCTGTGTTAGTTGCAGAAGTAAAATTAAAAGAAAACATTGAAAAATAAAAATAAGCTGTCACCGACTGTGTTGCTGTATATGGTGCTATTGTTTAATATGCAACTTCCTTGGATTTCATTTCAGTGTTACCGTCAGTTTATTAAAACTAAGTTATTTAGTTTTCATCTTACTCCTAAGTAAGACAATATATACTGACATGTTTAAACTCTTAACTGTGATCTGACTTGGATAAATCTTGGATAATATGATCTTTAAATTGAGTTAAAGTATGCCTAAATAAAACTCTAACCTTGCTAACAGATTCCTGGGAAATAATTGAAGACACATAGCACATGATATATTGCTGTAGACGTGCTGAAAAAGTTCTAGTGTTGTATAATTTTCTGCCATTGTCAGCTGTTCTTTCTAACTTGCTGAAATTCAGACCGTAATACATAAGAATATTACCTTCATTTTTTGGAAGTGTAAGGGCTCTATGAAAATAGGATATAAGTCAGTGTTTGTTAATTACTTTACTTCCCGATGTCATTGTCAGTATGTGGTACCATTTCCTGATATTTGATATAGATTTGGTTCAATAGAAAAGTGTTTTTGTATTTGGGGGGGTGAGGGGGGTGGGAAATAAGGTTTTGAGTGGGTATGCTTAGGAAATTAAAGTCAATGAAATTGTGGTCTATATAGAGAAATGGAATCCTGGGGCTGTTTTTTAAAGAGATGCTGCAGCTGCCACTTCAGTGAGAAGCAGCATGCCTTCCTCTATTTTAAAAAATGAACAACAAAATCAGTTTAATCAGTTTATGATCTAGACTCAGAGGACAAGAATAATATCTGCTCTTGCTATATTTTTCATACGAAGGGGTTTTTGTTTGTAGTATCTTGTCATTCTATCAGAGCCTGGAAGCTGGCATTTCTATTTGAAGTTGTGCTCAGGAAGGACTGTAAGTACATTTCAGGTTCATTTGATCTAAGAAAAAGTTCTTGCTCCACTTCAAAAGATGGGGAAAAAAAATGTCAGAAAAGCGGTGCAGCACAGATCTCTTCCTTAGTGTTTGATCTTGCTCAAACTCCCACTGGTTGAGTCGGCCCTAGTCTCTGTGCTGTGTGGTTGAAAGCAGGAAGATGCAAAATGAACTCCTGGTACAATGGTCTCTGTGGTGGGAGCACTTATCTGAGCACTTAGTTGCAGAAAATAGAGTGATTAAGCTGTGAATTCATTATTTACAGAAGAAATATTGCCCAAGTGAACTTTATGTGGATAAATTTTGCCTGCACAAACACTGATTTGGTTCCTTTTTTTTTTTTTTTTTGATAGAGGAAATGTTTTTTTTTTTTAAAAAAAAAGCTCTACTATCTAGAGCACTTCTGAGCTTTTAAAGGAAATACATAAAAAAATATAATACACAGATCCATGAACACAGTTGTGTTTGTGAAACACTTTTACACTCACACATACTTACCAAGTCAATGCTGTTCAAAGTGGATACATTTGAACTAAGTGAATATAACCTGATCATTTTCCTTACAAAGCCAAAGCTGGCTCTTGCTGATAAGACTGCTGTATTAAATGGCTTGGGAGAAGTTGCTATGTGCAGAACTACTTAACTGAATGTAACAAGCAAAGATGTAGCATCTTATTTACAAGAAGCTTCAGAAATGGCAGGAGGAAAAGATGTGGATAATACCCCCTTGTCACGAGGGAAGGGATGGTGGCGAATGTTGTCTTTGTTCCTGCTGGAGTTCTGCATAAGATGACTTTAAGCAGTAAAATTCAGAAGTATGTGTTTTCTCTCCTTATGCAGCCACTGTCTCTTCTAGTAGGTTAGACCTGGGTTTCTGGGACTGTAATCTCAGTGCCCTGGAAACATCCTGCCTGTTTGTTCTTGTGTCTAGAAGAATGGCAATTACTGCAAATGTTAACTGTCTTCAGTAGTGAAAATGAGTAACAGCTCCTGAAACTCTACTTTAGTACTTGCGGTAGGTAAAATTCAATGGCAGCGAGTATTTGCAAGTAACTGCCACTCTTCTCTTTTTGGATATTGGCAGCTTAGCGCCCAAAACAAGCTTGCTTTTGAATCTAACAAAAGAGGAAAAGCTATTAACAGTATACTGTTGTTTCTGGTTGGTGGATAGATCACTTGGTTTACAATTACAAGAGTTTGTAATTACCCCTGTTCTCTTTCCAGAAACTAGAGAAAGGAAGGTGAGTGCTAGGCTGGAGTCCTGAACTGACAGGGTTGATGAGGTTCTCAATATCTTGATATTGAGAAGAAAAGCAATTATAACTGAAACTGGTCATATAGGTGAAAGCAGTTTTAGAAGGCAATCTGAGGAAAAGGAGTCTCCTTATTCTTCACTTAAAATGGTGTTCGTGGGGGAAGTGGGATGTATCAGATTGATTATGGCACTTCCAAATAAGTGGTAGCCTTAGCATATCGCTGTCGTACTTCATCCATTTCTATCTGTGTGTGTATGAGCTGTTTCTTTCCTTCCATGTTAAGTGTTTTGAGTTCAGGAAGTGGTTTCTACTCTTGTAGGATCAATGTACTGGTAGATATCATTCAGTACAAGCTGGTTCTTCCCAAAGAAGCATCTGCCTGAACTTCTGGACAGAAGTTAATCAACTAGGAAGTCAAGTGAACTCTATCAGAGGGAAAAGCGCTTTCTTCAACACTTCTGTTTTTGTTCCTATTGACAGGGATAAGCAGTGAATATTTGTGTGCTCCCATCTTTGATCTACTGTGTCAGGAATAAATCATAGAAGCAGATCCTTTTTATCCAGAGGAAAGGAAACCTCTTGGGGCATGGCGAAAATGCCATAGAATAAATAGGGCGTAAGACTTCATGGGTCTTAAAATTGTTATCAGGATCCAAGGTGATAACACGGCCTGTGAACAAGACAATTCCCTTGAAACTTACTGATTCAGAACTAGAGCATGGGCTTGAAAACATGTGAAATATAGGCAAAATGATTATTGAGGATTAAAGCATTAGATCTCAGCTTCTGGCTGTGTCAGATTTTTGTTCATGATATATATCAAGATAATTACAGAATTAGCTACAGAAACCTGAGCATACAGAGCAGTTATCTGTATGTAGATTCTAATAGCATGTAGGCAATTGTTGAATGTCGTTTTCCATATCAGTGCTTGTGTGAGTTCAGAGCTAAAACCCAGTGTAGAAATGCATCATCTGTAAAACTAGCAGCTTTTCTCATGGTTTTCCAAGAAAAAATTTTTTGTAAAAAGTCTGGAGGAGGGTGAGGAATCACAGCCTATTTCATTATGTTTGCAGTTTCTAATTAGTTACTGGGAAAAACTTTTCTCTGAAGATTCTTACATATGACAGCTTTCTTCCCAGTTATGTCACTTGGATTCAGCTGTGGTGAAGAGATCTTGCCGCTCCATTTTCTTAATTTTTATTTTTTTGCTGGGGGTATATTATAGTTCAATAGAAGGTCTGTTTATGTTGGAAAAGGTTTTCCTTTATAAAGATGTCAGGAAAGCTATTTCCACTGCATTGGTGCTTTCTGAAAAGTACCAGAAAAGTTAACTCAAAAGTTGGAGAAGGTTGCTAACAGCTTTTTGATGATGAAGTTGTGCAACTGTCCTTTTTGGTTGCAGCAGGTACAAATTTAATACAAAATTACAGAGAATGAATCAAGTTATAACTGTTAGAGGTTGATAGATGTAGCAGGGAGCATGTTTCCTGTGCAGAGATTTTTTCCTGTTGTTTGTGTAGTGGGTAAGCGGGAGAGGGTGTGTTTCTCCATGGGCGTCCAGATCTACATACTTAGCAGATGTGTTTTGCTGTGTTGACCTCCAGAAGCCTGTTGATCTCAGTCAAGCAAGGGACCCTTGTCTCTTTGGCTGTGTACTGCTATGACATAATGCCTTTAGTTAATAAATTCCATATCTAGCTTTTGTTTGTGAATACCCCAGGAGAAGAGCAGCAGTGCAAAAGGCTGAGAGAAGGACTGTGATTGATGCCAGGTTCATAGCCTGACTATACAGTTGCAACAGAGACCACAGGGTTTATTTTGATGTGTTGGGTTTTTTTAATTCACTCTCCATGCCTCACCCTTTGGCAGAGATAGACAAGAAAAAGATGGATTGGGTTGGCTTTTTCCCTGCTCTAGTTGGCATTTCTTTTTTTCCCCTCCAATTTGACATCTGTCTCAAATGATCTGCATATGAGAAGCAAGCTGTCATTGCCTTGACCCACAAACTGCAGAGAAAATCCCCTGAAAAGGGGGGAAAACACTCCTGTTATTTTGCAGCTTCTTATGGAAGGCATTGCCCCCATGCTTTTTGTATGCTGCCCTTTTGGATTTACATTCAAGAAGTTGTTCTTCTTTGTGCTTCTCATTTCCGTGTCAGATCTAATGCTTCTGTTTCATAAAGAAATACTAGTTAGTTTCATAAATGAACTTGTTTTTGAATGGCTGTACTGAACTGGATCAAAAGTCAGTGTAGCCCAGTGTCCTGGCAAAAAAGCATGGAGTTTCATTATAGGTTTGGTGCAGCAGAAGTTCGATGACCATGGTTTTATATCTTGAAATGTATGTGCCCTGTAGGAAGAGCTGAAGGTTTCCTTGCACGTTTTAGTCTATGTCTACATTAATAAGTGGTGTGGTGCAAAGGGAGCAGATCTACAGAGTATGAAAGGCCTGTGTGTTGGTGTTGAGGACCCAGTGGTCGCCTTAACACGTGTTTTGGAGAGTTGTATTTCACGCTTGCTAATGTCTGGTCCTGTGGACAGAATGCCAGTTAGTAGTTTGAGCACATCTGGTTTAATCTTGTCCAAAAGGAATTAAGTTAATACGCTCCAAGGCAGCTCTGTCATATGAACCAAGGAGCAGTAAGTGGGGATGATCAGTGAATTTGCTTCAAAAGCACATTTCTAATCTGAACTAAAGCATTAATATATAATCTGCCCTTAAGCATTTGAAATCACTGTTCTTTTTTCTTTGAGACACAGAGTGACTACTGTGGTGGCAGAAGCAATATTTTGTTAAAAAAATGTCCTATTCGATTGCTGAGGCTTTTCCCTTCTGTAATATACTGGATGTTGCTCAGCCCCTAGACACTGCTTTGCTTATTTTTTTTCCTTAAAGTGTGCAAAATCAGTATGAGAAGAAAACCTGCACAACCTCACTTTGCCACCTTCATAAAGCTATGCTTCTTGCTTTTTAAGTTTAAGAATGATACAGAAAAATAAAATGGTAGGTTTCTTTAAAAAAAAAAAAAAAAAACCACCAAAAAAACCCGCAGAATTACTTGCCTATGGAGTGACTTGCTCTCCGTCTTTAGAATCAGCCTACTTGTCTGGATGGGTAAAATGAAATGAGAAGATTCCTTCCTGAGAGCCTCAAAAAATGAAGCAAGGTAGCAGAGCACTAGGAGAAAATACTGATTCATTCCAGTGTATTTGTACCAGACTAAAATGGGGTGATTTCTGTTAGAATTCTTCTACAACAAAAAGCTAATTTACTTTTTTCCCAGCTATAAAGTTGTTGAAATACCAGCTTTGGGCAGCAAATGTTTTGGGGGACAAGAGGGTTCTATAGCATAAAGGGTCCTTTTTGAGATGTAGGGAAGGGATGCTTTTATTATCAAGTTCTTTGTTAAAAGTAATTTTTAAAGACTTTTGTGCATCTACAAGACTGTGAATCTGTTCAGTGTTTAATTTCTGGCTTATTCTACATAGGCAAATAGTTTAATCCCATTACCTCCACTTCAAATTCCCATTCTAACCTTAAACCAGTGTTTTCCTTCCTCTCTTCCTTCCAAATATTGGTAGACAGAGATAACCGATAGTGAAAATCAACTGCAGTATGTTCCATTTCTTTTCCAGCATGTGGGCAGTGTGCTGGGGCTCTGCTATTGCAGGATAATCAGCCATTCCTTCCTCTTCAGAATACTGAATTGGCACGTTAATGTCAGTCTGGTCTTAGACCTCAGCAGGTACCTACCCTACTCAAGGGCTGTATAGGATAGCTTTTGTAGCTATTAATCTTTCTTATATCCTCTGTGCTCTGCAGACCTGATGGAATAATCGAGAATAACACACTTGCCAGTTTAAGGGTGGTATCACTAATATTGAAGTGGTAGCTGTGATTTGACAGGGCTAAGTAATTGTGTTGTAACCATATTGGAAACAGTACTGTTATGAAGTATCATAGAATACCGTCATATTCTTTAAATAACATTTAATCTACACACAAATTTTGTCACTGAACTAAACTTTTCATCAAAGAACTAAGTTATTTTAAAATAAGTTGCAGCAGTGTTTCTTATTTTTCTTGTTCCATGTTGATAAAGTTGCAGCACCTCAAAGTAAGGGAATTTTTTAATTGGAAAATGATGGTCATTACTTGAGACTACATGTTTAATCTGGCTCCTTGGTAAAGAAATAGGAACAATGTTCCTATTTCAGTAAGCCTTCATAAAATTGTAAACATGAAAATACCACCTTATTTTCCAGTTATAGAAGTCCAAAAGTCTATAGTTCTATATTTATAGCTTTGTTTTTCATATTTATTCTTGTTACAACACTGAATATTTTCCATGTTATTAAGACTTGGAATTTTTATTTTGTGGCATTTTTATTAGATACTTTATAAAGCTTTTGGGCTATGTAATGAATATTTCAAAAGTAATCTGTGGCTTCATTAAATGCCTAGTGGCAAATGCCTAGTAATAAATACAACTTTTTATGTTTTTTTTCTAACGTACATTTTAATTAATTACAAACTTTTGAAGAATTTAACTTGCTAAGAATTTATTTTTGGTTCTGTTTAAAAGAAAATAAAAATGCAGAATCTCAAGGAGTTTGATGTAACAGCAAGTGTGAGGGTTAAGCCAGAGGGAAGGTCAGTTTTCATGCAAATGGCTTTTGAAGTTCTAAATCAATAGCTGACATGTACCTGGGTTAAAGTAATGAAAAGGTAACATATGATCAAACTTCATCAGTCAATTTAATAATAAAATAGGCAGCAGGTGAAAAAACCCCAACAAACCCCAAAGAACAAAAAAAATAACAGAAAACAACCAACCTCCCAAGAAGCCTCAACCCAAACAAACAACAACCTACAGCCACATCTCGGGGACGCCAGCTGTAGCAGTTCCCTTCCTGTTTAATTGCAGTTGGCGTGTGGGGTTCAGTCAAGTGCTTTGCATGGACTAGATTTGGGAGTAAAGAGTGGGATACAGGAACCTTATTCAAGGTGAATCTGATGTTATCACAGTGAAGTAGAAGGGTATGTGTGGTCAGATGGACCCGATATAATTTAGCTGAGAGAAAGGTAATTTATTATACTGTAGATTTGAATGCATGTGATCTTTCTATTTTGATGATATTTCTAAAGGGCAGAACTTGCAGGTGAGCCTGTGCTGTGAAGGTTCATTTAGGCTGTGCACTGGTGATGGCTCCATTGTTACAGCTGTGCATCCCTGTATTTCTCAAAGTTGTGCAAGGGCTCAAGTTCTGTGGAAATGTCGAAGTTGCTATTCTGCAAAATAATATTGTATTGGCTTTGTGTGGCAAGGTTTCGGTAGCGGGGGGGGGGGTGGTTACAGGGGTGGCTTCTGTGAGAAGCTGCTGGAAGCTTCCCCTGTGTCCAGCAAAGCCAATACCAGCCAGCTGTAAGATGGACCCGCCGCCAGCCAAGTCTGAGCCCATCAGCGATAGTGGTAGCGCCTCTGTTATAACAGATTTAAGAAGGAAAAAAATAAGTTGCTGGGACAGATGGAAACGGCAGCCGGAGAGAGGAGTGAGAACATGTAAGAGAAACAGCCCTGCAGACACCAAGGTCAGTGCAGAAGGAGGGGAGGAGATGCTCCAGACGCCGGAGCAGAGATTCCCCTGCAGCCCGTGGTGATGAAGACCACGGTGAGGCAGGCTGTCCCCCTGCAGCCCAGGGAGGTCCGGGGGAGTAGATCTCCACCTGCAGCCCGGGGAGGACCCCACGCCGGAGCAGGGGGATGCCCGAAGGAGGCTGTGACCCCGTGGGAACCCTGCGCTGGAGCAGGCTCCTGGCAGGACCTGCAGATCTGTGGAGAGGAGCCCATGGAGCAGGTTTTCTGGCAGGACTTGTGACCCCCGTGGCGGACCCACACTGGAGCAGTGTGCTCCTGAAGGACTGCACACCGTGGAAAGGACCCACACTGGAGCAGTTCATGAAGAACTGTCTCCTGTGGGAGGGACCCCACGCTGGAGCAGGGGAAGAGTGTGACGAGTCCTGCCCCTGAGGAGGATGAAGCGGCAGAAATAATGTGTGATGAACTGACCGTAAACCCCATTCCCCGTCCCCTTGCACTGCTGGAGGGGGGGTAGGTAGAGAATCTGGGAGTGAAGTTGTGCCCGGGAAGAAGGGAGGGCTGGAGGAAAGGTGTTCTGAGATTTGGTGTTATTTCTCATTACCCTACTCTGGTTGATTTGTAATAAATTGAGTTAATTTTCCCCAAGTTGATTCTGTTTTGCCCGTGACAGTAATTGGTGAGTGATCTCTCCTGTCCTTATCTTGACCCACGAGCCCTTTGTTATATTTTCTCTCCCCTGACCAGCTGAGGAGGGGGAGAGATAGAGCAGCTTTGGTGGGTACCTGGCGTTCAGCCAGGGTCAATCTGCCACAAATATAAATATTGCATATATATTAGAATTAAGCACTAAAGAGCACAGTTTGTACAATGGGATAAAGATCTCTGGAATAATTTGTTTTAATTTGAGTTACATTTAATGGGAATACACTTTATAATTTTAAGTGCATTATTGAATAGTTACAACTTTGACTACATCTGCCTAAGCCATACTTACGTATGATTGGTTAAAATATCTTACTTTGAAGTTCTATTAGATCACTGCAAAGGCAGGAAAAAAAATCTTCTGTTCTAACATGCAAAAGTTTCATTGTTCTGCCAGAAAAATTACATCTTTGCCAAGCAAAATAAATCTATTTTGAAAGGAATGTTGAAGGACAGAAAGAGATTTTTAGGATAGCCAACTCATAGTTTCTGCAAGTGAATCCTGAGTTATGAGCAAGTGAGTTTGAACTTATAAGATATCATCTGCTACTCTTGGAATTACTGCAGTCCTGGATCTTGCCCCAAGGACGCCACTGTAATTAGGAAGTAGCTTAAACCTTCATCAAGGGGCAAACTTCAGAGTACCTGAAGTGCTGCAGGTTCATACCTCACTTATTCCAATACAGTTCATCCTCCATTCCTCAAAAAAATCCTGAGGCCATTCTGGGTATTGTGTCTTACTTCAGTTCAACAATATTTCAAAGCATCTTGTATCTTTCTGCAATTAAAGCATTTCATCATGGGAACCCACACGTCTCTTCTTTGATTCTGCCATGAGTTATTTTCAAGACTATTTGCAGGTTAATTAACTCATTTGCATATTGGTTACTTAGTCTGTAAAGTGCAATATTAGTTCATAAACACTGTGGAGGTGGTCAGATAGTATCATAGTGTCATTACCACTGTCATTCATCTGAGGTTTAGTTTTATTCTGCCTCACCCTGTTCTGTCTTTGTAAATGCCACAGGTGGAGCTTCTGGGAGTAGGTAGAAGGAGTATGTCTCCAGTACCACAGCCTGAGAGGAATGAGGTGGGCTGCCAGTCTGGTGTGCTCATCACGTCTTGTCTTCGATCCATATATACCATAAAATAAAATTTTTCTTTGTCTCTGCCATCTACTTGTTCTATGTTATTTAAAAATAAAAAAAAAAAATAATTGAGAGATGGCAGTACGTACAACAGTGTGCTTGGGGTATAGGCACTGTATTTTGGATTTCATCCGTAGGTGGAGTGTGACCTGCAGTTTTCCATTTACTCAGAGATACCTAAGTAGTAAGATACCCTCTAGTTCATTATGTAGTTGTGAGCAGCTTCTGTTAATGCTTGGTTTGTCCCCAAAGCAACTCTGAATAGCTTCTTTCTCTTCTACAGTATGCCCTGTACATATACAATTACATAAAGTAGCTTCTGAAATATTTTAAAATTGCTTTTACTAGTTATAACTTGGATACTACTGGAGAGCACGGTTTTCAGTTTATCAGGAGTAAAATCAAGAAAGTCTGTTAACTGAATTACTTCTTAACATCTATTAAAATGTTCAAGTGACTTTTAACTCTGGACTTTGTGGTCTTTAAGTCAGTATTAATTTTTAGGCTTATTCTGTTTTAAATAATTTATTATACATAGCTTTGGAACATAATTTGGTGCCTACATATGAAGAATAAATTTTGGGTTCTCTGGACACTTTACAAATCTATTGGTGAAGTTTATGCTGAAGTAGTTACAGTCTAATTAAATATATATATATATGTATATACACACACATTGTATGGATTGTGCATTACTGTCTGCATATCTTCCTTACAAAGCATTATCCCCTTTTTAATTTTGATTTGCAACTTTCCTGGCTGCCAAGAGGCTGTTTGAAAAATCTTTAGGAAAGAGGCTGTAAATATGTCATTACAAAACAAATCACAGGTTCTCACCCCCTCAAGGCTTCAGCTGAAAGGAACAAGCACTTTTAAGATGGTTCTATGTAAAATAAATTCATCCATAACAGTTAAATATAACCACTTTGATTACTTGGAGGTTAGAAAAAATACTTTCTTTTTTTAATCTCCCTATTACATGAGCCCCTTAAACAATTTCACAAAGAGAAGAACATGCTGCAGAAGATTTTTCTTTTTATGGTAAGTACTATAGTGGCAGATGCTGAAGACAGAACTGAAGAAGCTTTGAAGTTTAAAAACCAGAGTCTCTACAATGTAAGCACAAGAGATATGCCCTTTAGGTAGAATTGTAAGAGTCATTTCTCCTCTACATAGTGGGTACAGAAAGGTGTGTATACTGCTCAAGTCCTTTGTAGAGGCATAAGAACTGAAAGGCAGCAGTTAGTTTTAAACCTTACTGATTTTTTTTTTTGATTGTTTGTTTATGTAATTCAGATGGATGTACAAACCTCATATAAATACACGGCAGGCTAAAGGTCTGGCTATTGTAATACAAGCAGTAGATCTGCTATTGCCAAGTTTTCCTACAAGAGGAAAATGCTGTTATTGCAATGTTTACTACAGAAGAGACCAAAAATGAAATAGAAATGTTCACTTGTGTTTAAAAGAACAAACAACTTTTCTTATTTGATTTTTACTTTTTTTTTCTTTTTTACACTACTTGTACTTCATTCATAGCCTTTCAATGCAGCCTTAATTTAATGGACAAGATGCTAAACACTGTAAAGCGAGGATCTGTGGATCTCGAGGTGTTCAGCACACTCGGAATGAGAGTGCTTCTAAAAATAAGTTGTTTACTTCAGTTCTGCATCTGAATACTTAGAGCTATTGCTTGCTTGGTTTTTCCTCAGAACTCCTGCTGCCTGTCTGAAAACAGATGAAAAATAAGTTATTTCATATTTTCATCATACATAATTTGAACAGACTACTTCTATCGAAAGGTGATGGTTTATTACTCTTGAGAATTAAGTTGCAATCGGATAACTGGCTGTTCCCTTTGTGAGGACATCAGATAACAAAAAAAGCACAACTGCTGTATTTCTTCGATATAAAAATGTATGTTTAAGAGCCGATATTTCTTGGTTAGAAAAATGGCTAATTCTCTTAATTTTATTTCAGCTTTACTTTTGGAAGCTCAGTCAACGCCGTTTCAAATAACTCCTTCAACCATGGCAAATATAGTGAAAGGCCTGTATACACTACGACCAGGTAAAAAAAGAAAAATGTTTCTAGGAGTCTCTCATACTGTTCCTAAATATGTATGCGGTTGCTGTCTATCTAATGCACATTTAACAAACAAATGTGCATTGTGTTCTGTCCATCATAATGCTTAGCATCTACTATGCAAAGGCCCTGGTTCTTCTTGTTGCCCATTTCTGTGACCTGGGTACCATGTGAACACCAAATTAATTTTAAAAAAAACAACCCAACCCTCTACTCTGGGGACAGAGGGAACACCTATTTCTTTTGCTTTGTAGAAATAAAGAAAGAAGGCTGTTTAATAAGTCAGTCATGGCAGAAGTTTAGAAGTCTTGAAATAGTGAAAGTTATATTGTGAGTCACGCTTCAGCCAGATCTTTGACATGAGATGACTGTTTTGTCTATGAAGCCATTACTTGGTTGGTATTATTTCATGGAAGAGCTTAGTTTAACTTGTGAGTACATCATGACCTCTTGTGCAACAAGCCTGACCTTGGTGCCAGGGAAGGTTGTGGAGCAGATCATCTTGAGTGCCATCACACGGCACGTACAGGACAAGCAGGTGATCAGGCCCAGCCAGCATGGGTTTCTGAAAGGCAGGCCCTGCTTGGCCAACCTGATCTCCTTCTGTGACAAGGTGACCCCTTGGTGGATGAGGGAAAGGCTGTGGATGTTGTCTACCTGGACTTTAGGAAAGCCTTTGACACCATTTCCCACAGCGTTCTCCTGGAGAAACTGGCTGTTCGTGGCTTGGATGGGTGTACGCTTTGCTGTGTTAAAACTGGCTGGATGGCCGGGGCCAAAGAGTTATGGTGAATGGAGTGAAGTCCAGTTGGTGTCTGGTCTCAGGTGGTGTTCCCCAGGGCTCAGTATTGGGGCCAGTTCAGTTTATTATCTGTATCAGTGATCTGGACGAGGGGATCGAGTGCACCCTCAGTCAGTTTTCAGGTGACACCAAGTTGGGCGGGAGGGTTGATCTGCTCGAGGGTAGGAAGGGTCTTCAGAGGGATCTGGACAGGCTGGGTCGATGGGCCGAGGCCGGTTGTATGAGGTTCAACACGGCCGAGTGCCGGGTCCTGCACCTGGGTCACAGCAACCCCACGCAGCGCTACGGGCCTGGGGAAGAGCGGCTGGGAAAGCTGCCCGGCGGAAAAGGACCTGGGGGTGCTGGTCCACAGACGGCTGAATGTGAGCCGGCCGTGTGCCCAGGCGGCCAAGAAGGCCAACGGCATCCTGGCCTGGATCAGAACCAGCGTGGCCAGCAGGAGCAGGGAGGTGACCGTCCCCTGTGCTGGGCACTGGTGAGGCCGCCCCTCGAGTCCTGTGTTCGGTTTGGGGCCCCTCACTGCAGGACAGACATGGAGGTGCTGGAGCGTGTCCAGAGAAGGGCGACGAAGGTGGTGAGGGGCCTGGAGCACAAGTCTGATGAGGAGCGGCTGAGGGAACTGGGGATGTTTAGCCTGGAGAAGAGGAGGCTGAGGGGAGACCTGATCGCTCTCTACAGCTGCCTGAAAGGAGGTTGTGGTGAGGTGGGTGCTGGTCTTTTCTATCAAGTAACTAGTGATAGGACTAGAGGAAATGGCCTCAAGTTGTGCCAGGGGAGGTTTAGGTTGGATATTAGGAAAAAATTTCTTTACTGAAAGGGTTGTCAGGTATTGGAACAGGCTGCCCAGGGAAGTGGTGGAGTCACCATCCCTGGAGGTATTTAAAAGCCGCGTAGACGTGGCACTTAGGGACATGGTTTAGGGTGGACTTGGCAGTGCTAGGTTTACAGTTGGACTCAATGATCTTAAAGGTCTTTTCCAACCTTAAATGATTCTACGATGAGGGAGGTTAGTGCATTGTTTTCTGTTTAAACCACCTGCACATATAGTAATAATTATTTAGTGAGTTTGCTGATTAAAGACTGTTGAAGCTTGGCATGGACCAAGTAACCAAATGTGGGAATTGGATAAAAACTCATAATGTGCCTTAGTGAATATGTTTAAAAGCATCCCTTTTTCCAAGTAAAGATGAGGTTTAAGATAAGTGCTAGAACCTCTGGAAAGTCTGGCTTCAGAAATAGTTGAGGAGTATTTATTTTTCTTAGAACTTCTTACACAGTTGCTATAAACCCCATTTTCATCTTTTGCTCCGTCTTCTGTGTTTCTTATCATCAGCCTTGAAGCAACTTTAACATAATCTGTCTTGCTTCCGTAAGGCAATGTTCAGTGTAGTGAAATTAAATCACATTTCTATCCTGAAGCTGAACTAGTACAGGTTAAAATTATATAATGAACATTAAAAAGTGTTCATCTAAGCTCTAGAAGATCAGTGAGAGAATTGCATTAATTCGTTTGAAATGGGGGATGGAGAAGCAGGGTTGTATGGTGGTATTACTGTGCTTTCTAGAAGTAGGGCTCAGGGAAGAGAGGTGTAAATTTTGTGAATACACTTCCTGGAGTAAAGTGTTACAAATGATCTGATTATCAAGGTGAGTTTGCTGATAGTCATTACCTGTCCTTGAGAATGTCCAGAGACTCAACAGGCCCTACGAGATGCAGCAAGAACTGAATTTCAATTTGATGATGACGTTGATGACCAAAAAACCCAGTAATTCCATTATCTACATGTAAACATCTGATTTTAACAGTTTGATTATGTGTTCTACTTTAAGACTTGGTTTCTGTGGTTTTGGGGGGATGCTTTGGGGTTTTTTGTTTTTGTTGTTTTTAAATTCAAGATCCTAAAATGTATTTAAAATAGAGCAAAGTTACATTTGTCAAAGAGTAAAATTTTCAAAAGATCTTTTCCACGTGTTTTGTTGTTGCTTTCCCTTTTCTTACAGAATGGGTACAGATGGCACCAGCTTTATTTTCTAAATTCATCCCAAATATTCTACCCCCTGCTGTGGAATCTGAGCTTCAGGAATATGCTGCTCAAGACCAGAAGCTTCAAAGAGAGCTTATGCAGAATGGATTTACTAGGTAATAATTATTAGTCTTCAGTAGTAATTGTGCTGGATGGTGCTGAAATGTTAAAATGGATACACCTAAAAATATTGAAGAAATAATTTAAGAGTTAATAAAGAACCTTCACAACTCAGTATCTGAAATATGGCCTTATTTTCCATACATTTTGAGCACTACTAACCCTGCAGATGGTACCAGAAAGTAGATGATCAGAAGTCTTGAGATATTTTCATGAAACAGATTGCTTACAGTTCATGCCTCCCTGTGTTTTGATTGCACTTCTAATGCATGATCATGCTCCTGTTCAGCCTTTACTTTGGCCATTTATTTTCTATGAGCTGACATTTTTTCATGATGCTTCTGAAAATGTCAGTTGATGACTTCTTATTCCACTTTCAGAGCTATTTTATACTGTCAAGGTGTTTATTTTTAATAGGTATTTCTCTTCTGGCTGTTGAATTGGGGGGAAAAAAAAGAACAAACAGTAAAAGAGACAGTGGAAAATTTTTGTAACCTATATTGTTCACTCTGGGCTGTGCCTGTTGCTCTGTGCTCTTCTATTTAACTGTCTAGACAGAAGCACAGCGCTTTCACCACAGCAGTGTGCCACTTTTGCAGTAGTCTGACAAACCAAGATCAAGCTGGGGAAGCTATTGTGCTCTGTTCCCAAGAGGTTTGTGAAGGGAATACATCTTCATCTTTCCTGTTACCTGTGCAGTGCTGAGAATCTGGTCCTGTAGTTTGAAGACCCACTAGATGTGGTTATGTTTATAGTGTTAGATGTACTCCTGGATTTCATACTCTTGTGTAGTTTTCCTTGAAGGTAATCTCTCTCTTCAAAGCTTGGTAAATTATTGAGCTTCAAAACTCTAATTCTGACCCAAATGCAAATGGTATTGTAGACTCATTCCTTGTAAGGCTTTCTGTTGAGGAAAAGAATTTTTTGATAGATATGCATGAGTTAAGACACTAAAAACAAACCCATAAGAGCTTGGGCTGAGAAAAGTAGTGCATTTGGCCCAAGAAATAGAAGTTTAGACTTTGAAACTGAGTGAGCATATAATGCTGACAGAGGATTGTAATGCACAGAACAAAACAAAACTAAGAACATTTTGGTTTTGTCTAACTTTCAATCTTACTAATTCTGTAGGTGACTTATAGTTCTGCTTACAACTGCATTTCACCAGTTTTACACTCCACAGAGAATTAAGAATGAAGTTTCAAGTAGTAACAGTCCATATCCACAAAAACAATTGGTTTCAAAAACATTTTTCCCTAGGTACCTGAAAATAAGACAGGCTTGTCAGCTTGATTTTGAAGTTCTTTGGCTGGTACTGTGAGGAGGATACTGTATAAAAGGCTAGGAAGGGTAGTAGGAAGGATGCTGACCATTGCAAAGGCAACATGCCTCTGTCGTGCTCTCCTGTTACAGACTTGGTGGGATCCTTCAGAATATATTTTAGCAACTCCTGTTTTATGCAGGAAAGTAATCTGTAGCACTGGAACTAATGCAAATCCATAGGAAACTGTTTCTATCCTGTGTGATAGGTGGGGACAAAGAAGAGATTAGGGCTTGAGGATAGTCATACAAGAAAGAACTAAGTAAAGATTTCTCTGTCACACGTTGTTTGCAGAGTCTAATTCCCAAGAGTTCCTCTTTCTTTTGGCTTTCTGCAGCATGTGGTGATCTGGCTATTGGACACGTGAAGAGTTTTGGTGTGCCTTATAGGTTTAGAAAATTGGCCCACCCTAGCCCATGCTTTTGTGCAACTGCTGTTTCTATGTAGCTTGCTTTCAATTTATTAAATAAAAATGCAAAGTAAAACTTTGCAGTGGAATAACTGATTGATGGCATTTAGTCTTTGATGAATGTGTTTTGCACAGTATATTTTATATGGTTGTACTGCGAGGGAGTCAGTGCAGTCTGGTAAACATAGAGGTTATATAAAGTGTTAGAGTCGAGTCTGTCATCATTAAAAGGACACAAGGAAAACAAAACTGAAGTACAGGTAATGTATTTGCTACATGCCATTTTGCAGTGGTATTTGAAATGCATTTTGCCTTGAAATGTATTTCAAGATGTAATGTGCTTCTTCCTGTGTTATGAACATAGATTATATTTATTTGTAATTTTTCAGAATTGTTATGAGGTTATATTCCTACACATATAGATGTATATATTTATATGTATGAAAGGATTGTTTTTCTCTTTTAGCAAGTAGTGTGCCAAGTCTGTTCTCTTCTGGGTTAGTATGAAATGTCATCTGTTCTCTAATTGCGCCAAAAAATGGTGAAGTCTTTGCTGCTGCGTTTCCTACAACAATACCCATGAGGAACACAGCACAGTGAGGTGTCTTCAGCAGCGTTAATGTCATGTCAGGCTCTGGTTTAAATAGTCAGCTTATCAACATTGTTAAATACTACTGCTGCAGCAAGTGGGAATACAAGCCAGTTCATTGCTGGTATTTCTCTTGTGAAAGACCTTAATTAAGGCATACACAGCAGATCCATCACCTTAAGAGTGGTTTCAGGGAAGAACACTTCATGTTATTCAAAAAAACCCCTATTTCTACCAACTTCCAGCAGATAAATATGAAATTACAACCGCTGTGATGAAAATATATTGAAATCTTCCTTCCTTATATAACACTATCAATAGCATATCTATCATCACAAGAAACTTGTGAAGTTTCTTCACAAGCAGGATTTTCCAGCTTTAAGAGTTTGTGTGCACAAGAAAAAAAGGGAAAAAAAAAGTTTTCCAAATAGACGGGAATTTGACTTTGGGTTTTCAGGAGCAGTGATGTCAACCGGTGTTTACACAACTTTAGTTATTTATTTAAATCATCTGCTTGAAGAGGGAATGCTGGCAGCTGAGACTTGCTTAGGGTCTGATTGTTGGGTTTTCAGGAGCATCTTACCTTTTTAGACTGATAGAGGCAGAATTTTTCAAATAGTTCTATAAAGTTTAGTTGAGGAGTTTGAATTGAGGAAAACAATTTTATGCATGACTTAAGACCACACTGCATATGAGCAATTTTCCTCATCTTAAGTTTATAAAAATCAAACCTACTATCTTTAACAAAAGGATGAGTTAATTAAATCTATAAAATACAGCTTATACTTCTGTTTTAGTAAATTGAGAATCCTGCGGTCATGTGTTATTGCTACTATGTTTGCATTTTGTTTCTAAAGTCTGTAAAAGTTGATGATTGTGTGGAGGTACTTCACTGTTGTTTTCCCTTTTTTAAAATCATAGAATGGTTTGGGTTGGTACGGACCTTTAAAGGTCATCTAGTCCAACTCCCTTGCAATGAGCAGGGACATCTTCAATTAGTTCAGGTCATCATGAAAATACCTTTCTTCCCCTTCTTTCCTAGAGGTGACCAGTCACGCAAGAGAGCTGGAGAAGAGTTAACTTACAGTAAGTATGCATCTAACCCTGCCCTCCAGTGTGCTACAGTCCCTGACGGGTTGGGCATACAGGTAGTGGTGGGCTTCTGGGTTCTTGGGGGATAGTAAGGTGTCAGAGGCTACATCTCCACACGCAGCTAGCTGTCTGCCAATGTAAACTTTACCATTCTAAGTAATAATAGGAACTTCTTGGATCTAGAGCCTGGCTAACTGTGCTGGAGTCCCACAGCCACCTGTAAGGTAGTAAGATATCCTAGCTACTGAGGCCAAGAAATTTGCACTTCATTTAAGTGGAAGCTGAGGTCTTGAGGAAAAAGGACGTAGTTGTCCCAAGTCTCTGCCTGGTCAGGATACGCAACAGGCAATGAAATGATGAGCCAGTCCACCTCTGATATAAATTACCTACTGGTAATGCATGTTTCTGTCCAGTGACAGAATGGAGAGTTTGGAGGGGTTTTTCACTTGGAACCCTCAATTAGTGTCTAATACAACCTGGGATCCACCTGTGTTGAGACACTAAAGGCAGTATTTGGCCACAAATGTTCAAGTCATGCAGCAGGGAAGTTCTCTTCCATTTGTAGATAAAGTCTCTTGCTGCATGTTTAACTGTAAGGTTCTTCACTTTGTTACTCCCTTAATTTCCCCCCATATAGTTTAGGGAGTGGGGGGAAGAGACACAGGGAGGAATTGTATTTCCATTCTCAGTTGGTTGCTCTACTCCAGACAGCCCTAATTTGGGTGCAGTCAGTCAAAGGTCTCATCTTCTCTGCTGACTAAATATCTAGCCAGGAGAGAATCTAGTCCCATACATTCTATGGTAGGATTGAAGTACAAAGTCCTGACTGTCGTTAAATAGGCTTGGGGATTGGGGAATAGCATCTGTTCTGGTACTGTTGTTAACTTCAGTTCATTTTATTGCATTCTTTCTACCAAGTTCCCTCCTGTGCATTCAGCTGAGTATGTTCGCTCTATTCCCTACCATAAAATGTCATACAGTTTTGTGATGAACTCTTATTACAACCTGAAATGAATGAATGGGTGTTTACGTGGTATATCAGCTTCTGTTTACACTGTTAACGTTTTGCAGGCAATGCTGGTTTTTGGGCTGTTGGGGGAAGAGGGGCAAAGGACATAAGGTGGAAGTTTAATATGAGAGAATTTCTTGAACTTTTTATGTAATTTCAGATGGCTCATCAGCTTGTGCAAGCTCCAGGGGGTACAGATAGTGAATATACTGGATCAGCTTCTATTCCTAGCCAGAACAGACACTGGAGGAGCGCAGGTGGTATCCGGAGCCTCCTTTGGCAACTGCTGATACTTGAGCTCTGACACGAACTATGCCTCAAAGAAGAATTTTGGACTTTCTTCTTTATATAATAAAATGTCAGTTGCTGCTACAATTGGGATGACTTTGAAAGACATGATTCCTTGGTCTAGCCTCTCAACAAGTTCATGTTCTGCGATTTTTGTGAGGAATGCACCTTGAAAAACAATCCTTTCAAAGTGGAAATGGGCAGCCGAAATCAGCAGCTTCCAAAAGCGTTAGAATGGAAGAATCTTTTTTGCACTCTTTTCTTAAATATTAAGGACATTCTTAAAACTAGTTAACACGTCAGTGTATTAGTTTTTAAACTTCAAGGTATTTTCTGGAGCTTTTCCTTAAATAATAAGAATAAATTTTCATTATTTTGCAGTATTTGTTCATTAGTTTAAAAGTTGTCACCTTTTAAGAGTTGGTCCCATATAAATGTATCTTCTGTCAGGGAGTTTTAAATTCCAGATTTTTCTTTTATCTCTTTTTTTGTTACTTGGTATTTTGAAATCTGTTTTCCTATGTGTTTGTACTCTGTGCCTTCAGCTTGTGCACTTTGCAACTTTATAGACCATATTTTGTTACTGCAAAATGTGTTCTTGAGGAAAAACTTGATGTGAACAAACATGCTGCAAAGTTGCACTTTCTCTTTGCATTAATGAGAGGTGAATTTAAGGAGGAAGGAAGAAAAGTTGAACCTATCACCATCTACTAATAGTGACTTGAAGTTTGTCCACTTTTTTTTTTTCATATGTATTAGTGTTTAATGCTGGGACCAACTCTTGTAGAACCCCTCTCATTGACTTTTCACTGGCTTCCATAATTGCAATAGATTGAGATGTGAATTCCAGACTGAGTGAAATACTAAGATGTGTATTATGCTGTGCTATGTAGAACCAGTGGGCAAAATTCTCCAGTCTCGTAGGTCCGCAAAGTGCATCTCCATCAGCACAAACCAGATTTGCACCTGATTAATTGGTGAACAATGGTACCTGTCCAAGATCACTTTGTGGCTCCTGTGCCATTTCTCCTGCTTCGGGGATGTGATGGGGGTGTGATAGTGGATGTGGTCAGAATCGGGGAGTTGAGGAGTGGTGTAATGCATGCGTGTGTACCCATCAGCCTCCTGCTTCCAGTCTTGTGTAAACTCAGCTGGAGATCCAGCTGAGCCCAGTTCCAGGAGATCTGGACCTATGGTCTAAACCCTAATGATTGTGACATGGGCTTGTAGTATGGCTAATGCAATTCTTTCATGAGGGGAGAAACATACTTGAAAAAGCAGTGTGACTACAGGTTGTGGGGTTGGTTTTTTTTTTTTGTTACTATGGATTTATTTTTTATCACCTTTAGTTATGAAGAGAAATGAGTTGGTAATATAAAATCTTTCTGAAGTGAAACAAAAGTTTGTTCAGTTTTGTCTTGCACAACCCTTATGCCCGTTCAAAAAACCTACACAAAAACCTGACACAACCCCCTTTATGCTTGCATGAATTCATTACAAAATGCAGGAAAAAGAGATGCGGCAGGGACAAAGTTTCTTTTTGTTTTGTAGCCAGGCTTCATGTAAATGAATTTAATTCTATCAGTTTCACATCAGCCACTTTGGCACTGCTGTTAGTTTGGAGGGGGTTGGGGGTAGGGGGTGGAGAATGAGGACGCTGCTGTGATTGACAGATTCACCTTTATATTTCTTTGCATATTTGCAAAGAAAATATTTAATTTTGAGGAAGTTTTTATTTTAAAAGTGAAAATGAATGCTTTAGTGTTTTGTTTTCTATGCAGAACAATGCCAGCAGTCTAATCTCTTCCCCAATCGTGGAAAACCAAACCACTCTGAGTAGGGATTTTTCAAGTGTTGATAATGTTTGCTTCAACTTTGCTACCAGCTAATTAAGTTGAAGCAGAATTAGATAAAAACAGGGGTTTTGAAAGTTTTGCTGAAGTATGCAGTGGAGAAGTTAATGAAGGCTAATAGGGAACAAAAATTATTTGCCAGCTTCCAGATTTTCATCAGTTTTGGCTTTAAACAAAAATAAAACCTCTGATAGTGTCCTTAGCTTTAAAAATCACTGTTTGCTGAAGTGACAATATTCTTAAGAATAGATACATTAACCTAATTTGGTTAAAGTTTGTTTACAACTTCATTACCATTCTAGTTCACATAACACAGTAATCAAGCTCTGTCATCTTTGTCAAGTGATCACAATTTTTTTTCTGTTCTTAAAGTGGTTTTACTGGTTCAAGTTTGTAAATAACACGTCGTGCTTTTGCTTCAAGTTTGAGGCAAGGGTTCAACATTCATTTTACATTGCATTATGTTTGGGACACAAACTTCTACAACAGTGATTCCATCAAAAGGTAAAACATTCCTGTCAACGTGTTTCACTTCTTATGCACTGAGTAGTGCTTGGATGCTTCTCAGTCCTGTGTAGCATTTTCACTAGGCCACCATACCTGAGAAATCTGTCTGTTAAGCACTGTATTATGTTGTAAATTTGGCATTAAAATTCCTGTATGTTTTGGCATTATTAACATAATGCTGAAATATTGTTTATCTGTTTGAAGACGTTATCATTGTGACTGAGCATGAAACAGAATACAGCATACTATACTAGATTATTTTGTTTCTCTGTAAACTTGCATTTTACTTACAGTAAAACTAACTCAGCCAACTTGAGCATCGGTACTGTAAAGCCACAATTACGAACAGCATGATCCTAATTGCAGTATTTAATTTAACCAAATAACTTGTGGTAAATCCGTTGCATCTGTAGCTTACTCTGTTAAGATTAAGAGTAAAGTCAGTTATACAATGGGTGTCCTCTTTATGTTGCACTGGTTCTATAGCCAAACTTGCTACATTAAAATATTTTTAGATTTTCATTTCTTGATTTGGGAAGTTGAAATATTTAAATTCATCCTGCTGACTACTATAATGGTAGGCAATTGTCAATATATGGTCAAGATACTCTTTGATACAAATGATGAAGGCGGGGGTCTAAACAGATAAGTACTCAGCTCTTCTACAGTTGGATCTCCTTCCTGCAGTTGTTGAGGAAGTGTTTGTGGATGAATACTTTGAAGCAAAAGTTTTTGACTCTTGTCATTTGACAGAGATACGATCAGCTAGATTAATTGCTTTTTGTTTTTCCCTGACATGATTGTTTACTTTCTACAGGTTAAAAAAAAAGAAACTACAAAGGCCATGTTCTGAGCAACTGAAAAATGTTTTTCATGTACACTATGACAACCCTAGTGAAAGGACTATTCTGTAGAACTACGGAATAAAACCCAACTGCTTGAATTTGACTCGTGTCTTCAACCCGGCTCCAGTAGAGAGAAAACAGATTTTTGATGCCTTGACATGCACCAGCTATCCAGAGGGCACTTAGTTCAGCTCACAGGGTGGACATTTAGGATCAATTGACCACAACCAAAAGGTACTGCTAGGGAGGGTTGGTCATTGCTTGGGTTGGTGTACTTCCCCTTCTGCTCTGCTGGGACCGTGTGGTAACATAGGGATAGTCACTGTGCTGATGCCACTCTAGTTGAAAATTCCTTTTTTGAGGGTAGTCTTGTGTTGACAACTCATTTAACCTTAAATTCACAGCCAAATACTGTAAATAAGTTTGTTAATGATAGTATTTCCTTGCATCAGTGGTGTTTGTTTTGCTGCTCTTCAGAGTTCCTTCACTGCTCTTAGAGCACCTCCTCTAGAAGCCTTTAAATGCACGTTACAGATCGCTGCACCTTTGTGGAGGTGTTTGCGTGGTGTAATACTGAGCTGCAAACTGTGCTCCAAACATTGTCACTGGGCAGGAAAAATGCAGGTGGTCAGGCTTTGCGTGTCCCCGTTTCTCTGACCTGGGGCTCTGCCGTACCAGATCCACGCGCCTCGCTAGTACGAGGTGCAGCCTTCTCTGTGCTGTCCCTTTGGCCGAGCGTGAGCAGGGGAGGATGGAGCCCTCCAGTGCAGTTGCTTTGCTGGCTGATGCATGCAAGTCATGGCAGTGCTGTAGCACGTACTCATGCACACGCTCCGCACAGAGTCTGATCTCGGTAACTACTGCAACTTTTGTGAAAGGAAATGGAGGTCTCAGTCCTATTTGATCTTTTATTTCTAGGTAAGATAGAGGAGAATTTGCACATAGTCTGATCTTTCTTTCTGGAGCTCTCTTGGGAAGCATTCTCTGGCTGGTAGAGGAGAGGGATCTTTCCTCCAAGGGAAAGGACTATGGGTCATCTGTCTCTGATTTTTGTCTGCTGGTCTCCAAGGCAAGGTGGTGCAAGACGGTCAGTCGTATTGAGTGCACTATGCTTATAGCACTGCAAGACTTAAATTTTGGATTTAATCTAGGATAAACAATGATCTTTTTGGTAGGCTTACAAACTTCAGGTATTGGTAGTCACAGAAGGCGTGAACCAGGGGTGGACTTACTCTGGCAGGTGTCATTCTAGTAATTATAGGTCAGAGGAAGTAATTTTGTCCCAGAGAACGTTACTTATTATAGCATACATTGGTGTGATACTGGCCTAACAAGATATTTTTAATACCCATAGCACCTGTTAACAGAAAAAGGTTGGAGAATCTAAATTTCATCTTCATCAGCACTGAACTACACTGGCTTTGCATTGGGAGCAGAATCACATGGGAGGGGAAGTCTTACCTTCTGTCAGGAGGCACAGATCATCAGCATTACTGCATTAACAAAACAAGACAAACTTGCTAATTTGGCCTCAGTTGAAAGCTCCTTCACAAAGTGCTTTGTACTTTGCTAGAGGGAGTGGAAGGATTAAACCCATATATCTTGACCTAACTTGAATGACTGGTTTAAGGGGATTCCAAAATTTCATAGGCAGTGAGTACTCAGAAATCCCTTCGAGCTGTCTCTGTCCCTGGGATGCTCCAGATACACTTGGTTAATGTTCCTCTTTCTGAGCTTCTGCTAACTGATCTAATTAGCACAGAACAGGAAAGTTGACTCCCCTAATGATGACAACAGAATGAATTTAGTAATAGCATTTATTGCCTCTTTAGTATTGTTTTTCAAACTAATCATTCCTTAAGAAAAACTGTTAGTTTCTGAGGTGATCTGGGTCATCGCCAGTTTCTATTAGAGGGCCGCAGGTAATTTATTTGTTAACACCATTTGCCATCTATCAGCAAATCGAATGATTTTGTACAGAGAACAGTTCATAAATGAGTATCTCAGGATGGTCGGTAGACGTTACCTTGTGGATGAGGTGTGTTGTCAGCATGCTGCTGTCCTACAGAAGCATATAGCGACCAGCAAAGTGAATTGCCCTGTGAGCATACACCCAAAAAGCCTCTACACAGTCCATTACCCTGGGATAGCTGATGGACTGCAAATTCACATCGTATCTTCATAGTAACCTGTTCCCATGGCAGGAATGGCTGAGCAGTGACATAGGACTCATGTTTGAAATGGGTCAAGGCATGCAGTCATAACATTACCTAGTTGTTAAGGTGCCTAACTTAAATTCCCCGTATGGTCAATGTGAAGCAAAAGATTTTTCCAGCAGATACCACACAGCACTAAATGGATGCACTTCAAGATTTCCGTTTTTGGGTCTCTGTTACTAGCCATGGCCTGCTGGTACTTGAACCCATCTCATCAAAGGAGCTGGAAGCAGAACTTGCCAGGCAGGACCTGTGCTACCTGTGCAAGAGCAGAAAGAAAGCAGGCCTGTTCAGTTCTTTTCCTTAATGACTTTTGTATTGAGTCTTTACTGAGCAGGCACCTTGTTGCTTAGATAGCCTGAGTTGTTCAAGGTACGCAGTTTTGATGGTTTAGTCTGTTGGAATGAATCTTAGGGAGAATTTCTTCCAAGCTATAGGACCATTTCCCTTAAAATACAGAGACGCATCATACCTGGTGATTGTAATGTAAATAATCTCATTATCCTATTTGTTCCCTCAGTCATAACTTGTGAAAGCATGTTCAAGTGTTCATGTGCTTTCCAGTTATGGTTCCAACCTTCTACTTAAGAGAATGTCACAGTTACTGAGTACAGATACGCAGGAGAGACCCATGCAGTAAGACAAAATTGTCCATGCATACTTCTGTTTCATGTTTCCCTCCAGGGATGTGTCATGAATTGAAAAACTACACACACAATCCTTCACCTCATTCATGTTTTGGCATAATAACATTTTATTCTTTCTTTTCTAATAATTCGCAGCGTTGAATTTGCCTTTTCTTAATAACTGCTAACACTTCTTAGAGCTATGTGTTATAATCTCAAGATGTCATTTGGGGGTAATAGTAGCTCCTCCTTGTGAAAGTAAAATTAGGATCGTGTTTTCCCAATGCATCATTTTGTCAGTCAATGTAAACATACGTAATCTGGATCTCTCACCCCATTGCTTAGTGAAATGAAGTCCTATAGCTCTTTGTAGTCAATCCTCTTTACTTCCCTGGATGATGGCACGTGAACTTTGCGTTTCACTGTTCACCTTCTTTTCAGCTTTTTATGAACACAGCAATTAGCATGACCCCAGCGCTGTGGTATTCTGCGGGTGACCTCTCTCTGTTGTGAGCACTGTCAGTTCCTGCTCTGTAGCTTTCGAATGACAATTTATTCATGTGGAAAAGCTTCTCCGTTATCTCATGGTAGCTTTGTAAAGAGCTTTCAATGAGAGAGCTCACCAACACCCTGGGGAAATCTGTATCAAAGGATCTCACTTGCCACGTGCTTGTTGAATGATCCGCCCTATTGTAACTCAGCTACATTTGTTGTCGTATGAAGCCATGTATCTGTGCTATAAACTACTGAAACAAGCCCTCATCACTCATGTTTTATAGCACACCGTTTTAGCACACAGCTAAGTTTTAGACTTACACTGAACAGACTCAAGTGTCCAAACTCTTACATCACAGATGACAGGAGTTCAAATGGGAATTTGTGATGTCATGCTCTGTTCCTGCTGATGAATTGAGAATTATCAAGATGATTTCCTTGGGTAAAAGGAAACAAGAAAGACTTTTGGTGTGATAATATTTATTTTATTTAGCAAAGAGTTTCTGCAACTCTGTCTTTGCTGCAAGTTCTCTGAACTCAGACTAACTAGTCATCAGCCACTTCATGATTTGCTGATACAGGACAAGAAAGCAAGCAAGCTTATAACTTACCAGGTCCTCTTGTCTGCTTGCCAACACAGCTACTCGTCTTCTAAGAATCTACTTTCATATGAAGATCTAAATGGAGCAAAGGAGACCAAGCAGAGCAGTCTGGCAGCAATTCAGCCGCTCTGGCTGAGGTTTAACATTTGTAGTTGTTGCTGCAGAGTGGTCTCTTTCATCTATAGGGTGCTTTAATGCCTTGTTGTTGAAACTGCCTATCATCACGCTTGCTTCTTTGATTGTTATATTAAAATAGACCAGTCAGTGATCTGCAAATTTCAGGAATCACCTTTGAGGCATATTTACCAAAACCACTGTGCCCCTCCTGAAGCCAGTCATCTCTGGGCTCTTTTGTAAGAAATCAAAATTGTGGCTTTCTGTTTCCAAAACCTGCGTGCGATTGGCACGGCTGCTCCGAGGGTCTCTGCTCAGCTGTGTGCAGGCTGGGTGTGCAGTGGTACCCGAGGCCCTTGTGCGTGTGCCGTATGCGTTGCAGTAAAGTTTTTAATTAAAGGTGTAATGACAGTGTGTATATGGCCCGTGGCTAATCTTTGGGGCTGGTAGATAATTTGCCTAATAAACAGGAAAACAAAAGATTGTCCTCTGCTCTGTATTTACACAAGTGAGCAGATAAGACAGCTCTCCCTTGGACTTTGGGGAAGAATGGACTAGAAAGCTGAATCACGCTGGGCAAACTACAAAACCAGTCTGCTGCCAGAGCAGCACTGACTGTGCTCTTGGCTAAGAGAGGGCACTTTTCCACACGCTCCAAAGTGTAGAGCTATGTGCTGAAAAAAGGGTGCTGAGGAGAGCAGGATTCCTCAGCGTTCGTGTAGATGCTGATGGTGGGAGAACTGCTAGCCACCATGCCTAGGCTGGAGGTGCGTGTTGGGCTGGGGAGGATGTTATTGCTTGTACCACCAAATGGTGCTTGTGTTTCTATTCAGCAATTTCCAGGGTAGAACAAATCTCCACTCTTAAATTGATAAAGCTACTCTGCAGCTAGTCTTTGGTTGTATTTAAAGTATTTCAAGAGCTTTATTGATTTTTAAAAGCATCCTGAAAAATAATGTATGTGAAATTAGTTCCCAGTGGAGCTAATTTAACTTTCTGTTGGTCTGTGTCCTCAGAGTGACTTAGTTCAAACTTACTTTAGTCTCATGAATTCCTCTTGTGTTGAATACAAACAAATGCTTTGGCCATTATTACATTATTCTCTTTATTTCTTCTGTGGGCTATATATGCACAACAAAACCCCCAGCATATCTGGCTGCTTTTAATTGAGCCATTGTGGCTTACTTTATTTTTATTTCAGTCAAATTAGGGCTAATAAACTGAATTTAAAGCAAAAGAGTGATATTCGTACAGAAGAAATAATTCTTCTCTTGGCTAGATAAATTTCAGAAAACAACTGGCTCAGCCCTAAATACTAATCTCTGAGAATTTTCAGACTCATGAAGAGCTAATAATAAAGCTCCCAGGTCATGTTGAACATGGCAAGTCATGAACAGAAAGGAGAGAGCACTTCACCACTTGGAAGCGCTTGTCTTCGATCACGTACTAAGATTGTGCAACACTTGTGTGTGCCTCTACAGGCACAATTTCAGCACCTTTTAGCTTCTCCAATGTATTGCCTGAGTTGTGTCTGAAATTCAGTTTTCCATGTGGTTGTCAAGTATTGTCTCTGTTTCGGCGATCCGGTGTCTTCTGACTTGGAGAGGCTGAACACCTTCAAACCCCTGTCTTCCCTCCCAGCCCTAGGGCGGCGTGGTCTTTGGGCAACTCTGTGCATCTCTAAAAGCAGATGCTGTGAGGAGAAAGGATGGGACAGGACAAGACTACTCAGTTAAGGAAGGATGACAGTGCAGGTAAGTGGTCTCTTTGTCCCTTTCTAAGGAGAAATAGCATGACCTGAATTCCCCTGGATATTTAGTAATCTTGCCTGTTTTAACTGCTCCGCAATCTGTGCTTCTGGCTGTCCAAATGCACTCTGAAGAGGCTTTACACTGTGTTAAAGCTGTCTGTACCCTTTTCCTTCTGAGCTGCTGTCCTTCAGTGCTGGTCAGGAGTAGGCTTTTTATCATAAGCAATGTTCTCCTGCAGCTGGATGAGGCTGCAGTTGTCAAAGCAGCTTTAATCTCTCTCTCCTGTGTGGATGATGTACTGGCAATCATTTAGCAATGTTGCATTTTAATTCTTCTTAATGGTTGTATTGCAGAAAAGATGAAAATACAGGCAGCTTGATGTTTCAAAACAGATTGAAAACTTAGGTACTTCCAGTGTCAACATAATCATTTTCTTGGGATTGGGGGAATTAATTTAAATATATTTAAATTTTCTACCAACAATTCTAGTCTGCTATTCTCTAGGTGTTGCTGTGCTGTCAGTCAGGTTCTCCTGATTTGTGGGTTCCTACAACTATGATTTTCTTCTGCTGTCTCTTTTTTATAGTCTGCTTCAATATGTATGAAGTTGATGTCATTTGCAGGTGCGTTCTCTCTGGTTTTATTCTCAAGCTGTCCAAACCTGTCACTTCTTCTGCCTTTCACTCTTGAGTCAGAGCTGCCAGAAAGGCTTATTCCTGCTTGGCGGAAAATTCCTGGAAGTTGAAGACGTGAAAACCACCCAACTTTCCGTAATCTGCCTGATTACTGAAAGATACTAAGAGGGATTCCTTGGGGACGTCCGTATATTTGAAGATGGGTTGAATGTGTCTAGCCATCAGGCAGTGCCAGCTGTTGCTTCAGTATGTCAGAGGTTTATTTCACTGCAGAGTAACATTTTTCTTGTCTGTATTTTAATAAGAAAATATACTTTAAGTTTCTTGAAGTCATAGAGCTACAAACAAAACTCGCCCCACAAAATGAAGTGATGGTTGTAAGGAAAACAGTGAAACAAAAGGTGATGGACAAAATGAATGGTGAAGGTTGCTATTCTGCCCCCACTGAACTCGGCGGGAGTTTCCCTGCAAAATACCAGATGCTGTTGTTTTAACTCGAGGTGTTTGTGCAGCGAAGTGCTCAGACATGCGGCTGCATCCACTCTTGCACAAGGAAGGAAATGGCATTCAGCTGTTCCTTAAATTATGCACAAACCGAATAGGGATGTTGTGTTAAACTGTGGCTTAAGTGAAGTATCCAAACATAGAGAAACTGGTGAACGATAAATTAGGCAAAATGTTAAGAGTCTGCTGGAGTCTTTGACCTTGGAGACTTCATGGCAGATTATTTCCTTTACCATTTCTTGGTAAAGGACATGATGTGGGCTCAGTTTGCTTGCGGTGTTTTCTGAGCATCTCTGATGGAGGGGTGGAAAGGCTCGCCCAAACCAAATGGCTCTGCTCACAGCTCTTGAGGGATGGCAGTACCGAAAAGGCTAAAGAAAATACATCGTGTGGCAACACAAATGGTCAGCCTGCGGTATCTGCCAAACAGCGTGTTTGATTGCTAGGTGTTCTTTGGGCTATTCCCTCTCCCCCTGACAGCAAATACGGTGCTGCTGAGGAGCAAATGGGGTAAATGCCTAATTGCTTTGGGCAGAAGAGGCAAACTTTGTCAAATCTTGTCAGGCCTCTAAGTGCACGGATAGATAAACTTATCCATCAGGTAACAGAGCTGCCTGGCCTCTGGGTAAATGTAGAGAAACCTGTGGCTTTGAGTAGCAACATAATATTGCACAAAATGTTGTTGAAGGTCATCTGATCTAACATAGGCATGTACAGTCCGACCTGAACTCGTACAACGATTGCTGGGGAGAGCAAGTCCTCCTGGCACGCTCGTTAACAGTAAGAGCGTGCTGCTTTCTAACCTACCCGAGCTGTTGCCTAGTCTTAAAACAAAAATCCCAGTCGTGTTCCACATGGGAGTCTTCGCTGCTGACTTTCTAGAGAGCAGAAGCAGCGTGCAGACCTCCTGCACTTGCTGAGCCTGCGTTGTGCTCGGTGTGCCTTCAGAGAGGAAGGATGGAGGAATGCCAGAAATGTCAGTCGCGTTTCTGATGTTTTTTTTTTTATAGCAGACAGACAGAAAGGAGACTGTGGTCACCTAACCTGACCCTGCTTGTCTTTCCTCTTGTCAAGTTTCTGTTCCGTGTGAGTGTGTGCTTATAGAGCCTGAAGAAAGAGAACAACACTGTTTGGAAGAGCTTTATAGGGCGAGTTTAACGGCAACTTTGCAAGTTTTAGTAAGACTTCTTGCTATTGCCCTTAACCTGGCCATGTCATTTCTGTCTGCAGAAATGGAGTTAGTGGCTCGGGACAGCTGGTCTTTGTGTGTGGGAAGCTGCAGGTTTGGTACCTCTGGCTCTGCTTGTCTGAACCATCTCAAGAGGCTCCTCGCAAGCCTCCAGATGCAGTGGCTGCCTCCCTGCTACGGTCCCAGAGTAGCCTTTGTAGACTACAGGAGTTCTTGTTATTGAGATTTTTCTGTAGTTCTCAGCATTTCAGGTAATTTTCTTCATAACGCATCCCGGAACCTGGGAGGCGATAGTATCTCCTGGGGAGAAACAGGCACTCTTGACTTCGTGTGTTCGTGAAGGACTTCTGCTGGGGAGTGGGGATCTTAACCCGCATCTCCCGGGTGTAAAGCTTGTGCCTTGAAGCACCTTTCTTCTCTGTAGGCTTCCCCCTCCTGCACGCTCTCAGGCCCACCCTCCTGCCGCTGAAGTACTCTGGCTGGCGTTTCAAGATTATGTTCTTGAACATGATCAGCATCAGTCCCTTCCCTGCCCCCATCTCTTCAAGTGCAGTAATAGATATCTAGAACGGATGAAGTTATGAATTAGATTGGTGCAACACCCAGGCCCTCAAAAGGGTGTTGAACTCCCTCTGCAAATCACAGCTTTGGTCCTGCAGGAAGGGATCCTCCGATCTCTGCCCGTGTCTTTGGGCTGCTGTGGTTTGGTGGGCAATTAAACCAACAGAAATTTCTTGTAGTCCCAGTGACCACATCAAGATCAAAAGCTGGTTGTTACCTTCCGTATCAGGAAATGTATACCTTTGTGGGAAACCCCCCAGTGACTTTTGATAAATAACTTTATTGCTTTAGCATAAAGAGACTTTTTGTTCCAGTTGCAGGATCTTTTCCTTTGCTTAAAATCAGATTTTGCTTGGTGTAATGCATTGAACTCCACAAAGTACAATTATTCACTAACATAAAAATTAATGTTAATGTTAGTATAATGCAATTTATGAACAATTTAAAAAAGCATTCAGCACTTATATTTACGACGGAATTATAAGTTTAAGAAAAAATAAAAATCTAGCTCTGCTTTGCCTCACACAGATTACTAGTCTGACAGTCCCTTGCACAACAATTCCACAAAGCCTTCCGGAATAAGGCAAGTAGGAAAGTCCTGGTTCTGCCATGATTGCTTACATGCTGTGAAGCCAACAGGACTGCTCGGAGCGTGGGGGGAGCGCGTGGATGAGGTGGTGTGGGCTCAGGTCCTGCTCGCTTCCCAGCTGCTGTGCACTGACATTTGCATGTACTGTGTTTCCCGGGTGAAAGTCTGGACTGTTTCTGAGAGTTGAACCCACAAAGGCTGTAAATCCTAGTGTTGCTCTTTGCTGCCCCCGGTTTTATTTGCAGGTTGGCTTTTTTGGGCCATCCTTGTTATCGTGATACCAGTTTATGCTTTGTAGTCTCTCGACTTGCTCTCTCTCTGCTGCCCCTTCTCCATCTGTTTGGCCACTGAGGGAGCCTGGGGATGTGAGAGCTCCCCGTGCCCCGAACTGTTGAATCTGCACAGACTATGGAGATCAGAATACAATTTTTGGAGAGAAATTGCAGCATGGTATGGGGGGTGAGAGGGAGGATGCCAGTGATTTTGGAAACTTGTATTTCACTTCTTGCTGCACCTCAGCCATACCCAGTCGCTTTGGTATCCACTTCAACTGCTAAAAAAAGCATCTGAGTACGGAAATGCTGCTGAAATCAGTGGAGCTCAGTGTCAGATACTTTTTAGCCCTCTTCTTTCTGGTACTCCAGATGCTTTTCCACGTATTGAGGTACTTAACTTTTAAAATGTGACTTTTAGTCACGCTAAGCCTCCATTCCTTACCCATGAAGAGGACATAATGGCTTTTCCTCATCTCAGTTTTGGGAATTTCACAGAGCAGGGTACCTGTCTGTCTTCTTACCAGCCCTACCGGCTCTGTTTCCCCATAGATGATGCTGCACAGAGTACAAATGCAGGCTCTTCTTGCTTTATTAAATAATTGACAAGCTTGAGGTAGTCTTTGTCGGATTTTGACGTCCTCTCTGCCTTGCTATCCATCACGTTGTCTGGTTTAGGCTGTGCGTTCCCCTGATGCACAGCAGGGTTTTGATGGAGATTGCACCTTCTAAATACTGCAGTAGATACAGCTGTGGCTGGTGCTGCTTGGTCTCTAGAAATGGTGCTTTTGGCAATGAGGTATCTGTTTCCTTCAAAAGAGCAGTTGCATAGCGCAGCTGGCCGTGTTCAATACAGCACGTTCGTTTGCTGGAATTGCCTTTCTCAGATCACATTTCCTCTGCATTTCTGCCTCACGGAGGGATGTGGAGGTGGTAACTGCTGCCAGATGAACAGATCCTCTCCTGACTCTGATGTTCCTCTTGCCGCTCCTGTGCTGCCCAGTTGATTTGCCTGCTGCCCACAGGTTTCATACCAATGCAATAAAAACCAGCCACCTGACAGCAGGAGGAGGCATTAAGCCATACAAGCTGCTCCTTCCTTGCTCTGTGCAAGGCAGGAAATTAAGAGGATCGGATATAATTTCTACTAGTAAAACTCCACAAAAGTACATGCAACGTATGGACAGGGGTACCAGAGAGGCTGATGGGCAAATCCTGGTCAGTTCACAGGCCAGACCAGTGCAGCCTCTTGTTCTGTAGCTGGAGGAAGGCACTGTATACTGAGCTCCTCCTTTCCCACCTAGTATGAGGAAGGTGGCCGGTCCTTGCAGTACCCTCCAATACTCCGTGAAAGGTTTTTTGTTAGAGATGTCGTATCACTTGATGTTCAAGCCCTGGTGGCTTGGCAGCCTTCCCGGTCCACGTGCCTCATCTGAGCGCTCTTGGAGTGTGGGTGGGAGTTTGAGGAGGTTGCAGCCTCCATAGCTCTGGTGTGGGGGGGGAGAAGCTGAAGGAGACAAAACTACAGCTTCGTGCTCAGCTGTTGTGGCACTAAAACAAAGGAAAAGGTGGGGTGACCTTTCCATTTCTCTACCCTGAGGAGCTGGGACTTCCGAGATGTGGACACCGACAGAAGCCGGTCACCAAAGCCTGAACCAGCGCAGTTATCCCAGACAATGAGCATTTTCCCGAGATTATCCCAGACAATAAGTGGTTTCCTAAGACAAAGCGCAGGCAGACCAAGAACCGAACTTGCCCGGGTGCCTCGGTGTCCCGCCTGCCGCAGTCGGCGTTCTCGCTGCCCGGGGGGGCTGTTCTCGTCGCTGGTCCGGCAGCGCAGGCGCGGGACATCTTACCACGGGGGCCAGCCGGTAGGAATCCCTTCGTCAGACCTAAGTCACGAGCTTTCTGAAGCACCTTCGGCTGAAACAAGCTCTCTGAAGGCCGACTGAGCCTTTCACAAAGACTTTCTCATTGAACCCTCTCATTGCTGGATTTCTCATTGCCTGTGGTATAAAAGCAATAGCAGGCAGCAAGGCTTCCTTGTGTCACAGCTATTTGTTCCTCTTTTGTGTTAACTCCCTGTGTGAAATTCCTGTTTATTCTCTTGTACTGGTCTTGGGCTATCTTTAATGGTCTTGCTGTGTATATTAGCATCTCTAAGTGGTACTTTTTATTCACTGTCAACTCTGTAAGCACACGATTGACGTTCAAAGTGATGATATTGGCGCTTCTTTTCTTTTTTTTTTTTGATCCCGAGGTGACCTGGTTCAGGGAACTAAACAAAGAAACAGCCCAGCAAAACCAGGCAAGTGAGTGGTTTTCTGCTGTGTGCCCTCCCTGAACCAGCTGCCTGCAGAATTGGATAGATACCAGCACCTGTGCAGGAGAATGGCTCTTGGGAGCACTAGTGCTAAAGTCAGCTTAATAAATAAGACCCCCTTAACCACTGAAAAATCGTGTTTTCAGGCTCCTGAGGGATTTCTCCATTTTTGGTGGCCGTGAGCATTGCTACTTTTCTTAACAGTCACCTAACAGCTGCCAGGTGATATCGGTGACGATCTATGTGGTGTGTAATTGGTGACTGCTGCTCCAAGGCCTCAGTGCAAATACATCCTGTGCCAGCCTAAAATGATTCACGAGGGTAACAGCACAGTTTGCTTTCTGTGGTACGTCATTGTGTTTTTTGACTGAAAGGCAGTCTATATAAAGATTTGTTTTGCAGGCATCTTTTCACCACAAAAAAAAAAAAAAATGGTTCATCCATTATAAGACTATCAATTTGAAGAGTTTAACTTCCCTTTTGTACGAGACTTTTCATATATGTCTGTGCCTTGGTAACCCCTCGCAGGAACTTTAAAACTGTCTAGTTGGATACCCAGAAATCAATCCCAGAAGTGTCCTTTTCGTTAATGATTTGGTTTTGCTGAAGCCATTTCAATACTTGCTTTTAATGGGTCGATTCTTTTGAATTCATTTTACCAGCTCTCTGCTCACATTGCTCCTTGTGAAAAGATGCTGTAAAATGACTTGCTGCAAAATCCTAGCCTCAGTAAACTTAATGTTCTTGATTGAAAGAAGGTGAGCAATAGAGCCTAGAGGCCTTGCCTTCTTGATTTGCATTCAGAAATACTTAATTGATTGGCACCTAGGGCATTGCCTGGCATGAGATGGCATCTCTGCTCCAATTTTTTTCATGGAATGGTCTGGCTTTTTCTCTAAATTCCTGAAATTAAAAAAAAAAAAAAATCTATAAAGCACATTGCAATTCTATTATTAGTAAGTGCACAACTATATCCTGGACCTGTAGCTATGATCTTGTACAAACAGGCAGATGAGAATCACCAGACAGACATTTGTTTGATCAAAGGCTAGTTGAACACTGCAGTGAAAATCCAGCATGATTTCACCTGCTATTGAGCAGTGCCCAAGTGTATACCTCAAGTGACAGCTTAAATAAACATAACGGGTAACCAAAGGCCATTAAGTTCTTCATGATTCAGAAACGTGTTGGTCTGCTTTAGAGATTTTACAATGAGCAGTCATTAGTAATTTCCATGAACTGTCTTTGGAGCAAACGTTGTTCCAGTCCAGCGTTCCTGATTTTGTAGTGCTGACTACAAATTCTTCCTTTCTATTTTTGGCATTTATTTAGTATTAACAAACTTCCTGGTCCCATGCCTCTCACTAAAGATGTCCTTAAAAAGAGTGACACAAATTACTGTTGGTTTCCCATTGGCCATGAATTCACTTTTCATTAGGAACTGCCACAAAAGCAGTGCTTGCTTTAATCAGCTCTAGTCTTGTTGTTTGGAAAGGCTTGCAAGGTTGACTGGCTTTCTCAACTTGATCTGTGCTCACAGTAACGAGGCATCAGGCTAATGAGACCATTGCCATTACAATTACCAGCTTATTAAATCCTAATTAGGGATCCAATTCTGCTAGGTGCTGAGTGCTGGTTGTAAGTAGCTGAATATTTTCATGTGCCCATTTTTGATCTCTAGTTGAAAGCGGTGCTTGAAGCGTATTGAAGCTCCCTGTTCACATATAAGGTCTGTTTCAGTGCTAATAGGGTAATTGACCCTAATGATGTTGGCTGGTGTGTAATGGCCAGAGCTGCCTTTCCTTCCTCTGAGAAGCTTAGCATCAATGTCATTGTTAAATGGGCTGTGATTCACATGGCAGAAGGCTGCATGGTGCTGAAGGACAATATTTCCTATATAATGTTCTGTGGCAGATTGTTTTCTGCACATTCATGCACTAGTGAAAGGAGTTTGCAACTTTATTGTTCATTGGTGCCAATTAAATGCAAACTCAACGTTAGCCAGACATGCTTCCTCCTGAATAAACAACTCAATTCTGTCCTCCTGAGGCTGGACATTTTTAAATGTGCAGTGTCTCTTTTAGAATTTAATTTCTGAATGACCTTCCCTTCTGTGCTGAGCTGAGCAGGTAGTGTTGGTACAGTAACAGGGCACTTTCCAGCAGCGCATTAAGGAGCATCTCTCATGTCTGCCACGGGCTGGTGGTTTTGCTCTTGTTACTGTCAGGAGAAGACTGTATGAACTCTTCTTGATTTTCATCTTGTGGAGATGAAGTTTTAGGCTCACCTTTGTTAGCCTGTGGAGTTCGGCTATTCATGGCAAATGTGCCTTTGCAGGACACGAAACCTTTCAGCTCAGTTTGCCAGCAGCGGCTGCTCCCAGGTTTGGAGAGGCGATGCCGCCCGGATGGTACTCCCTTCTCACCCATGAACCCCCACAGCCTGAGCTTAGGGAGAGCCCTCGGGGGTAGGTCCCCTACAGAAAAGGGACTGAATTTTGTACCTCAGTCCCTATGTACGCCTGTGTGCACGCACACCTACGCGAAGCAGATTCTTTCCATCGCAGAGCCTCTCCCCTATCAACCGAGCAGTCAGAACTCCTTGTGTTGATGTGCAGACGTGACATTCTCTGTAGACGCTAGGTAAAATTAACATTGCAGCAGTCTTGTCATGCCCTAGTCTTTCTCATACCTTTTTTTTATACTGTGCCGTTCCTATTTACCTCCCAGCAATCCCTGCTGAAGCAGCTTTCTGCTTTGTATATTGTATAGGGGCGACGCTGTTCCCAGTGATGCTGCATGAGTCTGAGATGCCAGATGTCTTGTACTGCAAAGAGCTGCATAAAAGCAATCTTGTCCCATTTGAACTTAGGCTGGATTTCATCATAGGTGTATTTTAAGATAGACGCCCTTAACTTTTAGTGCTCTGTCTTCTCATAGGGGGATCATCTGCATCTCTAAAATTGAGCTCAAATGGGGCTTCCACGAATCCATCGCTCTAAAATGCTGCCCTAATCACTGTCGAAAAGCTAGTGAAATGGAATGGGGCTTATTTTTCAGGCTTAGTTGAAATCATAATTTTTTTTGCGTTGCTATTGTGTTACAGATGAAAGCTAATTTCCTGAGTTTGACCTTGGTATCTCTCACAGGGCTCTCCATGGCTCTGAAGAAGTGGTCTTGAGTGTCCAAGGTGCCTGGAACCAATTCTCAGTTTTAGAGGGTTGTTAACATCCTATAACAGAACATTCAAACACTTAGTATTAATCACTGGTTCTTTTACTTGCCACGTTAATTGGAAGAATGATGTCTTGTCTTTGTTATGCAAGTGGTGAATTGAATGCTAAATGTAGCAGCCAAATTGCATTTCTTCTTATTTCCCTGTCTGACTCCTCCCAGATTTAAAGATTCATTGCAGCTTTTAGCAGTCCACATCATTATTGGGATTTCCACGGCATACGCCTTGAGACTGAGGACTCTTCCTGCTGGTTGCTTATCAGCCTTTCCCTTTGCAGCTGGTCTTTCTGGATCTGAAGTCAGATATTTCATGTAGCAACCTTGCTAATGAGAAATGAGATCAAGACTAAGTGAGTATTTTCCCTCCCGGGGACAACAAATTGACCAATACTATAAGAAGCAGTAAAAAGCAGGACTTTGGTTTTGTGCCATCTGGGCAGTTTCCATGCAGAATGTATCTGGAGTCATAACAGACCTGGAGGAAACCGCCTGTCCTCTTGTAAGAGAATATGTTGCAAGGGTGTACTTGTACCTTCATGTTTCAGTTTTAAGCTACTCCCTGAAGCTGGCAGTAAAGCAAAAGTGTGTAAAGCAGCTAAAAAAATCCCTATCTTAAAAGATAATTCCAAAAGTTCATTTCTTGGGCTTGCCTATTTAGTTTCTTCTTCCCCCACAATGTGAAATTGGAACAAAGCACTTAGATGTTACTGCGGTAATTGGGCTTTAAAGCATTTTTAAATACGTAGAGTCCTAAACCACTGGCACACAGGATGTCAAAGGAGAGATTTTGAGTCACGAATATTCCTGAGAAAATCCAACTTATTTCCTGACTTGCTTTGAAAATAGTGATGTTCCTGGCATGACACTAATCCCGCTTTCTGATTTCATTTTGAAAACAGAGTAAAGATCTGGTTCCATCCAAGTGAAATGCCACTGGCCCAACTGTCATGCTTTTTGTAGGATAGCAATGCTTCTTTCCTTCCCCTTCCCTTACATTCTTGGTATTCTACTATTTTGAATTAGCAAAGCTCTGATCTTACATTTAGAATCACAGAATGGTTTGGGTTGGAAGGGACCTCTAAAGGTCATCTAGTCCAACCCCCCTGCAATGAGCAGGGACATCTTCGACTAGATCAGCTTGCTCAGAGCCCCGTCCAAGCTGACCTTGAATGTTCCCAGGGATGGGGCATCGACCACCTCTCTGGTCTCTTGCTAGGCACTTGTTTAAAGACAGCAGGGGAAAAAATGGACTTAATGTACTCAAGCTTAGTCCAAGTGATCCTGTATGCTGGGCTAAGAGCTTGTTCTTGTGTCTGCTTTGGGGCATCTCTTTTTGCACTTAAAATGGTCTTGGGCTTGGAAGAGAGCTGCTTGATATGAAAGAGACTGGACCAAGAAAGAATCAGTTCTGGGTTTGGGATGCCAGCCCCACACATCAGCTTGTCGTTGCCCTGTTCAATGGGACAAACACTGTCCCAGAGTAGGAGACTGAGCTGTGAGACACCAGTTGATTAAGAGTATTTTCTAGGTTTACGCAGAGGTTATCTCAAGCAGGCAGATGATCTGCAGATGATCTGGTTTTTGTCTGCTTTGCTCCCAAACACTCTCTTCTCGGAGCTCCCCCTGTATGAAATGGGCTGAATGCTAGATGAATGAGTTGATTCTGGTGGGACTAAGGCATGAAATTGTTATGTGGCTCTGCCTGGAAATGTCATGGCTATGTTTGAAGCTGCTATTACTGATGTGATTACCTGGGCAGTGCTGGCCTTGCAAGACTGCTCCCCACCAGGCTCTTGGTAGTCCCCTTCAATTATGTGAAATTTGGCCATTTCTCACGTAATTCCTCTGCCACCACCTGTAAATCCAGCCATTCCTTACCATGCTGTCTGTAATGCTCGTCAACTGCTTACACTCTTACCTACCATGTCCAGCAATTTCTCGTGTCACGTTCAGGAGTTTTCTACGTCTTTCCCAGTTACCTTAATCTCAGTCAAGGGCCTCGGCCGCAGCCAACCCAAGCAGTACGGAAACACAAAGATACAGGTATGATGAAGCCTATTGCTGCCACAAGTGACCAAACCAGATTCACGTCTGCTGTAGAGAGAAGTGATCCCCATCCATGTAGCTTTTCATGGCATACCTCTTTGTGGGTCACTGTGGGACTTTGTCTTTTTTAGTCTGCAGGAGAAGCAAAAGTAAAGCTCTTAACAAAATAGTCACAGGAAAGAAGATTCAAGTATGTGTATCTGGGGTGCTGTTATTCATCTAAGAGTTTTAAAGAAATGGCTAGAGTCTTCCAAATACAGCCCTGGGTTTAGTAATTAGATCCAGCAGAAACGATCTGTTGGATTTCGAAGCCTTCAGCCTCACAGAGACATGTATGTATTTGTATTGTTTTGAATCCCAGAGAAAAACTGACGAGTCAGTGTTAGGCACTGCACAAAGCTCTGGGAGATGGGAATCTGAGAGCTCAATCTCTTAATTACAGCAGTTTCATTTCCTGAAACCTTTATTCTCTGGCATAACTTCATTGAAAGAACTTGGTTGCAATTAACCTTTAAATGCTTAGACAGTTGCGAGGACTGCTGAATCCCTTAATGCATTAAGAGATTAAGGATGCCTTTTGATGGTGGGAATTCAGCTTCTGGGCTGTCTGGGATGGGTCATTTCCATTGTCTCTCCTCTATTTAGATTTTATGCTGTATGCAGCTCCTTTGTACTTACTCATTTCCTCCAGGTCTCCACTGTCACACCTTCATCCATGCCCTTGGGCTTGTTGCATGCTGGGTCATGCATAAGTGGCTGCCATCCAGGACAGGCTTCAAGAAAATCTGTGGGCTTTGTTTTTGTTGTTAGCAAGTGGTTTTTTGTAAAGGCAGACCCAGATAAGGCACTGAACCGGAGACTCCTGAGCATGCTGCAGTCTTTTCTGTTTGCCCTGTGAACAGCACACACTGCAAAACCACACCTTGGCCACAGTCATAAGTTCATAAAAGACTCCACTTCTTGCTTGAAAGAAGGCTAGTTACAGCCTGGCACGTTACACTGTTCAGGGATACAATTGACCAGAATAAATATTCATAAACTTCTCCAGTTTTCCAGCAATTTGACTGCAGCAACTATTCGTGTAACACATTTCTTCCTGGCCATGAGCGTAGCGCTGCTGTTTGAGCCATTAATTGAAGACGGGAGTCTTTAGATATATCTGTTGCTATGTGAATGGCATATTCTGACTTTCACACCTCTTTGTGCATCTATTAAAGTGGAAAACAATAATTTTCCACTATCTTGCACACTAGCTATGAGGCTTAATTTGTCACTGGAAATGCTCTGAGCTGATTGATTCAGCATCCATGCAAATGCGTCCTTCTGCTGTATGTCTGGTAAATAGGTAGCTCTGATACCCAGGCCTTGAATGGGCTCTTTGAATAAAGGAAAATGTTGCATGTTGGTGGTGGAGATGCCTTCGGCATAGCAGTTCAGAAAGAGAAAAGAGTAATGAGAACTTGAAACAATTGATAAGTACAGGAATTTTGATCAGATGGATTAAGACAATTACTGATGGGAGAATGGTCATTAGTACATTTTTTTTAACATGGAGATAAATTGCTGAAAGCAGAGAAATGTGCTTATTTTTTTGCTGGTATCTTTTTTTATCTTTGTAATCGTGATGGAAACTAGTTATCAAAACAGACTGGCAAACCTGGGTGACTGAGCAGGGGAGCAACATGTGGGAGCAGGGAGAGGATGTGGTGCTTGTGCGTGCTGCTGGTGGGACCACCGCTGAGGAGAACGTTGCCATCTGTGTGCTTAAAATAAAGTAGAAAAAGTAGAGAGTGGGTAGAAAAGAACCAGAGGCAAGAAAACAGCCTGGCAGCGGGAAAGTCAAGCAGACATGCCTGTTCAGCTAATGGAAATACTGCAAGGGCACTTCATTAGAGCATGCTAATGCCTTCACGGAGATGGTTCTTGGTGTTAAAAGGGCTCTTTTATGTAGCAAGAGAAGTAATAGTGAGAGGGACTGATTAGAACTGAAGTCAGACAAATTAGGAGCATTTTCTTTTTAAGATATCAACGGCTGGAAGAAGCTGCTGGGAGGGTGGCAGGTTCTCTGTATCCAGATGTCTCCATGTCTAGACCGGTTCGTTGTTAAGAATTTAATCTTTTGCCAAATACGTTCTGTTCTTAGCCAGATGTGGATTTTTCCCTTTCCAGCGCAGCAGACTGGAGCTACGTGTAAGAGCGTTTCAGCAGAGACTGGGTGATCATCACCCCTGCCTGGCCACGGGCGCTGCATGAGCCCCGCATACAGACCGGCTCTGGGGAACAGGTTTGCTCTGCAGCAAACCCAGCCCTCAGGCTCTAAAGCATCTCCTTAGAAAAACATCCCCCCCCATCCCAATGGGCCAAAGCCAGTAAGGCAGAAATGACTTATAGTGGAGCTTGGTCCTGCCCACAAATCCTACTGAAGAAAAACATTTCCGAGAGGAATTGTAGATGCTTTAGTGAAAAATTCCTGTGATAGCCCTTTAGTGTGCTTTTTCATATGGCAAATTACAGGCTTCTGCATAGGTCCAGGCATTGACACATATAGTGAAATTCCTATAGTAATCATGCAGACTTTTAATGAGTTGTGTCACCTGGGTGAGGCGTCTAAGGCTGGTATTGAATCTGGTTGTTGATCCTTTAAGGTGAATTTCCTGTTACTGATGTTGATGCAGATAATTTTTTTTTTTTTTTTTAAGGTAGAGGAGACAAGCATGAGATCAGCCTGTTGCAGCTGGCTGCCTCCGCTGGGAATGCAGACGTGCGCTGAGGGGGAGGATGAGCTGCACTGACATTTACATTGGCAGTGCTCGGTTTGGATGTGTACAAAACCAGGATGGTGGTACTGATGAAGTCTAGCTCTGGTACAACGGACTTCAAAAGAAATAGCTTAAGGAACGAAGTCGGTTATGGCACGTCCCCTGTGGTGGGGCGTGGGAGCCGATGCAGAAGTCCCTGTGCTGGGAATGGGGTAGATGGGAAGAGTCCTGTGCCCTGGGCAAGGATCTGTCTCCTGCCCCCGGGTGTGGGACTTGGAGACAAGCTGTCACGCCTGACCTCCCTTCTTTAAGTAGGAAGCCCTCTGCACTCTGTGAAGTCTGCACAGCTTTCCTGAGGTGAAGGAGAACCGGGACCGCTGCCCGCTCCCTGGGTGCAGCTCCGACGGGATGCTCACCGGCTCCGCGTGGTGCTCGGCAGCCGGGGGTCCCGGTGGAAGGCGGGGTGGGTGCACGTGCAGATTCGGTGGCTTCAACAAGGGATGCGAATGTCGGCAGCTGGTCTGTAACCGGTGCATGCTTCGGCTCTGCGTGCGGGGGTGGATTTATTCACCTTCATTTTGGAGAAGATTCCTCAAGGGAGGGGATGACTCTCAAGGTGCCAAGAGAGGAAACGGTGGACTGCAAGTGAGGAGGGGAAGGAAAGACTTCAGGTTTGATAGCTGTTTGCCTTGAGCTTTCCTTCCAGGCATCTAGTATGAACTACAAGGGGAAAACAGATGGGCGATGACTCTGCATCTGCCTGTTTTTCTCCCTCCCATTACCTAGGTCTGGCAGAGTGCCCCGACCATTCCACCGAGCTCTTAAGCAACTGCAAAAAACGCAGGCAAGATGTTTGCCAAGCTTGGGAATGCATCCAAGCTCAAAGCAAAGGCCCACGTTAGCCCCCAGGTTTCATGAGCTTGTGCTTTGTATAGGAGAAGATCGTCTACTCACCCTTAACGTGAAAACATCAGCTTGAGCCAAATAGATGTAATGCCTCAAAAATCGAAGAGCAGCCTAATATCAATATTGCGTACTTCTGCCTGGCAAGGAAAGCCAAGAGAAATTGGAGGGCCCCCTCAGTGTCAAATCCAAGCAGTGGATTTGACTGCTGCCCTTCGCGTGTGAGGGGATGCGTTTTCAAGCAAGGATACATTAGATACTGAGCTGCTCCCTGATCCTGAGGTGATGGGCCAAGTTCACAAAGTCTGGGGGAAACATCTCACTTAAAAGTTAAACACTTCACATAAACGTATGCCTGCATATGTAGGCATTGGAAAAAAAAAACCCAAAAACCTAGCCTTATTTAAAAACAAACAAATAAGAAAAAGCCCCAGCCTTTGGCAGTAAGGAATATTCCAGAGCCTGAAAGCAAGACAAACCTGGTATTTCTATAAATCCCACAAGGAGAAGAAGTTGTGCAGGTTTATCCTTTTGCTTTGCATCTCATTTTAGTTTCTCATTCCTTCTGCATTTTCTGTGAAGTGTTCCAGACCCTTGCCTGCCCTGGGTGCTCTTTTCTCTTGTTTGCGTGCATAACCTGGGGAATCTTGTATGCAAAGAGCCGTTTTCCCTAATTTGACACCACGGCCGTGATAAATCTTTGCAAATGAGGTGGTGCAACGGTGCATAAATAATCACCAAGATTTTCCTTCTAATGTGCAGGTGGATGATCTGACGCTGCCCCAGCACAGTGTTCGTTTGTGGGTGTTGTCCCCGTGCCCCTGCTGGGAGCTTCTGGTGGTGGCACGGAACCGTGGAGAGCTCCAGGAGGATGGACCGGTTCCTCCGGGGGGCCGTGGGCTGTGGGTGGGAGGTGGGCTGGGGGTGAATGTCTCTCCCCACCCCTGCGGGGACTCTTGCACAATCCGTCCCTATCGGTGTGCTCAGAGGACCCGTGCCTGCTCCATGAGCGTCCTCTCCGCCTGCGGCAGGAATAACCCAACAGCTCGGAGGGAAGCTCCAAGGAGCGGTGTTCTGCTGCCTCTTCCTCTTGAGTCTTTTTATCCGTTCGGAACGGACACCCCCTCCTCTTTTTGACTTGCGTAAGGGGCAGCGTGGCATCGCGCTGCCGGCCTTGGCTAACACCACCAGCTCACGTCCTTTTGGTCCGATTTGGGCTTTTGTTCCCTGGCTGTGGGCTGGCTTTTGGGGTGGAGCGTGCAAGACCTTTTCCTCTTGGCCGTGGGTACAGAGGGCAGACCCGGTCTGGCCCGTGCTGAGGACTGAAGTTAGTTCCCAAAAAGGGGATGAACAACAGAAGAGGAGGAGGTTTTTGTGCAGTTCACTTGTGCCTGTGGGCTTACCCTCGTGGAACCAGAGAGCAGCTCACCTTTGTGGTGACGACAGCTTTTCCTGCACAGGGTGGGTCTTGCTTTAGCGTTAGGCAGCTTCGGCGTTCCTCTATTCAAAGGAAAAAAACAGATGAATAACTCCAGGATGATAAATGGCCCACAGCTTCTGCATGCTGGCTGTGACTGGCTTCTGTCTGGGCGGTAGATAAGGCTTGTGATTTGGAAATAGCCAGACATGTGAATGTTAGCAGGGAATGCTGATGAATAATGTCGCTTTCCAGATATTGTTTTGCTTCTAATCCTGCATGGCTTTTGGATAGCACTGATGATGAGGGATCTTGTCTGAACTGGAATTTACAGGGAATCTTGCTTCCTGGAACAGGCTGAAAATCCCCAAACTTATGCAAATTCAGTGCAAGGTTTGCTTTAATTTTTATATTAAGTCATCACTATTTGTCAATGACCTTCTCTGACCTTGGGTTGTCACAAGGACAAAATACATTTTTGCCAGGCATGTGGATATGGAGTCAATTTTCAAAGCAGCAGGAAACTAGTCAGGGCTTGTCTAGCTGCTGGAAGCCTGCTTCATCAGGAAACAGGAGAGCGAGTATTGCTCATGGTCAGGCCTGAAGTCAGGCACAAACCAGTCCTTAGGATGCTGTACAGCTGCGTTTAGTATGAGATCTGCAGTCTGTCTTATTCTTGGCTGATGAGATGATTGGGGATGACAAGTTTCCCCAAGGGACCTCAGCTCTGGTCCTGTCCAGTCTGGACTAAGAAGATAATAAATTTAAGTACTAATCCATTTAGGCTGAAAATGCGATTCCAGAAGAGGTCTGCTAAGTGCAGTCCCATTCCATGAGAGCAGGTGCAGTGAATATTTCCCATATGTATTCGTAAAATCATTCTAAGTATATTCATTTATTTTTATGAGCGCTTGTCATTACATAAAGTATCGTTAGCCAGCAGCGCACCCCTGCTAGACTATCTCTGTAGCAACCCTACCGAGCGGTAAGCAGCCTCATGCTTTTATAGTCTGATTAATGGCTGCAGGAGACTCCACTGGCTTCTTTTGGGCTGCAAAGGGCACCGGTGGAGAAAAGCCTTCTGGCTGAGAGCTGGGGGCACGGTAGAGCCCTGGGGCTCTTGGCTCTTCCTTCTGCCTTCAGTCCCCTCAGCTCTCCTGCTGCAGGCAATGTTCCAGATGTTTGGCCAAACCCAGGGTACCACTATTGAATGAGAAACGTGTTGCGTTTTGGGAGAGGTTTATAGCCACCGCGCTCATCTGATCCGTTCAATTTGGGTGATAGTCAAGCAATGCTTTTAGATAACCAGGGAGGAACCTCCTTGAAAGTGGTTTTAACTAGATCTGGGTGAAGGGTTTTCAACAGAGGGAATCGACCCCAAAACATGGATGTGAGGTGTGAATTTAGAGAATGGTTAGTGAATTGTTTCAGTTGAGGGGAAAAAATAATCACTTTCTTATTTGGAAGCACTGTTTATTTGAAACATTGAGGTTTTATTGAACAGCTTCCCTTATTTAAAATTTGATCCAACAGCAAATGTTAGTAACTGGATTTAAATGACCTTTCAAGTCAAACAAGTTTGAAGGCTGACTCCAAGTGGAGTGTTCTTGTTTGCTTGTCTCAGTGTCAACTTGAAAGGAAAATTTTTAGTTTGTTTTATTTGGAGACAAACCATTTTCCAAAGTCCGTCCCAAAAACCTGGAAAATTCACTATTTACCGTTTTAGTCACTAGTTGGAAAACAAAATTATTTTGCTTTGGCTAAAGCAATTTATTGGAAGTGCAATTTAAAAATAGAAGTATTTATTTTACAATTAACCCTAGGTAGTTTTTACTTTTCAAACTAAAGTATAGTGATACTCTGGTAATGACATGCGGTTTCCTTTAAGGTTACCTTAATGCCTATGTTGAAATGGGACCTATATATTTTTTTTAGACTTTAATGCTAATTGATGAATTTGCCAAGATCTTTCAATGACCTTTATGACTTGAAGCTTTCCAGAACTGACTTAATTAAAGATGAGATGGATTCAAAGTGAATTTTTAAAAAGTCTCGTTTATTATTCCTTATTAAAATTCTCCTGAATTACTCAGCTGTCAGAGATGGAATGGAATTTATCATTAAGTTATTCACTTAGATAATTAAATGAACCTGCAGCTTCAGTTGAAATGAAAGTGAAAAAAGGCAGTAGGGTGCTACATGTGACAAGTTCGCTTCCTGGCAGACTTCTTGGGATTATTTAATTGTCCACCCATAGTTTGAGGAGGGTTCATTGAGTTTCTGCTTTTGATATATTAAATCTATAATAGAGTCTGCAAATACAAGAACTCCCAGCAGTGTTCAGCTCAGCTCTTCTTCTCTTTGTGTTGAGTCTGAAGGGGATTACAAATAGGGATTACAAGATCTAGCCCCTAATGTATCGGTTATTCCAAGTGGACCCTAAAACACTCTTTCCTGCCCTCACCGTCGCATTGAAAACTAATTGGAGAGAAATAAAAGAATGGCTGGAAAAAACACTGTGTGATACAGAGTCTTACACACAGATGCCTGCCTTGCTGTGCACCAAGGACATTTTTGACAAGACTAATTATTCAATTTCTGTTGCTGTGGCTCATAGTAACTGTGCTGGAGGAGGCCTTTGTATAGAGTGGGTACGATCAGCATTTGGCTGTTATGATAATTCATAATTATTTTCACACCACCTGCTGGATTCATTTTAAAATAAATATCCTGAAATGTGAGGAAAGCCTAACTATAGACAATCCTGACTAACGAGGAGAAGCTTGCAATGCTAAGCCTGGACCTAGGGATGCTTTTGTCCATTAGTGATTTAGCAAATTCTGTAAGAAGAGGATGGAGATGGTAAAAAAAAATGGATGTAGGAGGGACCATTATGGTGAAAGCATTTGTTAAAATCCCAGACCTGCAGCACTCTGTGCTTCCTAATCCTATGAGCCTGCTTGACTGTGGAGACCAAGGGAAAGCGTCATCTGGGAGGGAACAAAGATGACAAGGAGGTGGAAGCAGACCAAAGGCTGCCGATGAGAAGCCCCACGTAAGTTCGGTTTGGTGTGTTAAGTTGGTGCAACGCCTTTGGAGAAGCTAGATTAAAACTTAATTTTTAAGAGGAGGCATAAAGCCATGCTCGCCCCACAACAGGGTGATGTTTGAACCTGCGGGAAGTCTCAGCTTGCTTTCTGTTTTCCTCCTTTTCCACAGGAAGAAAGTTGCTTCATGCTGGCCTGTTCTGGGATCTGACTGCTCCCCGGCATGCCTTGGCTCAGCTCTGCTGGTCGATGTATCCTGGCAGAGGGCAGGGCAGTGCTCGCTTCGTTATCCACCTTTATTCCCTGGTCCCGGAGAGGATGCAGCAGCCGGCAGAGATTGCTGCTCCCCTTGAACCGTGACACGGGCTGCGATGCTTTTCTTCCCAGCGTCAGAAAACATGCGGTGCTTCGAAGCCGTTTTCATTGCGGTGGCTGGCTGAGGCTGGGCACCCAATCCCATTCATGTGAAGTTGGCCCGTTTTCTGCTGAGTTTTTGTGTAATCTGCATTCTGCAGGCTCTAAAGCCGGCCCGATCTGGGTCTGCGTGATGGTGCCACGCTGTGATACAGGGAAACCTGTTGAATGAGGTGGGAAAGGTCAAATCCTCAAGTTGTGTCTACGCTGTGCAACTGTGAAAACACGTGCTATTTCAGGGGTGAAATTTATCTTCTGGCTGGAGGTGAGGGTGCTGGGGGTGGAGGAGAGGAGGGTCCGTGGATGCAGTATGCTGTGCCGTGCAGAATGTGACTACGGAGAGAAAGCATTCCCTTCGGTCACTGTTAAACTTCCACCACTTTGGCTTTCATATGTGGCTGCAAACTAGATACCATGTAATAAATCCCGATCTGTTTATCATAGAGCAATTTCCAAACTATGTAGTCTTAATTTTAATTAACTGGTCTCGTGAAAACAGAAGCTTGTAAATTCAGTGCCCTCTTGGGGCTTAAGTGATTGAATGCAGTACTAGTTTCAAACTTCAGTAGCTCTTCTATTGCACCTGCAACTCTTAGATATTGCTTTTCCTGGCTGTGTTATTACTCTGCCAATGAGCACTGTCTGTACCAACAAGTGCATAAAAGGAGAGACGTTATACTGCTGGCTGTTGCATTCAATAGACCTTTCCCATCACTAGGACCACTCTGAAAGGTTTAATAGTCTTGCTGAAATATTTCCTAACTACTTCTCCAAGTCTGGGTTTTCCAAGCTCAAAAACTAGCCTCTGGATTTCTCCAAGGATTCCTACTACTTCCTCCCACAAAAATGTTTTAGTTCTTAATGATATGAAGGTAAAAATAGATATTCTCTTGCACAGTGTTTGCTGTCACAGACTTCATTTCTAGGAGTCTGCATAACTGCTGGATCAAGCAAGATTGATGCAACGTTGGAAAGCAAAGTGTACTTCTACCTGCTGTGCTCTCTTCTCTGAAGAGAGAGAAAACTGTTATTCAGGGTGTTGGAGGTGAATTTCTCGCAGTCACAGGTCACATTTTGTTGATATTCTTTTTCTAAAGAGTGGGTAACCCCTGTAGGACAACAGGGCATACCTAACCAAGAGGCATCGTAGTTTTAGGGGTCTCATCATATCCTTCCTTGGAGATATGAATAGAAGCAAAATGCAAAGACTGAAATACATCATTCTAGCGGTGATTTCCACACGTGTGCTCCTTGACTATGAACAAGCCTGGGTAGCTGCTTCCTTGGCTCTTGGACACCAGGGCTGATGCATGCTCCTGTATACGTCATGCATCCTCATGAATGTGCCATGAAGCCCTCTGGCAGTCACCCCTTGTGACTTGCTCAGTGAAGGAAGGTAGCTTTGCATTTCTGATAGTGATGGACTGGTGGATACGGTTGAAAGAGAAAAATAAATCTTTAATCTCATAAGCATACTTTGGTTTGCATTTCATTTAGGTTTCATTTTTATTACAAGAAAATGCATGTTTACTAAAAAAACTTGTGCTTGACAAACTGATCTATCCACTTTAAACGCTCTAGGGAAGTCGATCAAAGGCAGGCAGGAGAGCTGCATGCCTACATGTGCCAACCAGTCTTCCTCAGAAATTCCAGCCTATATGTTGAACTCATTTATTAACTATACATAGTGGTGTATGATTATTGATGCTATCTTAATTAATTTTCCATTGCTATTATGAATTTTTTTCCCTTAAGTATTTTATTCAACAGTTTTACTGTGAACCAAGGTATCCTGGTTTCAGCTGGGATAGAGTTAATTTTCTTCTTAGTAGCTGGTACAATGTGTTTTGGATTTAGTGTGACAATAAGGTTGATAACACAGTGATGTTTCAGTTGTTGCTAAGTAGCACTTATCCTAAGTGAAGGATTTTTCAGTTTCCCATGCTCTGCCAACGAGCAGGTGTACAAGAAGCTGGGAGGGAGCATGGCCAGGACAGGTGACCCGAACTGGCCAAAGGGATATACCATTCCATAGAATGTCATGCTCAGTATATAAACTGGGGGGAGTTGGCCGGGAGGGGCAAATTGCTGCTCGGGCACAGGTCAGCAAGTGGTGAGCAATTGTGTTGTGCATCACTTGTCTTTTCTTGGGTTTATTTATTTTTTTTTTTTTTAATTTTATTCCTTTTCATTACAACTATTATTATTATATTTTATTATTATTTTTGTTAGTATGACATTTTGTTTTACTTTAGTTACCAAATCATTCTTATCTCAACCCATGATTTTTACTCTTTTTTTTCTGATTTTCCTCCCCATCTCACTGGGAGGGTGTGAGTGAGCGAGCAGCTGCATGCTGCCTCGCTGCTGCCTGCGCTTAAACCACAACGCAAGGAAACTAAGAAATTTGTGGGAAGAAGTTTGCTGCGGCGTAGCATCTGAAATCAGCATAGGAATAGAAGACTTAATAAATAACAGCAAAGGAAATGAATTAATAAGAAGCATGGCTGGTTATGAAGAGTTAATGGAAATCAGCTAAGGGGAAAAGGGAAAGATGCTGCTGGATCTTTTCTTATAGCTTGCACTAGGAAAGAGAAATGCGTATCTATATCTAGACAGCAGACGTCACAGGCTGCAGTGGCTAAAGAAAGATGTTTTTGTGATTACAGCCTTCGTGTTCATTTTCAACTCTTCTTCTTGGGAAAGGGCGGTTCGATTCAGGACTGAAACCTGCTCGTGTCTGTTCCTGTGTCCCCAGCCTGCCCACTGGCCCTCGTCTAAATGGGGAACGTGCGGCAGGTTGCAACGCGAGCCGGAGACGTCCAGCTCTGCCGATCCAGCGAGGCACGTCCCGTCTCTCAGAGGGCTCAGCCCTCGTCCCCTTCTGTATGAGAGCGGCGTTCCCTGGAGATGTCGGGTCCATTTCCCGGCTGACAGGCAGTCCGAAGTCTTTGTGACATGGCCGTTACCTTGGCTCCAGGTAACGCAACCTGCTGTTTAATGAGATAGCTGCACTTGCGTAGCGTTATCTGGCTTTGACAAATTTGGTGAACTCGTTTTGTACAACTGCTCTGGGGACTCTGAGGATTTTAAAAACACACCAAAATCCTGATTTGCTGATTTTTCTCTCCTACTTCTAAATTTGAGTTGTTTGTGAAGTGATTTTTAAAAATAAGTACTTCCAAATGGCAACAAATCACTCATTTGAGTTAATTTCAGCCTCACTTAAAGGGTTTGCAGATCTCAGGGGCTTTTTTAACAAACTTGGGTTAAACAAGCTAAAACCAAATAATTATCACATGGCTTGAAACGTGTGTTGTGAGTGCCATGCAAATCTCTAAGTGCCCTTGAAAAATGGAAAGCATCATATTTATTTACATAGCCACATACTTCCACAGCCAGCTCTCTGCTCTTTAGCGGTCAGAAACTGGCAGTTACTGTGTGTTCCTAGGTGAAAATGTGTTGTGGTGGCTGTAAAGGAGTATGATTTGTGGCTGTAAAGGAATATTATTTATTCCTGTAAGGAAAATGGTAGTAATAAAACATAATATAGTGGCTCCCTTTGGTTATATCACAAAAGATTAGTCAAATTACAGATGTCATTCATGTGCAAAATGTACATAACCAAATGTAATGCAAATAGAAGAATGGTCTGTTCCCTAATCGAGGGAAAATATGTGTCTCCATCAGTTTCCCTTTGTTCTTGAAATAGTGTGTCCTGGTATATAATCTGCTGCAGCACGCACAGGAACTTCACACTGATAAGCAAAATACAGTCTTAGGCATGTGTTTGAATTGCTGTAATACTATAGGACTCCTGGATGCTCAAGTAAAGTGTTATGGGAGTGGTGAAATCACAGTTCCTTCGCTTGCGTTATTCTAAGGAGAACCCCAGGTCTTCAGCTTCGCCCTCAGCATACATCCTTCAGGCTCGTTTACTCACGGCGACCCTGAGAAATGCTGAAATTCCACTGAACTCTGGCGATGGCAAGCAAAGACATGCTGGGCTATGGCCTGAGAGTTGGGGGGGGCTGTGCTTACACCCAGTCCCACCTGGCTACAGCCGTGCCGGCTGGGGACGTTGCTGTCCCCAGCTGCTTGGTGTGCAGCCCCCCCGGGACAGCCGCCCTGTCACCTCTGCTGGGGTAGATCTCCTGCATTGGTTCAACGAGCTCGTAAGAGAAGACCAGCCAAGCTGGCTAAGCTATCCCAGCTCGTTAGCGGCCCAGGGAGTGGTTGTGTGACCGGCTCGGGGGCACCTGATGGGGCAGAGAGAAGCATCTGGGGGCTGGAGGTGAAGAGCGAGCATCACCACCGTGCTGAGGCTTGGTGTCGTGGTTTAACCCCAGCCAGCAACTAAGCACCACGCAGCCACTCACTCACTCCCCCCCCACCCACTGGGATGGGGGAGAAAATTGGGAAAAAGAAGCAAAACCCATGGGTTGAGATAAGAACAGTTTAATAGAACAGAAAAGAAGAAACTAATAATGATAATGATAATGCTAATAAAATGACAACAGCAATAATGAAAGGATTGGAATGTACAAATGATGCGCAGTGCAATTGCTCACCACCCACCGATCGACACCCAGCTAGTCCCCGAGCGGCGATTCCCCACCCCCACTTCCCAGTTCCTATACTGGATGGGACGTCCCATGGTATGGAATACCCCGTTGGCCAGTTTGGGTCAGCTGCCCTGGCTGTGTCCTGTGCCAACTCCTTGTGCCCCTCCAGCTTTCTCGCTGGCTGGGCATGAGAAGCTGAAAAATCCTTGACTTTAGACTAAACACTACTAAGCAACAACTGAAAACATCAGGGTGTTATCAACATTCTTCTCATACTGAACTCAAAACATAGCACTGTACCAGCTACTAGGAAGACAGTTAACTCTATCCCAGCTGAAACCAGGACACTTGGCCAGACCCAAATTCAAGAAGCTGCCTGGGGACAGAGCTGGACGCTCGACCATTGCTCCTTCCCCCTCAGTAATGAAGAAGAGCCCAGACTTTATTTTTAAACAGCGATGCGGAGTTTTAATATTTTTGATATTTTAAAACAGCTTTGCTGCAGAGGCGAGGACTGCCTTTCCTCTTCGCTTCTCCCCTGCAAGGTTTTGTGAAGGAACCAGTCTCTTCGCCACAGCATCAGCAGCATGTGCACATCCTTATTTTCAAAGGAGCAAAAATATTATAGGGTGTTAGTTGTCCTTTGTTCTCTGCAGATAGAGAAGCTGATTGCAAAACTATTACGATTATCACCCATCTTAGCAAGAGTTGTTGATCTCTGCTGTTATCGTCTGAGAAGCTCTCTGACTGTTGATTACTTCCCTTGAGAGTGTTCTTGGCCCACTGATGCATGGCAGTGCGTGTTATGCCTACGGCCCGTTAGGTACGCATGAGCACCCAGAAGACAGTAAAACTGCTCAGGTTGATAAAAAGAAGGCATCTGAAAAGACTCCAGTCTTCTCGGCATGCACCAAAAAAGACAAGGATTGCTACTTACATATAGCAAGTAAGTGATGAGTGTAGAGAGTTGGCTACGTAGTATTTATTCGGATAAATATCTCTGCCCTTTGAAGGCAGAAATGGCAATGTTAGCTGCTAGCAATCACTTAGGAAGATGATGTATTTAATAACTGATAAGGTTTATCCTCCCCTTGTATGTGTGCCAGAGTGACTTTTATTTTTTTTAATAGGTGCAAACTGGATTTTGTGAATATTAAGGGAGTTCTCCAGGTCTTAACAAACAGTGAAGTATGTTGTAGAAGGCTGCGATCCAGCTAGCAGTGTAGTAGTGGTGTGATCTACTGTGCCTGGCAATCTGCAGATTTGGATTTATTGGAAAAATGTAGGCATATGGACTCAAACTATTATACTCTGCACAATCATGTTGCTTAATGGAACAGACTGGAAACTGGATTTTCTCTTTAATAAGTAACTCACACTTTTGATAAAATGTGACAGTTTCTAGCAGAATGAAATTTGGAAAACAAATTTCAAACTAATGGAAGCATTTTGATAAAATGGAAAGGTTCAGTTGATTTTTAATGCTGGAAACCTTCTTGGAAATTTCTGGATGAAAAATCTTTCAGGGGGAAAAATAAAAGTTCTCTGAAGGGGAAAAAGGGTTCATGGGGTTGTGCCATTTTTCATGTTAGAAAATTGAATCAGCCATAAAATTCCATTTTTCAGGATGAACTATGGATGTTTGCGTATGGAACATAGGCCAGAGCAATCTCTAATCTATGCCACCAGTTTACCATTTTATAGAGGAAAGCATTTGTATTTTTCGTGAGGTTGGAGTGGGGTCCCAACTGTATTTTCTTTGACTTGCTCCTGTCAGGAAGAATAGAGCTTTTAATTAAAATGACAGTGTTAGACTAGTCAGATTTCTATTATCATATTTAAGGGGCACTTTAGGGAGCCATAAACACGACAGGGTTTGTATTAGATATGATCTAGCAGAAAAGTACCTAACTTTCTAAGCAGTTCCTTTAGGTGTTTCAACATGCTTCTTGGGGTATTTGGTAACTCTAGCACATCCCGTTTGCTGCAGGACCAAAGGACGTGCTTTGTTCTGATATTTGTACAGCCCTTTGTATCCTGAATATTTGAAAATCAATTTTAATGCTTTTGAAATAACGAATTGTTCATTATCCTCTTTTAATTCCAGCCTCCCTTACCCTCCCCACTTCAATTTATGCTTTTCTGTGCTCCCCAAACCTCAGCAAACCCTGATCTTCCTAAGCCAAAGAGCAAAACGAATCCCAGAGCGGAGAGAGACCCTTGGCAGGGCATCCCCCCGGGACAAACCTGTGCCACCTTGCCAGCCAGCGGCCGCTGAGCACCCCACAGCATTCCAGTGTCCCTCCAGGGTGCTGCTGAGCGTTACTGATGTACTGGAAGAAGCAAATCCAAACCCAAGACTACCATCTGCCAGGCAAGGCATGGTTGCAGGAGAGGGCTCTGCAGAAAGGGGGCTCAACCTAGGTCGTGGACTTGAACTTGGTCTGGGCTTGCTTTGGAGTAAACAAGGATTTGGGAGATGAAAGAGAAGATGCTCTGCATCTAATAGCTTGCTTGGTCACGTCTTTGAGACAGCAGGGTTTAAGTAAGGCATGATCTGGCTCCAGGCATGGTTCCTTTCTGTGACCAAAGACAACTATGGCACAGACCCAGGAGCAGAGCTGGCCCTGGGCTTGTCCCTTGGGCCTTCAATTGCCTGGAGACTTGAGCTTTCTCCAGAACTGGTCCCCTGACGAGTCTTTCCATCCCTTTGTTTGGGTGTCTTCAAATGAATACAAAAAGGCATACTTAAGCTCTTGAAATTGGACTGTTTTCTTGCTTTTGCATATGTAAATTCTAGATTAATCTGTTTACAAGTCCAAAATGACTCTTTTAGTTCATAGCATAACTGAGAGCAGAATATCTCCACATTTATTACAGGGAAGGTGCAATTAACCTAAAAAGCTGGCAGAACAACTAAATTACTGCTTCAACACATTGTCGGGGTCCTAATAATTTTTTTTCATTATCACTGGAGAACAGGGTCCAGTGTGCTCATATAATTACCATCATGGTCTGATATAATCTGAATAACCAGATACTGATGTCTATTTAGAGAGACCTATTTTAATTCTCCTTTGGTGACCTTACACAGGCACTCAAAAAGGGTATAATGAAGCAACTAACATATTTTAACTCCAAGCGTAGCAAAGTTTTGCGATAAGTTTAATTTTAGTGTTTCCATTTTACTGGTATTGGAGGAATACTGAAACCTAAAGCGTTTTTAGGCAGAAATAGCAGCAAGACAAGTTTTTTAGAGTCCTGCAGTGAGGATTATGGTTATTATGGTTACTAGATTACCTATATCGCTACCCCATCTGAATTCATCCAGAGTCTCATCCCCACTGGAGGATGTAGAGTTCCATCTTACAAGATGCACCTCAGCAAGCCAGTACACCCATGTGTCATCATTCAGAAATAAAAAGGGCCCACAAAGATCTCTTTTGTCGCAATTGCTTCAGGCTCCCTAGCCGTGTCTATGGGCCCCAACTATGTTACTGTTATGACAGTTGATGGAAATGACTCAGAAATGGTACTTCTCAGAACAGAGCACTGTTTCTTAATAAATCCAAGAGCAGAATATGAAGGGTAAAGATATAAACTACAAATCCCACGTAAATATTCCCATAGGAAAGTATTTTCTCGTTATTTTATGAAGAAATTTAGTGCATTTCTGACCTGCGCTCTTAGCACAGTTAAATGGGAGCCTTCGAAACAAACATATTTGAGCAAGAAAGATCCCCAGAGAAACAGGATTTTAGCAAAAGGATTCTTTTTAGCTTCAGCTGGGACTAAAAGAAGCCGGCTGCACAAGAACAGCCTGCGGAAAAGCTGCATGCAGGAGACCTCGAACTGTAGCGTAAGTCTCAAGTTGCTTGAAAACAGTGAGGAATTTAGGCGGAGAAATGCATACAGGACTTCTATTGCTGGCTCTTTTCTCTTACCGAACTTATGAAAATCCTCCTCCTTCTGTCTGCAAGACTGATCTGTCAGAAGGATCAATGTCCTTTGATCTCTTGAAAGCAAGCCTTGTTAATACAGACCTGATGTGCAAGGCTGGATTGGATTCCTCTACCTACATGTATATGTTTTCTTCTTATCTGGGATATTTTATCTTTGGAGTATTGTTTCTCATCTCTAGTGATTGCTTTGCCTGTGGTGATTTAACCCTGCCCCTGACACACAACATTTCAGTGGTTTCACTGCTTCACAACTATTGAACGCTCCAGATGTGACTCCGCCGCCTTGAATCCCCGCACCCAAAACTCAACCTTGCTGGTTCTGCAAGCCTCTCTAGTACCTTCCTGTAGGCGTTAAATGAAGTCTTTACTCTTCCAGTATAAAAATATGAACAGTATAGCACTCGCGATAGCTGTCCTCTGATTTGGTTTTGGATCAGCCTCCTGTTCGCATTTCTGCGTGTACCCACACCCCTGGACTAAAAGTTGCTGGTGGGAAACATGGGCTGATGCCATTAGCTGAGGGACAACTGGGGCTACAACATCATAGGAGGTGCAACAAGTGGCCTGAGGAAAGAACGGTTTGTGTCAAAAGAACCTGTTGCAAATCAGGTAGCAATCAAACTTTGTCATTTGGTCATCTGTTTTGGCTTTCAGAGGATTCCGAGTCTCTTCCAGGCTGACACAAAAGTTTATTATAAAGCTGACTGCAGAACAGGTATTGTGAGAGGCCCAGTTCAAAGGCTGCCTCTTCTTGTGCATGCTGGAGTTATTCCCTCACCAACTGAAAGCCGGGATGCTGGGACATTACTCTGGAGGTTGATAAGATCCATAGTGGGAGGGAATCTGAGAAACAACAGCGTTCAGCGTAAACCAACAAGCAAAGAGAACTCAGCAACCAGGAGTCCATGTTCAGAAACACAACCCAACTGTGAATGATGGTGAGGAGCCAATGCTTCAGCTCTTAGTTTAAGAAGCACCATCTTCAGAAGCATAGGTGTTCTCTGGCCATGAAATCATTAGAAAACAATAGCTTGTACCTGGAGAGGTGCAGCCCCTGCTGACAATAAATAGGCTCTTTGCTGCTGCAGAAGTTATATGGAGGCATTAACTGGTAATTTGTTTTTCTAAGTTCCTTTGGGCAGTGGGATTAGGAAGATTGAGAATGAACAAATTAGAGAAAGGGGGCACTGGAGATGGCAGAGACTTTGTTTTTTCAGCTTCTTATTCTTTTTTCATTACTTGCCTTTCTAATGTGGTGATGGCTCCATTGCCAAATGGAAGCTGAGGGAGGGAAACACAAACAAGGAGACTAAAGGGTGAATCTTGCAAGGAATTCTGCATCCCTGTGGACCACAGTGAAGTGCGTGGGTGTCCAGCATATTGCAAATCAGGCCCTAGAGTGTCCCAAAGATGTAGTCTCATAAATCCTGTTTGTGTTCCAAGAGGGGTATAAAGTGCAGAAATGACACTGCAGATATTAACCAAATGATCTGGTTGTATCATTCTGTTATAATGTTCAATGTCATTGGGACTTTGTTGTTATAGAACCACTAATTCATTACAGATGCTTATCTGTGATTATTACAGTGTATAAAACACTAAAGATAGATGTGTTTCAATGATTTTTAATGTTTCTGCAATGTAAAAAATTCAAATTGTGTATAAAAGTTCATGTCTAGGACATCTTTTTATGTATTGGATTAACTTTAAGAATCTGCTTAAGTCTTAGTGATTTCTCTTGTTGATTCAATTTCTGAACTCCTAACAGCCTGCTTTATATAATAGATCAGAATGATGCCCTTAAATCATCTGTGCAAAGCAGTGCTCCTCAGCTCTGCCCAGTGCTGTTGGAACCTGATTACCTGAGTTTCTGAGATTTACTTGGACAACAAACAAGCTCCAGATCCTGCATCAGATAGGTGAAGACTGGTAAGTGTGATTTAAAAGTAGAAATAAGTAAATTACCCTGATAGGTCAAGTAAAATAAAAAAAGAGTACTACTCAGTATTGGCTGATATTTAAAATAGCTCCACCCCCAAAACTGTAGTTCTACCAGCTATAATCTGTGAATAGAGCAGTTAATTACAAAATAAAAACAGCTAAAAGCTGGTGGCATCAGGGATAGGACTTTATGCGACTCAAGCTTGAATGAGCGAGCCAGAGGTGTACATAATTGTTTGACCACAGCATGGAATCCCTAAGGATGGAAAATGCAATATGATGTACTTTCCATGAAAGCATGTTAAGTAAAGGATTTGGGAACCCATTGCACAACAACTGTAAAGTCAAACTCTTGAAGCTGGTATTAGAAAATATTTTTGTTGAGTAAGTCCATTCCCCCCCCCCCCCCCCAGAATCTGGAATGATATTTTGGAAAGAATTGCTTTCTATGTCAAGGTATTTCTCCCACCCTGGATGGCTTCTAATGCTCCTTTGTAATGGTTACGCTTGTGCTGGTTTTGTTAATGACCATCCGTATTTCCATTCCAAAGGTTATAATAACCTAGCTATGAAATATCACCGCAAGTTGAAACTGCTGCAGGTGTCAACTTAGAAATGTGTTCCCAATATGCAGGAGAATTCTGCCTGTATGAGTTATGAATGCATACATAAACTGAAGGGCAAACTTTCTTTCTTGTTTTATTTGAATGGCAGGTTCAGGTTGCTGGGCATTGACAAGAGTGACTCCCTTGAGTGAATATCAATAGAGTTGACTCTGAACTTCCACATGGCTGGACCTGCACCAAGCACGTAATTTATTGGACTTGAGCTATCTTCTTCAATGCAAGACAAACTCCTGGCATAAGCAAAGGCTAATCCCTTTCCTTCCCAACTTTAGGAGTACATGGTTGGCTCAAATATGTGGATTACAATTGATGTTGGAAAGAGTTATTTATGTCTTGGTGTTCTGAGGCTACATAGTCTGTAGTGAGCTATCAGACGATGCGAGAGGCTAGGCTTAGTTCAGGCAAACCCGAAGCTGATAAACTCTAACCTCAAGGAGGATTATTTTACAGATTTATGACATTCCCTTGGCAGCCTTGTTCATTCAGGTTGACTGAGCTGCCTGATCCACAAACACAGTTTTAACATCTCTGGCAGCAGACATAGAGAGGTTAACAGTCTCAGTGTGTTGTATCTGTTTCAAGGTGTGGTGATGAGACACCTCAAAAAAACAGGTGTTTCTTGTATATGACATGAAATTTTGAAACCTTTTGGTTTACTGCTTGTTAAGGTGCCTCCAAGTTTAATCAATCCAAGAGGCACAATCAATTGCAATTCCTGCTCTCAAAGTCATGGTCATGCTCATGGGCAGGTCTGTTATATCACTGAGTTTGGCTTTGGTGTGTTTTGTAATAAAGCCACAAGTAAGATTACTACTGAGGAAAGTTCTCAGCAAGAAGCTTGATATAATGGTATAACTGTTAAATTCTCCCCACTCAGCCATGGCCAGTCTTTTATAAATTTAAAGTCTTGAGAATTTCAGCGGCACCTCTTTGGTCTCTCATTCTTCTTTTGGGTGTAACTTCTCTCACCTCTTCAAGTAAGCGGGATCTTCTGGTCCAGCTATCCCTCACCCTCCAAACAAAGACTAGCCTTGCTCTGTGGAGAGACCCTTGTAATTTAGGCATCCGATCACAGAGCTTGAACCTTGGATGTTCATCATGGGTCTGTGACAGTAGGAGCAACAGACCCCTGAGCTTTTTGCAAAGTGTTCCAAAACCAGACATTCCTGGCTTAGTTGAAACAATAAAATGATTTCTTTTTTTTTTTTTCTTGCTCAAGTTCTCTTCCTGTTCTGAAGGATTTTTGGCCACAAGTCACATGCTTCAAGAAATCAAAAATCACCCATCGTCTACATGACTTCTCAGACTCCAGGAGTCCTTTCTGCTCTCAGCTTCTTGTTTTCTCTGCTGTTGATACAGCAAAAAGAGTTGCTTCCTTCTCTGAATTTCTGTTTTTCTCTGGGTATCCCTCCCAAGTGCCAATGGTTCTGCACTTTTTAACAACTATTTTTACTCTGCTGGGGGGTGAAAGTTTACTCCCATAGAAGAGAAGTTAGAGAAAACTGAATTTTACGTAAGCTGCATGTAGTTGTTCTTCCAGGCAGGATTCATTGAGCTGCTGGCATTCCTTCATGCTGATCTAGACACGGGTAGACAGATTGATGAGTTGTGTGTAGGTTCCTGAGTCACACAGCAGCACATGCTAATTATGATATAGAGATGCTGCAGTTTGGACTAGACTGCCCAGATATCTGGATATCTGTTAATGTAATCCAAGTTCCATATTTAATGTCAACACTTCAATTAAAAGTGAATTAGCGTGTCTTTTACACAAGGTTGCTTATTTGAATACGGGTTTGGCTTTCTTTAAAGCGTACAGCAGTTGCTTTCCAAACCAGGGTATCTTGCAGCATATCTAAAGTGAGACAAGAGAGAAAGCCCCAAGGTTCTTCCCTCACTTGTATGATGAAAAACCGGTGGCAGGGGGAACATAGCAGAAGCAGCAGCTCCTGGTGTGTGTTCTGCTGTAGCTCACAGCAGTCTGCTCTCTGGAGGCACAAATCACCTTCAGTTACCAGGACTGTTGTTTTTGGTTGCTTCAGCTCAAAAGTAACTTCTTTGGTGCTTTTTAACTTCAAATTTTTAAATTATTAGTGATAATATAGGTGAGTTAATTTTGCTGGGATTCCTTTACTCGCTTAGTTTTTCCTGGTTCTCCCGGTCTGGTTACAGCGCAGGGATCACCTTCCTTTGATTGCAGGTTGTTCCAGGTCTAGCTGCTGCTTTTTCTGATAGGAGACTGGAATTGTAAAGAAGCCAAGGTTCAATTCCCATAAAGCACCAAAGTAACATTTTTTAATTAAAGTATTTCAGTTCTCTCCCAAAATCATTGTTCAGAAGAAGCCTACCATCTGCAGAACATTTTGATGAGACATTATTTTACTTCAGGTTTCACAGAAAGGAGGGAAAAGAGAAGATATTTCCAGTTCTACAATTCTAGTTGGCTTCGAAATACAGCCAAGGACAGCAGAACTAATACAAAATCCTTTGGTTGTTCCGAGGCCCAGAGATCATTTTTGCCTGTCTTTTCTCTCTTTGTGGTAATAACTTTACTTATTTTTAGGTGTCTAGATACTTATGAGTGGCTGTTTGCAAAAAAAAAATAATGGCATGAACAGATGAAGGCAAGGGAAATAAAGTGCTTTGATTGATGTTAGGAATTTTATGCAACATAGGGATAGGCTTAAGTGTGTGGGTGTCCTTTGTCTCTAAACTTCAGAAATTGTTAAATATTTGACACTGTATCCTCTAAGACTTGCAGTTTGCCATCTGTCATTCATGCCAGATCATTGCTCATTTTTAATATGATTATTTATTGTTACAAAACTGAGCCACGGTAGCTGCAGATTTAAGAAGTGCAAGTTAGAATGTAAATCAATACTATGCAGAGTGGTAGAACTTTGCAGGAGTCATTTATTTTCAGGTCTGAATTTTGGTAAAAAAAAGTAATACTGGTTTTCTTTAAAAGTACTTTGGACTTTTCCACTTCATTCATATACCTGTCCTGTTTAATCTTTCAGTTTTTTAATGGGAGTTGTATCTGTGATTCCTCTTATGATTTTTTTTTTTTTTTTTTTTTTTAAGCCTAAAAAGGTTAGTTTTCCTGTTTCTCTCCAACCAATAATATGAAAATGCACCTCTCCTTCTGTGAATTACCAAGTTCTGTTGGGTAAAACCTGACAAGTACTGACAGTCTGGACAACATGTTTCTGGCAAGTGAACAAGAATGACAAGAAACTGAACAGCATGTGTGTTTCTGGAGCTGCTGAATATGAAACAGCTGAGAATCATTTGGGTCAGCAGTAATTGAATAATCACACCTAGTTTAGCAACCTGAAAGGTAGGTGTCTGATCTTAGCTGGTGGCCCAACATCCCATTATGGAAAGGGAGATGGAGAGAGAAAACACCACCAAAAAGGGTGTCTACACTTATTGCAGCTGGAAATGAATCACCAGCTCTCTTCCATTGATTATGGGACACCTTGATAATTTACTGAGATTAGATAGCTACAGCTAAAGAGGATGAAACCCATTCTCTCTCTGTTGAGACATATTTCACTCAGCCATCCTAGAATTTATGTGAACTCCTATAAATGAAAGGTGATAATACACTGCTCCCCCTTGGTGTTCAATGATGTAGAATTTAAAGCCAGAAGGGACCATTTGATCTTACTGTATGCCATGGGCTGTTAAATTTCTGGAGCATTTGCTATTCTGGACCCAATATCCTGGTCTGAACTAAAGTGCAATTTGTGTTTTGGGTTGAGGTGTGTGTTTCAGGAAGGCACATCAAGGCTTGCTAAGTAAGTTGATTGGAAGGAATGGAGACTGGTGAGCATTTTGGAAGGAGCAGAAATGGTCTTGAGCATTTTGCATGAGTTAACTCTTTTTGTTTTCCTTTCATTTGAGTTTGGCATCAGTTTACTGCTGTAGGCCCTTTTACTGCTTAAAAAAGGAACCTTCGGCATACGTTTCATACCCGTGAAACAATTTGTTGCTCTTTTTTTGTTTGTTTTAAATTTCAATTAGCCCTGTTTGCAACATGGTTCTCATTGCTTTGTGTTACTGCCCTTATCCGATCAACGGCTGATACTTATTTCTGTTATTTTATGCTTCCATGTACTCATGGAAATGCTGACTCCAAATGCTTCCATTTAATGACTTACCTGTAGATAACATGTTTTTTAGGTCTCTTATATGGCAGATTCTTCTAGTTGTTATGTCAGTTAGGTCTTGATTCAGTTGCCTAAACACAGAGATCTAATACCTTTTTGTGTTACTTTCTTGGCCACCAGCTGTGGCTCCAAGAGGGTGTTGGGCTTCCCTAGGTCCCGCATCCTATCTGCAAGCCCCATGTGAATGTCTTAAATACTATAAAGTGTCTCAAACATGCTAGTTGCCCATGTTTAGAGAGCTGAATTGATCGCTTACTGTCATATAGCACTAGCTTTTTAATCGTTATATCATACAGCCTTTAGGTACGAAGACAGCGATCGCATTTGCCCATTCTGAGATGTTACCATCTGCCATCCGGTGAGGCAGGAAATGATTATGAGCAAAGAAAAGGAGATTAGCTTAAATCACCTCATTCTGGCCTTCTGTTAGGAAGTTATCTGCAGTCTTTAGAAACAAATGATTTTCTTCTAGTACCTGAAATTTCTGATGTAAAACTACAAAATTCTCTTTTACCAGACAGGCAATTTCACTTTGCTCCTATTCAGGAAATGTGCTGAAGGAATAACACTTCCTGCTCTCCAGTTTAATTATGTGGGCAGTGACAGCACCCCACCAGGGCTGTCCTGGCTCTCCCACATGGTCTAGTAAAACAAAAATTAAAAAAAAAAAAAAGTGCAGACGGAGGCAGGAAGGACTTTTGACTACAGATATAGCGTGTGGGAGAAGGGCATGCTCTGCATCAACTTCCTTCCCTACGGCCATCCGCTTTGCATCGCCACACTGGCTTATTCAGAGTTGAGGAGGATAGGAGAGAAAGGGCTCCAGATGTTGGGCATTTAGGGTTTGGTTTGCTTTCTCAGAGGAGCAAAGGCAATGTACATCGCTTGCTTGCAGCACCCCCAGATGCACAGTGTCTTGGGCAGTCAGAACTGGGGAGGCTCAGGGTCTCCTCCTGTCATATGCCCTGATATATTCATGCAGACCAAGCCATGATTCATGGTTAAAAACCCATTCCTTTTAGGAAAATTGCAATGCAGAGCATGTTTATTATTTTAGATATGGCCCCATGTGATTTGGAAAAGGTGTGTTCATTGTTAGTGACATTTATATGGCTGATAACACCATTTGCTGACTGGTTTACATTTTCTGATGCGAAGGCAAGTATCAGTCAAGAATATTTTTATTTCTGGCTGGTGTGGTGTTTCTGGGCAGTGCCAGTGAAGATGGCATAAAATGCAGTTGGTGTGGCTTGCCCTTTCTTGGGAGTGAGCGTGAGTGTGCAGTGCATCTGAAGCAGAAGAGGGAATGTCCAGTCGAAATAATTTTCAGTGCCCAACTGATACTTCAGAGTAAACTCTAATGACCATTGAAAAAAGCTGCTATATAGATAAGATCGGATTAATCATTTATGTCTAAATCTAGGAGCACATCAAGTGAAACTAATATAAGCCCTGAATTAGGTCCTGGCCCCATCACAGCTTTTCAGCATTTCCTGCTTGAGGAAGGCACTTACTAAGAGGTCATGTAGCAGTTCATGTTTGGCTCAGATTAATAGAGTTTTACAGAAAATTCTGCTGAATCTACATGCAGAAGTTTCTGTGGAAGAAATACATTTGTCAAGTGATATGTAAATCTTGGTTAGAAAATTTGTAAAATATTCTCTATGATGTTCATTAAAGGGGGCTTATAAGAAAGATGGGGACAGACTTTAGTAGTAACGATAGGACAAGGGGTAATGGTGTTGAACTAAAGGAAGGCAGATTCAGACTAGATATAAGGAAGACATTTTTTACGATGAGGGTGGTGAAACACCAGCACAGGTTGCCCAGAGAGGTGGTCGATGCCCCATCCCTGGGAACATTCAAGGTCAGGTTGGACAGGGCTCTGAGCAACCTGATCCAGTTGAAGATGTCCCTGCTCATTGCGGGGGGCGGGGGGGGGGGGGGTTGGACTAGATGGCCTTTAAATGTCCCTTCCAACCCAAACCGTTCTATGATTCTATAATTATGCTGCATAAGAAACATAGGTGGAAGAATAATTTTTTTATTGGACTTCAGTCTCTTAGAGGTTACAGATACATGAAAGGACTAACCATAATAAGCACATGCTGTATGAATATTTTAAGTCTGAGAAAGGGTGGCTATCTTTTGGATAGCCATGGATAATATCCTGTGGATACCATGCATGATAGGGAAAAAATCCTGTTGATTAATGTGGGTTGTATTTCTCAGTTTTTCAAATGCTTCAATGCATGGTCTATTCATTGATACATGATCATGAAAGTATGAATATATGGAGCTCTGCTTCTCTGTTCATGTACTGTAGCCTTAGCCTTAGCAGTTATGTATCTGGACAATCTTCAGCTGTTTTTGGAAGTATATTCTACTTGAGCCTGTTGACAGAAAAATAATTTTCCTCCCAAAGGACAACTGAATATTCTATGTAATATCTGGAATTCTAAAATTATTTCTGTGCTTCTGATACTCACTAATCAGATATTGAAGTCTAATGGACATGACTTTCTCGCTCTTTACTTTTTTAATATGTGCAAAATCAGGGCTTGGATACAGGTACTTCAACAATGCTGTACTCCGAAGATCTCATTTCTATTCTTCTGTGAATAAGACTAGAGTCTTGGTCCTATTTTCTTTTGCAGTAATGTCCCCAACAGTGAGGATCTGATTTAAGACCACTTGAAGTCAATAGAGAGATTGTCATCCATTTCAATGGGCTTTGAGGCAGAGCCATAAAGACTAGCTGAAACAACTGCTAGCATTTCAGGAAAACCACAGGTTATACAGCTGAATTTGGCAACATGTAATTAATTACTGAAATTCAATATCATGTTGCACAATATTTGGCTCTTCACATAAGAAAGCAGGGCTTTTTAATGTCTCTATACTCCATTGCAAGACATATTTTAAAAGTCATTGACATGAACTAGAAGAATGTCTTTCATTATGTTCAGAATTGACTGTTTGGTTTTTTATCCCCATCAGAGGATAATGAAAACAGCTGGAGTTAAATTATTATAACTCAGAAATATTCACTGGCACATTCCTCTCTCAATATGCTCTGCCTTGTGGAAATGAGTTGCGTGGTGTTGTGAAGACCAAGACAGTTTTGTAGCAATGTTCCCGAAGTTTGAGATGGAAAAACCCTAACCTCCTTTGGTCACACAGTTCATCTCCAAACATGTAGATGGTACCCTGTTGGAAACGGTATTTAGACTCATCAATATTTCCATGAAAAATGCCCCATTTACTGTTAGACTGAAAATCTAAGGTCAGTAGGTTGACAGGATATCTATTTGATAATCAGTCTAACAAGCATGCAAAAGCCACAATAACTTCAGGTCCTTGACAAATTGTTGTCTAGTGGATTTAGCAATAGGAATGGTTGAAGGGCAACACACGAGGACAACAGCAAATCTGGTTTATGGTTTGCAGTTGCTCCAAAATACAAAGTCATAAAATACTTTGGAGATTGGCCTCCTGATCTGCTAAATCTCAGTTTAGTGACTCAGGCAGCGATGTTTTGAGGCTTATATAGTATATAACAATCAATCTTCTCCCAAAAGTTTTCTTTGCTTCCCTTTTACAATCATACATTTGTATTCTTACAGTTGTCTGAATTTCATTAAAAAATGACTTTACTCCTCGTTGTCAGGATCCTTGTCTGCTGAAGACAGGATAATAAAAACATTTGTAAATTCTGTTTTAATGAGACTGAAAAGAAGGAAAAGTGGGAAAACTATTGTGATTTTATATTTCCCTAGACATCCACTTTTATCTTTTAATTTTGTTCTTTAGGACAGACTCAGAACAATGCTTTTTATCTAATCTGTAGTCAAGTATTGAATGAGTCACAGTTGCCCCTTATTGATCAGTTGTTTAATCATATAAAATGAATAGTAGTCCTTCCTCCTCAGAGTGAAATACTAATAAGTATGAGAGAAGAAAGCAGGATATAGCCTGAAACTTTATTGCTGTAGCAGCATACTGCTAGTCTGTGGATTTGCATGGTTTAGTCCTGTCTCTTGAGATCCAGCTCTAACACTTATATTTTCACCTTTGGGCTTGTTTGCTCTGTGGCAAACTGCAGCAATCTCGAGAGATATGCTTTGGCATGAGCTACTACCCAAAACAAAGAAAAAAAGCATATTGTCTCCAAACCACAGGTGACCTCTGCCTGGGATCACAGACTGACTGTGCCCAGTTTGGGGAGAGGCACTGACAGCATCCTGAATTCCTCTGCAGTGAGTTACGTGTTTGTATGTCTGCATCAGGTTACCTCTGCATCAGGTCAGCTTCTTAACATGCTAGAGGAGGTTAAGTGCTGTATGAACTCAACATTAATTGCACAGGGAAACTGCAAGCCCCGAAGTAACCTTGCAGATGGGATCAAGTCTCGCACTACTTCATTTTGTACAGAAAAAAAATGCAGTACAAGAAAATAAAGTGGATGCAAGGAATGGATGGGGACAGTAGATGTAAGAGAAGACAGGAAGCTTTTTTTAGATATTGAGACAAGGGGAGTCAAAAGAAGCTCAGTAGACATAATAAAGGGGGATGAAAGATGATGTTTAGCGCTTACATTGTTGAAATTAGCTAACGTAGAGACAGTCCTTGATAAGAAGAGCTGGTCCCAAGAAGCAGCCAATGAGGTAGAGACAGTTCCTGATAAGAAGCAGGAGCTGGCCCCAAGAACCAGCTAAGACTGGTCTTGCGGCTTGGATGAATACCAAGAAATCACTGAGCCTGCGCAAGAAAAGAGGTTACTAGCGGTGACGAAGAGGAGTCATCTATCTTCAACTCTGCGACCACCAGACGACCACCATAAAGAGGCACTGCGCAAGCGCAGTTGAGAGGAGACTATGGAAATGACCTCTCGGAGCTAATTTTAATATGAAGCGGGGATAGGTCATGGATATGTATAGGCATATTGTGAATATGTAACACTTGGCTGGATAAACTTGAAGCGAACTGCTGAGTCGGGCGCGCACGACTTTGGTGGGACTACCCCCCGTGCTGCCCAGCGCTGAATGAACATACCTACTTTACAATCTCACTGACTGCAGAGTCTGTTTTCCACGTGTCAATATAATTCACAATACATTTTAACTTTCAAAATTTATTTTTTTCCCTACCTGGAAAGAAACATTTGCCCTTTTTACATACAAAATCCTATGATTTAAAGGTTTTGAAATACGGGTTTTGATCCATACTTCTCATCTCAGATAGGTACAAAACTAAGCACATATTCCCGCTAAGGCTGTGGATGTTAGTGCTTCGGTGGACGTGTTCATCCCACAGGGTTTCCCTGTCAATCCGTGCTTCATGCAGTTTCCACGGGGACAGCTTGCTCTGCTGTACCTGGTTTTCTTCCCTGCTGTGAAATGTCCTTTAGCAGTAGCCTGTACACGTGGCGACTGAATTAAGCGCTCAAGCTCTCCGTCCAAGATTCCCTTTATTTCACAAAAGAATCCAACTTACATATGTTTCAGCGAAGATCTAGAAAGAACTAACGGCATGCAGCCAGTACTACTAACACAGGAGCGCATATCTGGCTCAGCTGGGATGTTTGCCAGTCCTCAGAACAGTTAAAGATAAAAACATTCCATAGACATACTCGTGACCGTCTTCAGCCACATCTTCCTAGGCCTGCACAAGGCCATCCTCCAACCTGACCTTGTGAAACTAGTTCTTCAAGGGCTTGGCAAACATGCAGCCCAACAAATTCTAACGGTTCACTCTTGAAAACAAATGCCAGGTGTTCCGAGCTGCTCCCACATGTACATCTAGGTATCGACTTTCTAAAGTAAATTTTTCATTTCTCTTTTCTATATCATCAGCTAACATTTTCTCTCTCCAGTGTCCTCAGACCAGCAATTTCCTTTCAGGAATTACCTAAGACCTTTGTGATCAGCAAAGCTGTCCCACAGCTGCACATCACCTCTCCACCACAGGAGAGGGTGGACCATGGGGTATCCACCATCTCCAGCGTGTCCTCCCCACCATCGGCTCCGTCCTGGTGCATGGCTGAGATCTGGAGAGCGTTCTGAAGTATGGAGGTGACTAGCTATCTCATCTCCCACCCAGAGTTAGAGCACATGGGTAGAACCAAGTCAAAGGATATCTCCACCTTCCTTTCCTCAGTGCATGGAATATATTAGAGAATCTATACCAGATCCTTAATTCCACACACAGTACTCAAACCCCCTCTAAAATGAGGTATATTTTCATTTGTTAAGGAAGTAAAGGTGTGAAAAATTCTTAGATTACATGTCAAATTGTTGAGGTGGTGGTGAGGGGTGGAGGTTGTGGAAGAGAATGGATGGCTAAAGAATGAAAAGATTTACTAAGTCTGATCCACGACAATGAATGCATGCTTCCAGCCTCCAAATGTACAGCAAACAGCAGCACGCTGGAATAATAGATTACAAAGTGAAAATGGATCAGATGAAAATAAGACAGATAAAGGGAAACATAATTCATTTAGATCTGAATTGCTGCCTGAAATGTGTTCTTCACGTGATTTTTGGTTCCTCTGGCTGAACCTGTAGTCCACATAAACTGCTGATTTCACGTGCACTTCCAGGTGCTTTCTATAGCATGGGGTCACTGGAGCCAAGGCTAGCGTGTCCAAGGAGGATCTCCTTTAGGGACTCTTTCAGTCAAAATACTGTGGCTTGACATTGAAAGGAAGCACTCCAGAAGGGCATGGGATCCATGTAAAGCAAGGAGTGAGTTATCTGGAGGCTGTTGATTCACTGGGTAGTTTTTTTCCCTCTAGTTGGATGTTGGAGGTGACTGTCTCCATGACCTGTGCAGTTCTACACTCCATGTCCATGCAGCTGACTATTTCTGCCCAAATGTAGTGCTTCATACTCAGCTTTTTTCAATCACACATTATTTTTATCAGACCATTTCTCCAGTTTGACAAGATCCTTTTGTATTCTAATCGTGTCCTCAAACTTGCCTGAAGCCAGTTCCGGCTGGCTCTTGAATGGATTTTTATAGGCATCCTTTCTAATCTATCATCCAGGTCCATGCTAGATGTACTGAATGGGGCGAGATCCTTCTACTCCAAAACCTACTATGTAGGAAAAGTATGTTTGACAGTGAATATTGCTGATTTTGCACCTGCCCCGTAACATTTTCATCTAGAGAGATCATGTTTGTTAGTTTGTTCAAGTAAAAGCCAAACGTCCTAGAGTGTATGTGATATTTATTGCTTCTCCCTATCTTTAAAGCTTGTTATGCAGTCTGAAAAGGACATTACATTGGTTTGCTGTGATTGATTCTCAGTAAATCCTTTAGTTTTACTTATCTCCTGGTTTAACTCTAGGTCTTTACAAATGGTTTGAAGTTACACTGGTAGGTATAATTCTTTTGTGCCTTTTTGTGTCCCCAAGCATGGCTGCAGCCATTCACCAATATGATGAAAAAAGTTTCTTGTTAGCATGTGTCTGACAGAGCACAGTAAACAAGGCATCTAATTAAAATCCTGTCTGAACTTTGATCTCTCGTTCTCACTTTCTTACCAGCAATGACTGTTTTAAAGGATGTTTTTACTAGTACTTCACAGTATAAGTAATGTTTTCCTGACCTTATTTTCATGTGTACCAGTATCACCTCTCACCTTCGGTCCAGCAGAGAACTGTTGTCTACCCTGAGAATTCAGAAATCTGGAGTGGTTCATTGCATACTGAATAAATCACAAAGGCTGTCTTTACATTTGTCCTTAATGTGGTGCAATCTTTATTCTGTCTGACCTTTTCCCTATTATCTTACACCTTCCTCAACTTGTTTACCAACTTTTCAACATCCTCATTAAATGTGAAGAATTGTGCAACTCCTGAGAAAAGGCTATGAATATTGAAAAATGCTTGAAACAACAGATCTGTTTCAAAGAGGAACTGGAACTGGTTTACAGGCTCTGAGCATAGTGTGGGTTGGCAGTGTACATCCTATTCTCACGTTAGGCTATCATGTCAAATTCCCAGGCAGTGAAATCTCATCACAAGGTGGTGGCTTGGAAAACATCATACAAGCTTTTCTCTCGTCAAAGAGCAGGTGTTTTCTACTTTTGCTTGCTTTATGTTCTTTCCCCTGGGAGACAGAAAAGAATATACTGTTAGACTATACATGACGTGCATCTGTGAACCAGCTTAAAAAAAAATCACGGAAGAAAATAGAAAAAAAGACCGGTTAAGAAAAGAACAGGAGAAATCGGAGGGAAGCAAGTAAAACAAATGGAAGAGGGAAGTGCAAGAATCCTCCCTTCTACCCACGTTCCTGGTAACAAACTTACGGGGCACTGACCAGAAATGGGGTAAAGTAACCCAAAGAGAAATACCACTCACAAAAGAAGACAGGGTTTTGGAAGGGCAGGTTTGCCAAGGCTGTACTGTGATGTTAGGACCTCAGAGCACATTACAGCTCCTGCAAAGAGAAACACTGCTACATGTGTGAGTGTTTGGTGATGGATGAATAGCCAAAATTCACAAAGAACAAGAGGGTTCATACTGGATGGGGAAATATAAAGAGGAAAGCAGCATGGAGGAGAGAATAAAAGGCTTGGTTATTGCGGTGACTGAATTAAGTGCTCAAGCTCTCCGTCCAAGATTCCCTTTATTTCACAAAAGAATCCAACTTACATATGTTTCAACGAAGATCTAGAAAGAACTAACGGCATGCAGCCAGTACTAGTAACACAGGAGCGCATATCTGGCTCAGCTGGGATGTTTGCCAGTCCTCAGAACAGTTAAAGATAAAAACATTCCATAGACATACTCGTGACCGTCTTCAGCCACATCTTCCTAGGCCTGCACAAGGCCATCCTCCAACCTGACCTTGTGAAACTAGTTCTTCAAGGGCTTGGCAAACATGCAGCCCAACAAATTCTAACGGTTCACTCTTGAAAACAAATGCCAGGTGTTCCGAGCTGCTCCCACAGGTTATATGCTGGCTGTATCAGCCAGGAGCTGCCCCAAACATGCCGAACTGGAAGCTGAAGAGCCTAAGCAGGGTACACAAAGATTTAGCTCTATTAAAAAATTAAATCAAGCATGTAAGGAATGTAAGGTCTGTAAGCTGGATGTGTTCTGTGGAGCTGCTTCAAGTCACTTGCAATCACACTATTATTAGCAATATGCAATCATACTACAAATATGTATATTAATAAATACTTTCCTAAATGCATTTGAGAAAACTATATAGATTTCGAGACAAAGCTTTCCCAATGTGCACTAATACACCAGAAAAATGGCAGAGGCCAGCAAAAGTACCACTTGACAGGAATGACACGGTGAACAGTTTAAAAGCCTCTGAATGGTTCTTTGAACGAAGAGACCTAGGCAACAAAGACATAGAAATTCCGTAAATATTTTATTCCAGGACACAATGTTCTTCTACTGAAAGTAATAAATATATGGAAAATAAACTTAGTAAAGGTTAGGTGGAAAACTATTCTGAGAAGGCGTTCATTGCAAATGTCATCTAGCCTCATAACATTTCCAATTTAGGTATAAGGTTTTTATGTCGTTTTGGCAACAGGATAAAAATACAGATGATTCATGTATCAAGATGCATTAAAGAGAAATGCATATGGAATTTTAGACAAAAAAAAGTTATTTTGGTTATTTGCAATTATGGGGCAAATTAAGTTAAAATGGGCCCAATCTGAAATCAGCATCCAAACAAAAGGATTGGAGTCTACATTTAAGTTATGTGGCTTTGCTTGGAAATAAGACCTCATCTGATGAAAATGTGAAAAACTCACAGTTCTTGCCAAAATTAAACTACGAAACAGTCAATTCATAGCAGTTAATGGGAATCATTACATTTTATTGCTTGACTTCTCTCTCCCTCTTTTTTGTCTCTTGAATCATTTAAAAGAAACCTATTTGAAAATGTCACATTGAAATCAATTGATTAAATCTGATTGTCCTTTTGTTCCATTGGTTGCCAGTGGAAACAAGCACATTTAAAAAGAGCCTCCGCTTACTCTTTGCAGTCTATCTGACAAAGGCCAGTAGGGCTGATATACATTCAAAAGCAAAATGCATCCAGCTTTTAACATTTTGTTGATGAACAGCTTCTCCATTACACTTCTTTCTGTCATAATCTTAGAAAACACCAGGGCATTCTAGCCAGCTTTTAGATTGCCTGGGGGAGTTATTTTGTAACTGTCACACCGATTAGAAACCCAGGTGATGGAATGGACACAGGTGCTTCTTTGCAAATGATTTATGGAACTTAATTGCAATTGAAACCATGAAGGATTTTCACAACTTTTCCTTTGAAATCTTGTCATGGTAGCCAAATATTGACAAAATAACTCTCTTCCCAAATTCAGTGTATTCTTTGTCTACTTTGTTATAAAATCATTAGAATCATCCTTTAGACCATAAGCTATATGCCATTGTGAATGGGATTCTGCACAAGACAACCTTGATTTGGGTTGAGTTTCTATGTAAGCCTGTGGTCAGCTATCAGAATAGAAAATTAACGGGTTTGAGGATTGGAAGAGGAACAGGAGGACAACCAGTAAGCCAGTCTGCTCTTATCTACCATGGTGTTCACCTAATGCCACTGTGGCTTCCCTTTTTTGCATCATGTAAGGCCAGGACACACAGAACCTACCAAAGTATACCCATTATTTCAGGTCCCATTGCTGAGCCTTTCCTACTGCTGGAGAACAGGACCATGTCATCACTAAGCTATCACTGGGCTTTTTTTAATTGCACGTTGAAGAGGCTTCTGTTGCAGCAGCTGGATTTAGATAAGGCCCTCAGGAGGAGGTACATGGAAAGAAAACATAGATGATCTTAATCTTGAGCTGAATCTATTTATTAAAGGGATTATATAATATAAGGTGGCTCTGTCAGCTGGAGGCAGTGCCTTAGGATTTCCCTTCAAATCCTGTTTCCTAAATTTAAATTACCAGGGAGTAGCATGATAGGATATCCTGGTGGAATATTTCAGATTTGTGTGGCTTTCATCTTTTGGTCAGAATAGAAATTTTTACAGACTACAGACAGTTCGTACTACAATTACTTTTTAGGTGAGAGCCCAGATTTTTTGCAAAACTTTTGAAGAAAAAATATCAACAAGCTCCTTTTACTTCTCTAGCAGTCTAAACCCTTTGCTAAGATCACTCAATGCCTTGCCTTGTCAAAGTCAGCTGGACTTGGATGAGAATTTGCTTTAGTCTCTTTTATGAAAGAAAACTATCAGTCACTGATTAGAGGACAGCTGTGCTTTGCTACTTGCATGTGCCACTTTGCATTGCATTAAATATGGTAAGTCCCAAGGTAGCCTAGCTGCTGTTGTAATCACGCCGAGTGGTGGAGGTCTGGGCAGCGTTGCCACCAGCCATGCTTCCGAGAATAGCAGCAGCAGCCTCGCCAGTGTGAACCTATTTAATTTCAGGACAGACTGTGCTTGTTGAATGAAAAGACCAGTGTTTATGCATGTTGTTATATGACATTTCTTGTTCTTGCTTGGCATTGCTCATGTCATTTGCTTGTTCCCTTCAAAGACTTGTAGCGACCTGTTTTTGCTGAGGATTGGTGACGCGAGGAATCTGCTCACCAGTGAATCATGTGGCAGCTGTCTGAGGGCACAGCCCGTAAACTGCGGGCACAGAAGCTGCAACCAAGAGAGGAGATTCTCACCCCAGCTCTGCTGACAGCGGTGAGGCTTTGTCAGGTTGCATCATGCAGTGACTGGCCTAGAGCTTTGGTTATAATCAGGACGGAGGAGGTGCTGCTTAGAGGAAGAGAGTCATTATCTGAAACGATGCTTTGGCTCTGTAGGCATGACACCACTAGGGAAAATTTAAAGTTAATTAAGGAACGTGAACTTGGAGCACTAAACTCAGTGTCCTCACTCCCCCATAAACATAATTTACTCCTTATGTACAGTAGATCTACCTATATGGATGGTCACAGGGTATACCTTACAAACGATGGCCATCATTTTAAGAGCGGAGGTTGCCAGGCACAGGGTGGGCAGGTGGAGTTGTCAGGGCAAATGCCTTGTTACATCCAAAGTTGATGTAAGCGAGGACGTTCAACTAAACATGTCCAAGTTTTGGGCTGCAGGAGCCCCTTTCCTCCCTAAACCCTTTTTTCATGTTAGAGATGTCCCTTCTTTCATAACAGTGAAAAAACTATAGGGAGGAAGAGAATAGGAAAAGAAAAGGGTGGTCCACCTTTATCCTTTGTTCCATGAGACAATCTAAAAAAGCATTGCTAGAAACCCCTGCTTCAGGGAGGTTCAAATCCCATCAGCAGTGTGCTCAGGCTATAAATTAGGTTACCTCATTGATGAAGAGATCCTAATCCTTCCGTTGATGCTATTTCAGCTTTGAACAATACTAACTCCTATGCATTTTAAGTCTTTCCATGTCAGAATACTGAAAGTTGCAGTTAGATGAGACTCAGATAGTTAAATCCACTGTGGATCGAACTCAGTATGATCACAGCTGCAAATTGCTGCTGGGAAGGTGCAGGCTGGATGTTAGAAAAATATGTTCATGAGCAGGGTGCAGTACTGGGGTGGGTTGTTCAGAGAGGTCGTGAAGTCCTTGGAGGTTTTCAAGCCTTCATTTAAATGAAATCCTTGCTGAATGGATGTACTGTGGGCAGTAGTCTTGCTTCAGGGGGAGGTTTAATTAGGTGACCTTCAGGGGTCCCTTCCACCAACACTTCTGTCATGCTGTGAACAGCAGCCTGAAACTCAGGCAACTTAGACATATCGTGTTGTTAATACCTTTGCTCCTGAAAGGTTTAGCAGTCCTGGGCGAGCTGCTAGTGCGGGGGAGAGGAGCAGAGGAGAAGGTATCAGATGGTACCAGGGAAGAGAATGAGCTGCGATGGGGATAGGGCCCCCAGGAGACACCGGGTGCTTGAGTGCCTTTAGCAAAAGGCTGGGATGGGTGATTTTTGAGTAGCAAATCTACCACAAGACTGGAGGGTTTCTTGAGAGCATGGGGAGAAGAGAAATTACTTGTGAATTTGAATTGAACTTAGGAAATAGATTCTGCTGGAGGGGAAAAAAAGGAGAAGGAATGTTAAAAACATGTCTCTCCTCAGCATTTTGACAAAGCTTCACTCCGGAATTGACCAAATATTTAATTTTCATGTCCCTGTTTTTTTTTCTCAGAAAGCAACCTTGACTTTCCATACTGACATTGTGTATTTTCATTTTGGACGAAAAGGTGAAGTAACCCCAAATGGGAAAAGCATTGCTCAGAATGAAATTTTTGTGGGGTTTTGTTTGTTTGTTTGTTTTACTCCAGTCATATCCCTCTTTTTTTTAAAATGTTTGTCCTAAGCCAAGTTTTTAGAATAATTTTTTAATTCTTCCCTCAAACTGAAAAATCCATTATTTATCCAGCGAGCAGGAACAGTCATCCTGCCTGGCAGTGTATTAAGCTGCAACTCCATTAATATGAACTGTGAAGAGGCAGCTGCTAATTGGCAAAGCAGAAATGTGTAGGGCTGTGCCTGCAGGATAGGAGGGATAGATCTGAGCAAGCAGTTGAGAGAACCAGCTTCATGGGCACAAAGGGTTTTAGTGCTCAGGAGCTGTTCCTTACACCTACCAAAGGAATGCATCGGAAATAGGTATTCCTGTATGCAGTGGACCCCTTTGGAAAGATTCAAATGCTGGGATTTGTGAAGATATGTGATAGACTGATATTACAAGAGTCCACTTTTGTAGTAATAGTAAAAATTGCACATATTATTTATAGAGCTTTTGGCTAACTACGGATCCATTTAAGGACTTCATACAGTTCCAACTCTCCTCTGTGATGGCATTCAATAAATAAATCCAACAGGTAGGAAAACCCAGGCTTTTTTAAACAACTGTTGCCAAAACAAAACAAAAACCAAACCCAAACTCTAAACCCAACCTACATAGATTTCATCGTTGCATTGCATCAGGTATGTTGCACTGTTAGCCAAAAAATTCTACAGAAATATGGGCCAGATACACAGTCTGCTGTAACCAGTAGGAACATTTCCATGATTATCCATGGATGTGGGAGCCGGTCCCTTGCTTAGCTCATAAACAGCTAGAATTCTTGCCTTCTCACCTTAAAATAAAAACTGCATAGTCCCTCTGCAGTGTGGTAATCTCCCTTTATGCTGAGAAGAGTTACAGATGGAGCAAAAGCAGAAGCACACAGACGAGACAGTTTGATAAGAGAAGTGTGTGAAGCATGCTTTTGGCAAGTACAATGAACACACACTGTATTCTTAAATTGCTTCTGTCTAGCTTTTAAATGTGTCAATACTTGTTCCACTACCAGTCTTTTCTTTAGGAAACGCTCAGCTGCTGTCCCTGCAGTTTAATTTCACTCCTGAGCCTTCGTCATCACAGAGCCATTTATTCCAGGTTTGATCTGAAATTGTGCTTGTGATCCAGGGATGTAGCATGTGGCTCATGAACATCTTTGCCAATGGCTTTAAATAGAAGTAAAAATTCTTAGCAAGATGCACAATCAAATCCCAGGCAAGGAAGAAGGCATGTACATCAGACACAGATGCAGGGTTTCACTCTTAATGCATAGAGAAGTATGTACTCCTTTTAGTTCCTGAGGAGTACATTGTCCTCAGGAAAGAGGGGGGCTTTCTCTAGCTAATTCAATTCTGTATGCAGCACAAGCAACCTTAGCCATTGCTTCAAGATTGCAAGTCCTCTGTGAGCTGCAGAATACCTTCTAGAAAGGCAATCAACCCTTAAATCTTAAATCTTTAGAAAGATTTTAAGAAACAGAGAATCCATATTCTCAGAAAATCGCTGTAATATCCAATTACCTTCATAGCTAATGTTTTGTGTCTTATTTTTAGCATTAATTTATACAGCTCCAGCTTTGGCCTCCAGCTCTCATTATGCTTTTGGTAGATTAATAATCCCTCCATTATCAGATGTTCTCTTCATGTCTGTATGGATTGGAACAGCTTCACCTTTTCACCTCCTCTTGGATGAACTCATACTGAATTCTGTCGCGTCTTTCATGAGAACAGTGAAGTCTAGGAAAAACAGCCCCACAGTATTTGTTTTCTGGCACTTTCAAGAGGGTATTGAGAAACTGAGAAAGAGCAAATAGCAAAGCAAATGCCCAGCACCCAGCCACAGGGCTATAAATGGCAGGAGTGAAGCAGGCACAGCCGACAGCCTGGTGCAACAGGGTTTTGCTGGCTATTTGAGGGAGACGGGTACCCTGAGAAGGGTGGGCTGCCTAGGGAGCTGACTGTTCATGTCAATAAATGGTCTGAGCAGTGGGGCCATGCGGAAGGTGAGGACAAGGCTGGACAAATGTTGCAGTCAGGGACTGCAGCTGATCCGTCGACAAGACCCGTGAGAGCAGTCCCTAAACTAGGCTTTGGCTCTGCTGCTAATGAGGCTGGATCATTTGCCACTAAACATTCCTCTCCCTCGGGATGATGTTCCTCTGCTTTTATATCCAAGGCTCGTGTTTGAACTCTAGCAGCTAGAAGCCACCACAGCCTTCTTTGGCTGCTCTGTAGTAACTATACATGCATACAATCTTACTTAAGGGTGAGTGTGAGACAACTATCTCTTTCTTCACTGTAGGGGCAGCTTTCTCCAAGTTCTACTTATTTATACACAGCATTAAAGCTGGTGCACAAGGCAGTTGTGCATCTGACAAGTGGTAATTTGGGATCTGTGGCCATTTGTGCCCCTAGACTCTTAGCCGAGGCTGTAGGAAGGCTGGCCGGTATGTGTGCTGGGATATCTGGTTTTGTGTCCCTCTGCGATACGTGTGGTCGTTTCATTTTCTGGTTGCATCTCTGTTGGTGCTAACCTATCCATGACATCTGCAAATTTTATAAAACAACCAAATAAACCTTTCCCCTGAGATGGCACGATAACCTTTTACTTTCTCAGGTATATGTCATCTACATTTGAGCTCGCTTTCTCCAGTACATTGGTTTTGTGTATATTGTGTTTTTTAATCCAAATGCCATGTGCCAGTACATTAAATGCTTTACAAAGGCTTATATACATTAGCGCCGATTCCTTCATCAGCCAAATTTGTAGTTCAGGAAAAATATAAAATGTATTTGTGTGTGAATGTTCATAACTGCAAATATTTCTTTTCAAGACAAAATATATGGGGCTGATTAGAAAAGCCTGACTCAAAGGCTGTTGGAAGGGAGCAGATATAATGTGTTAGAAAGAGTGAACATGCTTTCTTAGAAAATACTCCCAGGACTTGTGATTGCATTGGGTCTACATTTGCATAACAATCACCTTGTCTAACTACTTTCCAATAATTTGTGTAGATGAAAGGGTGATTTTAATTTCAGTGTTCTCCATGTTACTTAATTTGTATAGTAGTCAATAGGATTATATTTTTTAAAGTGCAAATGATTTTCAGTGTAATTCACTCCCTCTTTTTATTTATTTCTGTATTTATTTATGTTAGTTTTACTCAAGGACATTTTAAATACTTAGTCATCTTCTTGCAAAAATGAACAATCTTTTTATACCTGATTATAACCATTATACCTAATTGTTATACACAGCAGCCAGGGTTTAAAAGAAAAAGTGATGATAGACTAATGTGGAAAGTATCAAAGAAAGTCTTCCAGTGTAATCATCGGATTTTCAGATCCAACGCTTCAGAGGGTTCCTAGTGATTGTCCAGGGCTGTATATGGATACATTTGATTCCCACCTTACCGGACAGGGCTTTTTCTACGGAACACTGCTATGTGGTCCTTGACATCTGCTCTGTATCGACTCTCCGCAAGCTGTAGATCTGTCCCATCAAGCTTTGTGAAAGCACCTATTGCATGAATAAAGGTGAGCGCAGAGTCTGGTTAGTGTTGTGCACAGCATGATACCAGTGGGAGGAAAGTAATTCTACGTGGCTGGTTATTCACATTGCAATTATAACTCGTACTTGCTGTCCTGCATAGCCTTAGTCTAGCTAATACCTTGAAGAAACAAGAAAGGTTTGTTGTCTGACAAAAGGGTCTGAAAAACCTTCCTAAAACATCCACTTATTTCTGGATGCAGATGAGCTGGAAGAGAGGGGGAGAACGGAGCATTAGAAACTATTGTGTGTCACACACACACAAAAAGGCATTTTTCTCTTTATTAGTTGTCACATAGACAGGCAGAACTTTGTTCCCGTGTAGACGTGGTAGTTCTGTGTTGCCTGTATTATGTCGACTGCTTCCTTCGGGAAGCTTGTCAGACTGTACAGTGAATAGTCACATGGAACCAGGTTTCAAGGTAGTGAGATTGCCATGGCCCCCCTGAATCTGTGCTGAAAAATTCGGAGGTCACACCCAGCCTGCGCGCTGGTTGTTGACACAGACCTCATCTTCTTTGTTGCCATGTGTGGAGAGGGAAACAAGCAGTGTGTCAGTAAGCTCAGCCAAGAGCTGGAGTCACTCTGTGGCACAGCCCATGTCAGCCACGCTAATCTTTTCACAGCTGGGAATTGTGCATAAAAGGCTCTTTCTCCTTCATTACTAATTGCCACATGTATGACTGAAGCAACCAGCAATGCCACTTACAGGATGGACTCAATCAGCGGGGTCGGTTGTTATGAGATGGCTGGAATTTTGTACCCATTGGAGCTTTGTAGGAAAAGATAATTTCTGAGGATGACTCATGTGGATCTGGCTGCCACTTACTGAAAAGTATGTGTGTATGTGGGATGTAGCAAAAATTAGCTGGATCTATTGGGTAGCAATAGAATATGTACAGGAAAAAATGTTAAAAATATGTGAATGGCTCTCTCTAGTGACACCCCAAAATGAGGACATTTCTGGGCAACATGGGCAAATGATCTGGTCAAATAAGCTTTTCCTGGGAATCAGTGAGCTGTGAGCACAATCTTCCGGATTTCAGTCTGGGGATCTTTACCAGAATTGCGGGCACCCCTTGTGCTGCTTTGCAAATGCCCAGGTTTAAAATGAGTTTTATGCCGCTGTCAGAAAGGCACAAAGGACTGTGTCAGAGTCACAGTCTGTCCCCCTCCAGCCCCTGGCACTGCTGTAGTGAGTCAGAGACACCGTGGTTTGGGAACAGCCTGTGAACCAACCCTGCTTATTAATCATTTTGCTTTTTGCAAAGCGTTATTTTTAAGCTAGATCGGTTTCCCAATCCAGCTCGCCAGGCAGCTGCCTGAACGCTTTTCGGCATCAGACCTGTGGGGCAGAAGCAAGCCAGCAGCGGGAGGCAGGGAGAGGAACTGGGAGCTACGGCAGTGCCTCTGCTATTTAAAGGAGTTCTGCGTGTCAAAGCAAATCAGCCTCTGAACTCTAAAAGCAGCCTTGACATTACAACCTGTTGGCTGGTTAGCTTAGCACAGGCAGGTGGAAATTTGGACCTGGGCATGTCCGTAATGGCAAAAGAGGAAAAGTCTCTTCAGCTTCTGCAGAGCTGAGTCCATGGCCAGAGCTGGGAGGTGTTGAAGGAAGGAAGCCAAACGCTTGTCGTGCAGCCACCAGTGCTCCTTGGCTGTCCTTGCCATGAGCTGACAAGGGAAGGGAAACTGAAAAGGAAGCTGATTTTTAAAAGATCCAGAACTCAAGAGCTTAATTAGCTAAATTTCTTGCCACCGATGAGGCTGGGAAAGTCAAATATGCAACCTTTGTCAAGGTGCACATTTTTGGAAGGACATCTACTGTTTTGGTAGGTTTATCAGAAGATCTGGAATCCCAGCTTCACAAGAAAAAACTCCTGTACATCTTCAGAATAAAATACTAATAAATCCTTGTCCTTGTACTACTTCAAAATAAAATATTCTGTGATTAATAGTTGCAGAGGTAAGTGCTTGAAGCACTCTCTATATTTAAAATACCAGTTACCCTCCTGAGGCTCAGGCAAAAGTAGACTAAAGACAGCTCAGGAATTCCTGACTCCTAATTCTGCTCTCTTCATTTGGCCTCAATCTGATGTTTTAATAGGCTAATATCACAAACAAATTCTCCCTAACAGAGAAGATGGGGAATATACCTCCGTCTTGGTTTGTGAGTTTCACTAACACATATTTTAAAACAGTTATATTGAGGATTTATAGTGTGATTATCATTCTGCAAGCAGTTTACGTTGGGAAATTCATTGTTGCAATATTAACTTTCCAGTCATCCAGTAAATAGAATAATCCAAGTGCTGTTATGAATAGTTCTAAATTACAAATGAGTTTAAATTCCAATAAATTGCCTAACCTGAAATCAGTGGCTCTGCAGGGAAATGGGTGAATCTCATGTAGACAGCACTTGAACAAAAAGGTCAAGGATGCAGTTTGTTACTTGGAGAAGGAAAAATTTTTTAAAATGTATTTTGTGTTTCCTTCTAGTAGTATTTATAGCTATTAGCACTAACTATGCAAACTAAATCAATATTGTTACCAGATCATATGCACGGAGTTTTCAAAAGTATTCAGTTTCTTTTCATCTGAGATTAAGCTGCTGATCTTGTTAAGATGAATAATAGATGCAATATATTCTTAATTATTAAATTATGAATTAATTAAGTTACTGCAGGACAAATGAGAAGCGATCATTGTGTGGAGAAGTAAACACTGTCGTTGATTTTGGATGAGGCTTGTGGTAACTTACTGCAGTGCTAACACTAGTGAATCACTGTCCAGCTCAACACGGTTTCATGGCTGCCTTCTCCTGGTTTTTGTTGGGGGGGTGAAATTAGAAGTCAAAAATGCTGAGCTTATTCACATCTTTGGTATGTCATTAGAGATGCTTAATCATTTGGAGAAGCTCTGACTAGCTGGTTAATGTGTTTATTCCACAGCATCCAGCTCCTGTGGAGAACTCTCTATAGCAACAAGTTCACCTGAAAGGACCTCAGCAACCGCATTTAAGACTCTCTTATGGGAATTCATAGCAGGAATATTCAAAGAGAAAAAAGGAAAGATTTGTAGGTTAAAATGAGCGAACAAATGATCAAAGCTTCTGAGGGTCTCTTGAATTACTGATTTTCTGGTTTTTTTCTTAAGCATCACAAGCTCACTGCTCCAGGCAGAACTAATTAACTAATGAAGACAGGAGAGAATTGCTGAGGAAGGGATGGAGAACAAAAACTTATTAAAATTTAACAATAAGATATCTCTGTTTCATGTAATATCTGTTATGTTGATCACTTCTAGTGACAACATCCCAACAGTATTTTTTTCTAATTATGCAGAAGTGCCAGGTACTGTAGGCTATATAGTCTCCTGTTTTGAAGTTCAAACTGTGCCTTTGAAAGTACTAAAGATTTTTTCTTTTTGATTGCTCTGTAGGTTAAAGAAGTCAGGCATTCAGACACAATCTCTGCCAAAAAGGTGTCACATTTTAATTATGCAGCTTTGGTTTTTAAGTCTATTGCCTGATTGATAACTTTATGGGTTCAGTGTAGCAAGCAAACTATGTGGTAGACCTTGAGGAAGCAGAAATTAGGAAGCAACCCATAAAGTTATCAATCAGGCAATAGGCTTAAAACCCAAAGCTGCTTTATTAGAATGCGGCACTTTTTTGGCTAGGATTGTTTTGGATATGTGATGAATGGAGTTCAGAAAACAATTAGACAAATTTGTGGAAGAAAAGCCCATGGAACAAGCCTCTCTGGATTAAACGACTGGCTTAAAAGAACCTAAAATGTTGATTGCTGGAAGGCCATCACAGGGAAAGCATCACTGTATACTATTTCTGCTCCCCCTTCCCTTCTCCCAAGAGATATTACTAGAGATAGGCTGCTGGACTAGATTTGTTAGATAACCTAGTGCTGCTATGCTTCTATTATGCAATTTAAATTCATTTAGTCACTGACTGAGCTCATGACTCAGAAATTCACAAGTACTATTCAGGGGCAAAGAACAGGAAGATTTGGTCAGTGTTGACTTGTAGTTACTATTCCACACCTCATTCCATAGTCATAATTTGCCCCTTTCACCTCCTGTTATGGGAATATTTCTCTACCCTTCCATACTAAAACCTTTCTAGTCTCATTTACATACCTGGATCATATTCCTGGTGAAAGTATAGAAAGCAGGTATGATTCGTGCCTTATATATAACATATACATCATAATTATATAATAAGCATATAACATAGTCCATTAACAGCATGATTCTTCATGTTCCTTCTCAAACACCTTTTTTCACACATCATTGTGCCTCATTGCCACCCAAAATTATCCCTGTTCCTTATTTTTGGAGTTACTTCTATTTTTTCTTTTCAAAATATGTAGATATTCTGTAGATAGCTGTGTACATGTAGATAACATCTGTATAAAATAATTAGGCATCATAATGTTGGGCAGAAAGACCAAGCTTTCAACACCAAACTTTTATTGACTTGTAAAATTTAACAGCCGTGATAGGACAGTACATGTGTGTGTGTGGGAGGGGGTTCCTGTGAAAGATTACATTATTTTGGGATTAGAAAATCTGAGAAACATCTGGTTAACAAATGAGTCCTGCGATAGTTAGTTCTTCAGCTTCTTTTTATCCCTAGAACTAACGTTAACCATACTACTAGATATTCCCAGTGCCAGTGAGTCCTCACGGGTTGGTGGTTACAACGGGGAGCTGAGAGCAATGTGGTGAGCTGGTCGTAACGGGCGTGAGTATGGGACAGCTACTGTGGTACGGGGAATGTAAGGTACGTATCTTACATTATATATGCTTTTCATGGAACAACTTATTAGATATCTGGGATAATGAGACCCCTAAATTGTTTACATGGCAGTCAGTGACAGAAAGTCTGTTGACTTAAAGGGAAGACTCCAAATGCCTCGTCACGTGCAGGGACAATGCAGTGCAGACCACGTTGGCCCTGCCTGGTGTCAATAATACCCTGCAAGCAGCATGAGTCTCCCCTTTTGAGTCTTACAGCAGGATAATTCCTTCTTTGGCTGGAGTTAATGTCTTGTGCTTCCAGGTGAGTAATGTTAGACTCTCCAATTGGATAATTAACACAAATTTAGACTCGGAGCCACAGAGCTGCACCCATTTATGGCAGCTGACTTACACCATTTCCCCCTATGCTGTCAAGGGTGGTGGTGGTTATATAGCAGCAAGGCTATGGCCATGTTACGTGACTTGGAAGACTCTGTCAGGCTGATGCAGTGAACTGTAGGGGAATCTATGGGGCTTCTTTTGCCCACTCCTTTGCACCAAACGCACACCTCCGCTGAGCCTTCTAGATCTTTTTGTTTGGTTTATGGACATGGTGTCTGATCTTTGATAACCTGATGCAAACAAATTGCTCCAACAGCTTAGATGTGTCTTTTCCCATGACAAGGATGTGTAGATATCCCAGTCTTTGCATTTCAGGCTCTTTCAGCTTTGTTTCTGTTTCACCTTTAACAAATGAGCAAATGCTTGTGATTGTTTCCTCTAAGCCCCATTGACATGAAATATGTTTTTCAGCCGGTCACAGCTTCTGTGATCTCTTTGCTATCTTGTTCCTTCCTTGCTGCTTCTGCAGCATTTTGGTAGCCTTCAAGCAGTGTGTAATTTCAGTCACGTGAAATAAGTCTGTGTATAGCAACCAACCAGCTAGACCGGATGGAGGCAACTCCTGCTGTACACGGCAGAAAGTAGAGTAAGTCGAAGTGCAAAAAGCATTTCAAGTGGCTTAAAAATTGCTTTATTATGAATTATAGACTACTTTTGCTGTCCAGATAATGAGAAACACCATCTACTGTGATTCATTGTAGTCAAGTAGCATTAACTTCAGAGAGAAATGGGACAAAAGGGAAACTGCTCCCTTGGTAATGGGGTATTTTGTGTGGGCAAGCACTGTAGCTATACTAAATTACTTTACTCTGCTCATTCAGATCTGTCCTTCTAGGCCCTTTTGATGTTGAAGTTACATACTATATAGTAAAAAATGAGTTTAAGAGTGTCTGAGTAATCGAAGCAAGGAGTAACAGGTGTTAATCAGAGAATATAATCCTGACATATATTAACAGCTCTTAAACCAATTAAGTTTAACAGAATAGCAAAAAAACCGAAGTAGCAGAAAAATCCCATCCTTTCACAAACGGGGATGAAGGGTTTCTAAAGTGTGAAACCAAAGATAGACTCCTTGGGTGCCATTTTATAAGGGACTGGTAAATTTGGGTACCCAACCATTCAGTAGATGAGCTTGGCTGCTTTTTAACTACCCTCTCGCAGTCTCTTGTCCCACTGACCCCACTGGAAGCCCAAGGAGATATATCTCACTAGGCTAAATTTAGTCCTTGTGAATACCTACCTCTGCCACAGATTATCACACTGTATTAATTGATAATCTATTTTAGCAGGAAACTCTCTCATTATGAAACATGAATGCTGAGAAGGCATTTACAGCTTACCATTTCATTTTGGATGTGTGTGTTCAAATTCAATCAGGTCAGTATGCCACATGGCGCCATTTAATTTAAATTGAATTAATCAATAGAGTACATTAGCCACATCATTTTAATATTGTCTTGGTAAAATTCTTGGCCCGTAGAAGTCAAGGGCAAAAATCCTGGACACGGTGGTGAGATGACACCGTGACATTAGCTCTTTTGCAAAATCAATGCAGCAAAATAAGTTCCTTCTTTCCTCCCTTGTCATTCTTCAAATTTTGAACCACTGCCATTTGGACAAGCATCCTCCATGTTCTGCTTTCATTTATGGAGCAAAGGCATTGGAGGGGTTACTAATGGGGGTTTAACACCTGTCTCTCTTACTAGTTCTTTCTCCTCTTGAGAAAGTTGCTTAGCTACTTCATATTTTAGTTCCTCATTTACAGATTGAGTGGCAGCATTTTCCTTTAGAGTGTGTTCTGAAGACTAAAATTCCAAATTTGAGGAACTCAGGTTCTCCACAAACCATGCCCAAGCGTGGGGAAATAAGGCTCAGTTCTTGTGTGTATAAACCAGATTAAATATATTTTTTGGCCTCTATTTGTGTACCTTCTCTCTTTATGTATTTTGTTTTGCTTTTCCAATTCCATGAGAAAAACAATACAGCTAGTTGTCATTAAAGTGTCCTGGAAATTGGTCCAGAAAGAATAACACCCCAGAGTCCACTGGTTTTGGCTGTCCTGAACAGAGTGGTCTGTAAGAAATGGTGAGAGCTGTTAGTGGTTTGCAATGCCCAGCTCTAGAGTATTGTGATTTTCTTTGGCAATTTCATTTTGTTTCAAGGGAAAAGATGCTCTTTTCACTATATGGCTGGGAAATATAAAGTTGCGGCCATCGTTTAAAGCTCTCTTTCCTGAGACATGCATTTTTATTTTAAGTTAATTGATTAGTTATAATGATGGATGATGAGGACAGACTCAGGTTCCCAGAGGGCAATTCTAGCCTTGCTGGAGCTGGAGTTTACCATTTATTGGTAAATAAATGGGCAGAACTTTGTCTAATGACTTGAACAAGTATATTAAGAGAATTGGACAGTCACAAAGGATCTTGGGAAAACTGAATTCAGCTTCCCTTATCCATATGAGTTAATTTCAATCATGGAGAGGTCCGTATTGAACGATTTAGACATCCCATGGTCTTTTATTTATGAGGTCTGCAGGGTCTATTATATTATCTTATAATTTCCATTCTGCCTCAGGTCAAATGCAGATTTCTATAGTACTCAGAGAACTAATAATGGGAAAGATTTGTTTCCAGATTATCCAAAGGTGGTCCCACACTAGCGAATGTTGTATTTTATATATGTGAAACTAAGTCTGAGGAACTTTTCTGTTTTTGTTTTCTCTTTTCAGTGTGCTTTAGTTATTTATGTCTTTGTGCCTGAAATTTTTCTATACCCTTGTAAATCACAGAAGAAATATTTGAGGGATTATTTTTCCTGTTGGGTAAAACCAGTCATAAATAAAAGGTTTACTTAACTTGTTTATATCTGGATTTTTTTATAAGCCTTTTGTACAATTTTGATTTCATTATGGCAGCATGTGTTGCACAGCCTAGCAGTACAGATCCACAGGGTTATAGCTGGGCATTATGTAAATACTATATTTATTTTAATGGGAACATATTATTTTTTTAATATGCTTTTGGAGATAAAAGGAAAATTCTCTGAATGTCAAATTGGCTCCGCTGAATAGTCATTTAAAAAGAGTGACTGGAAAGTGACATGTGTACCCTTTTTAACTTGCATAACATTGAGAGCCTTAGAAATTTTAGCATCATTCATGTTAACACATCAAAGTATTGCTGGTTGAACTCAAATCTCTCTGAAATGCTAATCTGCACCCTTAACTGTAGTGGTATGAACATACAGATGGTTCTTCTAATTACTTGGAAAAAGAAAAGGGGATGATTTCCTTTAATGATTTCCCCTTCTTTCCAGACTGAAAGCAGTTCCAGCTCTTCCCTCCAGCTAATTTGACGATTAAAAGATGCCTTTGTCTTGCTTTCAGCTATTGAGGTTTCATCACAATTTGTTAAAACTTCCCTTCATGAAGTGAGGTGTGAACCCAGGGCTATGTAGGTTTAGTTCAGAGGTCATGTGAAGGGGAATTATAACCTTGAATATTTAAAGCCAGAATGGGGACTTATTTTCATCATCCCATGTTACTGCACTGATAGCAAAGATGAGTTTCTGGGGTTAAAATCACAGCTTGAATCTTAGATGCAGAAGGTCATTGATCAGGGAATAGACCCAAGGTATTCAGGCTCCAGATTCATGGTAGCTCCATTTTTCCCAAGGATACAAACGAAGAGATTTGAAACACATTTGCCTGGGAGCATGGCTAAGCTGACACGTGGCTGAGAAGAAGATGGGGGATGTGGGTACCCACATCACAGTGTTTATGGCCTCTGTCTGTCTTCAGATCGCAAAGGTGAGTTTCATGTCTGCTGCCTTCTTTCAGCTCGGAGCCCTGTCCCTTGTGGGCCAAGGCTAGTTGGTGTAAACCCAAACAAGACTGGGGAGCAAAAAGGAACGCACTTGATTTCTTCTGGCTCGTGATCTGGATGCAGAGTAGCCCTTTAGCTCTGCTTTGAAGCTTGTGGCCTATAGGCTTGCACAGAAAACTATATGTCAATGCCAGTGTCATCCCCACAACTGCTCCAAGTGTTTCACTTCATTCAACATGGCATCATCTGCTGCTATTTTTTCAGGATTTAATAGAATTTTATAAATTGCCATTTGATGGTGTATTTTCCTGAATATTCTAGAAGATGTCGTGGGTATTTTTCAATTAAAATACTCAGTGGGAACAACAAAAAAAGAAAAAAGAATAGCTTAAATAAATATAGATACTCCATTTCTTCTGAACTTCTACATACACATCTTACTTAATCACTCCCTATCAACAATGTTTTCTGTTCTGTTTTCGAGATGTACCACTTCTGTCCAAGCTATTCAAAAGAAGGGCATTTGGGTTCATGACTGTAAAAACACTATTTCATTGCTCAGAGAGGCTAACTGTGATGTCAGAATTCAGTGGTTTTTTTCCCTTCATTTTCTATCAACCAGAATATTGTATAATGTTTTCCAAGTAAAGCTGTAACCAGGCTTAAAAGCTTTTTCCCTACTAGAACCAAAAATAGGAACCATTACTGATATAGGATAGAATTTTGGCTTTTTTGAAAATACGATAGTGTGGGCATCTTCAGAAAAGGCTTTGGAGAAGTTTGTTGCCTAGGGCTGTGTTTTATGATTTCATCTGCTTGACTCTAGGCTTTACAACGTTGGAAAAGAAACAGGGGAAGGGGAGAATGGTTAATGAGAAATTCTTGCCTTACCTTCTTGTTCCTCTGGAGTGATGACACCTCATATAGTAATAGTGAAAGGTGGTTTGCCTAGGTAGGATATTAGCAGATCTAGATTCCCTTGTCAATTCTACCAGCAATATCTGTCCTGCTCCAGGGTAAAAATTATCCAGCCTCAGCTTCACCCTATCTAGTATGGAGATGACAGTGATCTTTGCTTGTTGTCAGAAAGACATGTTCATTACTGTGCATAAAATGCTGTGGGATTCTTGGCTTGTTACATTTGCAGTGATTAAGTTGTCTTCTGTTTGGGCAGGTTTTACCTTATTCAATAAGTAATGCTGATTGCGTGTCTCTCTGAACACCCGGAGTACTACTAGAGCAATAAGGTTAAAATAATAAATGAGTCCTATGTAGCATATATCAACTCACTTCTATGGAGATTTATTCATTTTACTCTAATTAGAGGATATAGTTCTCATGATTCACTATTACTAGGAATGAAACATCTGAAACATAATACTTATGCTTCTTGATAAGAGAGCATTATTCTGTTGCCATGATGAAACAAACATATGTAAAGTGATGTAAGAAATGTAAACATCCAGGACGTGCGAAACCTCACAGGTTTCAGCCAAGCTCTCCCCATGTATTGTATAGTATCAGGAAGTACTGCACTTGAGCCATTAGTTATTTTGACATTGCATTGTTTTACTGCAAGTTTTTAGCAAAGCCAACAGAATGTGAAATTCCAGGTTAAGGTCCCCCCATGCTTTAGTTAATGAATATGAAATCAACACACATAAAACAGTGGAGTTCGCTTGTTTAATGAAACGGTAGGGACTGGGTTGGTGGTCGAGTCACCTAGAAAGGAGGAAAGAATGTCCTATTTTAAAAAAAAAGGGGGGGGTGGGCGGGAGCAAATTTCTCTGCCTCAAGTAGCATATCTCAGAGCAGAACAGCCACAACAGAGCAGCAGTAATGGGACCACCTTTTGCCATCATTTACCATCGTCAGACGGTGATCACATCCATCCCTGAAGCTAGTGACCGTGGATAACAGACTTTTAGAAATCATGCAAAGTAAACCAGAATTGTTTTGTAGAACAAAAATGTCTGTGGAAAAATGGATAAATTCTGGGATAGATATTTACTGTAGACATTGCATGTTCAAATCTTCTAATCGATGGTAGTTCAGTCAATGCATTCAGCTGAAAACAAGATGTTCATAAAATTAGAGCTAAACTGTGACTTTTGCTGCTGCTCATGTACTCAACAAAGCCCATACATAAAAACAATTCTCCCATCACAAATGCAGTCACAAAATGAACAAAACACTTCTTAAAGTGGAATTTTAGGGGAAAGCTACTTGGAGACTAAACTCTCAATCTAATAGCAATCAGGTAACAGGATAGTATCCGCAGGGGATAATAGGGCTGATTAACATGAGCTGAGGAAGTCTATAGATGGGGCTGGATTCCTGCTTGGTAAGACTCATTAAACAGTGGAAGAGTATCCAAAGGAAGGGCTGAAAGAGGTGAGCCAGAAGTAGTCGCAGTAAAGGAAGTCTGATGGTCTTTGTGGTTTCAAACTTCTTGTATTAGATAAAAAGATAGGAAAAAGCTAACAAACCTAGAGGGAAGCATTGTGAAGCAAATATGTTAAAGAAAAGGGCAGGGGAGAACCTGAGTGGCGTTGAAATCTGCAGCAAAATTCACATTGATTTTCATAAGAAGAGAATCTCAAGTCAGGAGTATTGTCATTTATAACCAGTGCTACTACATATATCAGAATAACATGAAAGAATAAACAACAGAAGTGGTGTGTGGGGGTAAGTCACCTCAGTGGGAGTCATTGTGAAACAATCATTCACCTTATATATTCTTCTAATTTCTTCCACATTAAGCCTTTTCTGCTCCATATTTTGCTCATCTAACAATGGATGCCTTTAATGGCTGCTGTGAATGACACTGAAGCACGAAGAAGTAAGCAGCCAAATTCTGCTATGGAAGAGAAATGGAGACAAAGAAAGAGAATAAACCCATCTCTTGAAGCATAGCTAAAATGGATACGATACGCGTGCACACACACACACACACACACACACACACACACACACACGAGTGAGAAAATAGTCCTGATAACAAATATAGATCTGTACATATGGAGGGGGAGGTGACCATAAACCAGCCTGGCTGTGAATACACTGGAAAATGTTTTATTTTCTTTTTTTAAATACCACTTCCTTAGTCTAAACGGAACCGTGCTGAAAACATACAGAAGACTTCATTAAAAGTTCTGTTAGGTTGTTTTTTTCTCTTGATGATGTAGGTTATTAAAGTCCAATTTCTCTTCCCCCTTTTTTTTTTAACACGAATTTGCACGATAGAGCAGAACAACGCATTGCCAAATAGTAGTGTTATCTCTACACAATTGCAATTATGCAAACTATAATCAACCTAGATGACAGTCCTCCAGACAAACCTTTAGTATTAAGAGTTTTGAAAGCTCCAGGGCAGATTGTCATTAGTGGGATATTTAATTAAACAGAAGTTGAATTTTAGTACTTTATATAAACAACTAAGAACAGCTGGAATGATGCTGGTCCTCTGGGGTTTTCCATTTCTGTTTGACAGATATTAATTGAACTCATTGCCCCATGAAACCAGCAAGTTTACTTCTGGCAATGTGGTCACTACGGAACAGCAGGTAGGTAGCAGTCGCTTTCTTCTGCTGCTTTACCCACCACCAGGGTAGATGGGCACTTTGGGATCACGCAGGAAGCAGGAAATGCTTTTTCCTTCTTTAGCTCTGGGGGAGAGATCCCCTTTGGGTGTGGGGTTCAGTATAACGGCTGGCCTGCCTGTTTTTTTCAAAAAAACCCAAGTGTTTCAAAAAACACCCCAAGTGTTTTTGTGGGCAGAGTCCCTTCCGGCGGTGGCGCGAGAACTCCCGGGTGCAGGGCGGGGGATTTTCCGAGACCTGCCCTTGCCTTTCAGGGGCCATCTGGGCTGACCTGCCTTGTCACACCGCGGGGACAGAAGCTCATCCCCGGCTGAAGCCGTAACCCCAACTCAACCCCCGGGCTGCTCTGAGCCGGGGCGGGGCGGGGCGTGGCGTGGCGGGGCGTGGCGGGGCGTGGCGGGAGCGCGGGGCGCTGTCCGTGGTGCTGCAGGCGCCGCGCCCGGTCCCCTGCCGGCAGGCGGAGGGCGCGGGGAGGAGGAAGACGGGGAGGAGGAAGACTCCCGTCGGTGCCTGCCTCCTGGGAGGTGTTCAGAGCCCAGCAGCGAGGGAGTGCGGAGGGGCACGGATTCCCCGCGGTGCTGTGGCAATGACTGTTAGCAGTTATACGCGGCCCTGTTGCTGCAAAGGCTCAAGAGTCGGCCGTCAGCTTTCCTCGGCGGCCCTCTGCTCCACCAAGGCTAAACCGCACGCGTGACCATGGCTCCTGGCTGTTTATGTCTTCGGGGAACATTTCTGACACTACGTTTCTCCAGGGCTCAGCATTCAATCTGCAGGTGTTTCTGGGAGCCTAGTTCCCACAGTCTGTTCTAGCTTGGGGCACAGATTGGTGGTACTGCACTCTGCATCCCTTCAGGGCTTGTGAGCAGAGGAGAAATGCCAGTTTTTCTGGAGGGGTAGGAATTGTTGGATCTGATGGATGTGCAAATCTGCCTTCATACTTTTTCGTTTTAAACCCTCCTCGTAAGAGGAACCTTTCAGCCTTTAGATCAGAGACATTCACATACCTTCTCCCAGGTTAGTCCTGACTTAGCTATAAAAAAAAAGTAAGCACACTTTACTGTGATACATCAACACCATTGCCTAGAATCATAGTTATAAATGAAGAAGGAAACGTCTAGCTCTGATATTTCTGAAGGTTTTGCCCCACTTTTTTTTCTAGTGTTGTATATCCTGTCTATGGGAACTCTGAAGACAGCAACTGTGTCTTACTGTAACATGATAAGCCTTTATTTCAGTGGTGGTTTTATAGAAGGAACTGTAATACAAATCTTAAATTCTATTGATGTCTGTCCAGACAACTGGGAGGTGATTAGAATTGTTCACCCAGTCCCTATTTTTCAGCAAAATTCTGCTTTAGCATGCTTGATCAACAAATTCAACATGAATACCTCTTGAATCATCATAGCGTTTAACCTACTTATCCTGTGCTTAGAATTTTAAAACAAAACCCAAAAACCAGCCCAACAAAACCCCCAAAATCTCTCAAAACTGTAGATCAAAACCTAACATTAAAAAAAAAAAATCAGGTTAGCTTCTTTTTTGGTCATTAATTCCTGCGTGGGTTTGGCTGGCAAAGGAAATCTTAAGAGGGTGAGGATGTGGGGGAATGAAGCCTGCTTGTATCAAGTCTCTGGGTAGAAATCTTGCAGGAAGGTGTTGTGGGTTAAGCCCAGCCAGCAGCTAGGCAGCACGCAGCCACTCGCTCACTCACACCCCCCCAGTGGGATGGGGAGGAGAATCGGAAAAAAAAGTAAAACTCGTGGGTTGAGATAAGAACGACTTAATAACTAAAGTAAAATAAAATGTAATACTAAGAATAACAATAATAAAATAGAATACTAATACTAATGAAAAGGAATAAAACTAAAAAAACAACAACAAAAACCAAGAAAAAAACAAGTGATGCACAATGCAATTGCTCACCACCTGCTGACTGATGCCTGAGCAGTGATCTGCCCCTCCCGGCCAACTCCCCCCAGTTTATATACTGAGCATGACATTCTATGGAATGGTATATCCCTTTGGCCAGTTCAGGTCACCTGTCCTGGCCATGCTCCCTCCCAGCTTCTTGTACACCTGCTCGTTGGCAGAGCATGGGAAACTGAAAAATCCTTCACTTAGGATAAGTGCTACTTAGCAACAACTGAAACATCAGTATGTTATCAACCTTATTGTCACACTAAATCCAAAACACACTGTACCAGCTACTAAGAAGAAAATTAACTCTATCCCAGCTGAAACCAAGATGGAAGGCAAGAGCAGAGAAAGGAGAATCAGTGATTGTACTGATTGAAGTGCTTTGGGGCTGAAATATTTTTACAGAGTGACTCTGCTGACCCTACCTTTCTCCCTACTTTGTAGATCAGCTGCTCTGAGCAGGTGCCAAGATCAGCAACAGTGAAAGTTCATCTGGCAAATATTCAAGTGCTGTTCTAGTTGATCTGCACAGGCACTAGTGCACAAATCTTCCCATCGAAGAACCACAAAGAACACTCGAAACATCTTAGGACTTAGTCTCAGCTGTGCCCATGTGTGTGGCTGTGCATGTATATAAATTTTAATTCTATCTTTTGAACATTATCAAGGGGAATGCTATTGAAAAAGGCAATAGTGGAGTTATTTTCAAGTACGAGTAAGCGAAGGCCAGAGTCTAAATCCATGTTGATGAATAATGGAAAGAAACGTCCTGAAGCCCAATCCACACGCAAGAAATCATACCACATGCCTGTGATAAATAGGTCAAGCTTTCTGTTAAAAAGAGGGTGTTTTATCCCCCATAATACATTGATTGTTCCAAAAGCCAGCACTTCCAAGGGGCAATTTGTTGCCCTCCCACTTAGAAGTGTTTTACTTTCCAACCTAAATTTGCCCATGGTGAATTTGTTCTTTCATTAGTACTGTTCCTTAGCTTAAATACATCTTTACCTGCCCTGGAGTTTACCACCCCCCCAGTGTTTTTAAAGAATACAGTGCAATTCTGGTCTGGTGACTAGGCACTTATAGCAAGAAAATTGTCCAGAGATTGTAACAAAGTAGAGGCAAATTCACCCTGGAACCTGTCACAAAGTAGTAGATTTTCTTTTCCTTACACTTTCAAATGCACTGCCTGCTCCTTTGTATAGACCTGCAACAGAATTTACTCCATCTTAAGCCATAGTGAAAATGCTTATTATCAGGTGACCTTGATCCTGTCTTTTATGACAAGTTTTTCCTCTGTAATGGTATCAAACTTCCTCCCATGTTCCTTGAGGTTTTCAGAGTTTCTCTGTGTGATTGTGCAGTCATCCTCCATATGGTCTCTGGTTCCAAACTTGGTGGTTCTATCAAATTCAGTCAGTGTGCTCCTCCTTTTTGTGCTAACACAATGAAATTAAAAGAGCTACCAAGGCTGGTCAATTCCAAGCAAGGTTCTTGAGCAGCGTGAATAGTTGCTGTCTTCTGGTCTAATTCCTTCATAAATGTTGCTGTTCTTTGCCTACCTCACAGTTCTTAGGATTCTGGTATAGATAATGGTTTCTCATATCCTACCACATCACCTGTGTTATGCAAACCCAAACTGAGAAGAACTACTACATATCCTATGTTGAGAAAAAGCAGTTTAATAACACATAGATGGAAGGTTCATTTGACAAAAGCTTCCTTTGGTGTTCCATTCTGTCTCCTCTCTCTCTCTCCTTCCTCTGTCCTTAAATCTGGTCTAAAAACTACCGTAAAACTGCTGTCAGACTAAAGGGCCTACACTTTCTCATCACATCCCCTCCTTTCCTATTCTTAAGGACAGGTGGCCCATTTGCTTTTCTTCAGTCACGGAGTTGTGTTCCTGTGCCATAAAGATAGGAAAAGCCCTTATTTCTCACCCGACAGTTCCATGTACCAGTTCTTGCAGAACCTGGCAGTGGGGATTAGCTAGCTCCTGACAGTATGAGTTGATTCACTTCTACATTTGGCTTTTGCCTTTTTGTGGTAGTTGTGATCCAGCACCTTCATTCCCAGGAAGCCACTTGTATTTTCCATCACTTTTTACACTGTTACCTTTATTTTAGCACAAGATCTTTGTCATGTAAGGAACCAGCTCACTTTTCTCATCTCACTTTGCTCAGCAGACTAAGAATTTTGCGCATACAGAGAAGAGTAGAGCCCCTATTCTATAGTTAACGTGCAACCTCAAGCATGTTTTGACTTAAACTCAAGCCTCCTCTTCAGCTTTTATGAATTATTTTAAGCTGAATTCTGAGTTTATCAAAGTTTGGTACCTTGAATTTCAGAAAAGCAGCAACACCAACCAAAAAACTCCAAGCCAACCAAACAAAACCCTTAGTTGTAGACATGGTTTTTAGAGTTTAGAGACTGTGATGTCTCAGTCCATAGCAGGGGCAGACAGGATGCATTTATATGATTAAATGACAGAAGGGGGGACAGGCTGACCTGTCTTGAGATTGTTGTGTGATACGCAACCTTGTTCCCTGGTTGGTCAAAAGAGGAATTTGCTAAAGGAACCCCCAGCTCTACGTCATTCAAAATAGGCAGAGCGTCTATTTTTATTGTAGGGTCTGCAAGAACTACCTGATCTGCTCTGCACAGAACATTCCTGGAAGAATGTGAAAGACTTTTTAAAGGAGTTCTGTGAAACAAATAAGGTTGTGTTTTACAGAAAAAGACAGATATCAAATGAACAAGAACATAGAAAACTAACACCTGAAACTGTGAGACTTTAATGACAGAAGAAACTTCAAAGCCTAAATAATAGAAGAGAGGGCCTGCCAGCTTAAGAAGTACTGTTGAGCTTTGCAAGTATAGCTGCTAGGATCAGATCTCATTCCTAGATCATGCTCTTATAGTTAGGAACTACAGGGATGATTAGACATGCACGTAAGGAACAGCGTGAGTGCTTTGAGAGGTTTACCACTTTCTGAAAGTCACATAGCCGCTTACAATGTTTGTACTCAAAATGTCTGTACAGATGTGACAGGTTAGCACAAGAGATCATGAAAGTTCAGCTGAGAAATGTTTCTTTGAGGTGTTGGTCTGGCTCTAGATATAACATTTTCCATTGACTCAAGGAAGACCACGGTTTCAATTAGACACTAATCAGCATTCCTATGTGTGGCACTCTTATACACTTGGAATATCAAAACAGTTCTAATCTGACAGTAATGCAGTTTCTGTGACCTTTTGTTTTTTAATTAGAAAATTTTGTGTGTGAAGTAGACTTATACTCAGTTCAGGAAGGACTTTGTCATCTAGCCTAGGAAATTCCAAAGAAGATTAATATTTGCAGTTTTAAAAGGAGGAAAGGGGATTTTGGGTGGGTAAAATGTTGAAATACTTTTTCTATTCAAGCCCCTATTAAATATTATCTTTCCGGGTCTTGCCTGTAGAGTACAGTTGAACTGAAGAAATTTTCTGCCTGAAGCCAAAACAAACATAAAGTCACTAACAGAAATAGGGTAAGAGCCTTCAAATAGAAGATGGTACTGGTTTCAGAGGTGAAGAAAATACATTTAAAGGTAAGAGAAAATGCAGGAAGATTGCTTGGTACAGCTTGAAATAAAAGAACCTCTAAGGTTACTTACAGGTTTTTGTGACTGACCATTTAGGTGACCTTGAAGGCTACTTTTGATGGTATTTTGTTTGATTTTTATTCTCACACAGCAAAGTATAAACCTTTTTCTCATAGGAATACAATGAGGATGTTTATTGGATCTACACTGCAGCTCTTGGGAACAAAAGAGAAAAATCACTTCGTTAAAAGTGTGATTTTCAATTATTATGTATGCACTGATAATTATCGTGAGGCTTCTTTCCTTGCGTAAGCCTTATAATTCCAGTAGGATGTGGGCAGTATGAAGGCCATTTACGTATGCCCCCTGTTCATTTTTCTATGTGTTTTGGCTTCTACTAGAGACCACACCACATCCAAAGCCTACTGAAATCCTACTTCAGTAGGTTTTAAATCAGACCTTACTTTTCTCCAACATTAAGTGAAACAACTGCATTTATGCGTTTTAGGAATTACTTTTGCAGCATGCTGCTTATAACCAAACAGTACGGTTGCACTGGGTGGTGAAAGCAGTAGGAATTCCCTTTTTCCTTGCCTCTTTGCAACCTCTACCCTCAGGTCCCTCTCCTAGTCTGGATTTGGGTATGTAGAGATAAATAGGTTCTATATTCCTCTGGGTCCCATCCAGCTCAGAGAGGTGAGATTGAAGTGGGATATGACATCCCATTTTTTCATATGGGTCATGGGTAGGTTACTACATCCATGAAGTGAAGGATGGCACTCCTGAGCAATGCAGCTACATGCCTGTTCTCCCCTCGGGCTGGAATTATAGCTGTATTCCAGTCCATAGCATAATCTAACCATAAATGCAGCAGCAAAGAGTCAGCACTTACTATGTTTGAAATGCCTATCTGTCATAAGCAGTTGTGGGAGAATGGCTCTGAACAAGCACTACACAAGATTAGCTTCTGGGAAAGGATTATCACACAAATGAAATGTATTTAAACTTTTTATTTATGTCAAGTTACATAAAATCAAAAGAAGGATGTGGGCCTGCCCATAGCCTCATAGAAAATAATGGGTTAAATTTTCCTTAGGGTAGTGTGAAAGGTTAGGACATAAACTGTCCGTTAAATTTGTGCCTAAATCTTCTGGGTGCCTTGCAAAACCTAGCAATGTTCTCTGCTCTGAAGTATTCAGAAGTTGTTATTTTTTAAGCTCCCTAGCTGGTATAAATGGATGCAGTGGAGTTTCACTGTTTTTCACCAGCTGAGATCCTGGTTCCACAAGTGGTTGAAATGGAGGAGAGTTAGGGAAGAATTAGGGCAATAGGCAAGAGCTGGATGGGGACATCTGCTTAAACATGTGTTCTCTAAGCACTTATCCTGATTTTTCACTTTCTAATTTCTGAACCACATAGAAGAAGTATGTACTGTTTTACAGACTGTTTAGCCCTTGTTGTCTGGTACAGAAAAGGTTAATGACTGCAAACATACTGCAGGAATGAAGATACACCCCAAATTTTTTTGGGAAGCTGCAGTATTAGAAACAGTTTGCTGTAGATCACTGCAGGTGAACCTTTATAGCTAAGCTATTTGGGTGCTAATATTTCCTTTGAGATGCTCCCATGTGTTTACTTTTAAAGAAGTGTAAACCCCACTGAAAATACTCACAATGGGTGAGCAAACATTGTACCACTGTTAGAAAATAAATTTTTATAAAATAAGGTCCTTTGTGCTATATGCTAAATGCACCTTCCTAATCCTAACTTCATTCACCGGGTACGTAGCTGAGTCCCTCTAGTGGCATCGACATTTACTTGGCTTCAGCACGTTATTAAAATTCTATTTTACAGCCACATTATAGCAGCAAATTCACAGGTAGCTTTTCTGGACACTCTGAGGACTGTGGCAAAGTGAGTATTGGATTAGATACTGTGCAGGCTAGTGTTAATGAATGTAAATTGATTTTTAGCTGTGAGGGGCAATTATAGATGCAGTGGAAGGAGAAGGGGATTTTTGAAAGCATATTCAAGAACTAATTACTATTAGTAAGGAACACGCAAAGAGCAACGTAATACCCAGGACAGCCAATAGGGATAAAAGCTTATACACAAATCTGTCATGACCTAGTAGTGAAGACTGTTTAAAACACTGATCTCCACTTAGCTTGTAAATGCGCATCACCCTCTTTCTCACTCATATATTCTCTCTCTCTCTCTGACACACACACACACACACACGCTCCTGGATTTGCAGCAGACAGACATCTAGGGCACTTCTTGGCATCCACAGGAAAATCATATGGGATTAAAAAACCACAGCAGTAAGTACTCACTGCATTAAATGTTTATTAAGTGGCATGCTGTCAAAACCTAGATGTAATAGTAAATACAGGAGGACTTTAATGGAAATTGCTTGTATTTGATTTTTCTTAGGAATTGCTGAAAGCTGCCTCTCAAGGATTACAACTTTGCCTTTTGCTTTTACGGATGCTTGTTTACTATCCATGTGGTAACCGCTGGACAGCCAGTAATCCATTCATTATCCACACTGATTGAGTGCAGGAGTAGTGCAGTGGTAACTACTTCACTCAGCTGACGGCAGACGACAAAAGGAGGGAAATGATGAATTCGGACAATTTAACTTCCCAAAGCTTCCTCTCTGCAATTCACAGCAATGCGAGCAATTTATTCTCAGGGCTCCAGTTTGTTCAGACCTTCAAGCCACTCATCATCCCCTGCTACTCACTAGTGGTTTTTATTGGTGTCATTGGGAATTACCTTCTCATTTATGTTATCTGTAAGACAAAAAAAATGCACAATGTCACCAACTTTCTGGTAGGCAATCTGGCTTTCTCAGATATGCTCATGTGTGCAACCTGTGTTCCCCTGACACTCGCGTATGCCTTCGAGCCCAGAGGATGGGTGTACGGGCGTTTCATGTGCTACTTTGTTTTCCTGATGCAACCCGTCACTGTGTTTGTGTCCGTCTTTACCTTGACCGTCATAGCTGTGGACAGGTATTATGCCATGGTGTACCCATTCCGCAGGAGGCTCACCATCCCTATTTGTGCTTATATCCTGGCTGCTATTTGGCTGCTGAGCTGTACCTTGGCTGCCCCAGCCTTGGTCCACACTTACCACGCAGAGTTCCCAGAGCTGGACTTCTCCATTTGCGAGGAGTTTTGGTTCCACATGAAAAGAGATCGCTTAGCTTATGCCTACAGCACTCTCATCATCACCTACGTGCTGCCTTTGGCTGTCATCTCCCTGTCCTACCTGAGAATCTCGGTCAAGCTGAAAAACCGTGTGGTCCCAGGCAACGTCACCCAGGGCCAAGCTGAGTGGGACCGAGCAAGGAGGAGGAAGACTTTTCGCTTGCTAGTCTTAGTGGTGGCAGCCTTTGGAGTCTGTTGGCTGCCTCTGCACATCTTCAACATGATAAAGGACATAGACATCAGCTTGATTGACAAGCAGTACTTCAACTTCATCCAGCTGCTCTGCCACTGGTTCGCAATGATGTCTGCTTGTACCAATGCCTTCCTCTACGCCTGGCTCCATGACAGCTTCAGGGGGGAGCTGAAGAAAATGTTTGCTTGGAGGAAGAAAAAAATTGGACCCACTACAAACTGCATTATGGCCAGTGTGGTGCTGTAAACGAGAGCTGGTGGGAGTGCACCTCCTTTGTATGGTAACGCTGTAAGTCATTTCCATTTTTAATCAGTCCTGGTTCCTGACGTTTGTCCTCAGGGCTCAGTTATAACAACACAAGTCCCATGCGTAGCTTCCCCAGCTCCTCCACTCCTACTGGAGAAGGAGAAGCAGACATCACATCCCCAAAATGTCTTTACCTCTTTGACAGGAGTTAGGGGCCAAGGAGGTGTTAGCACGATAAGATACCCTTATGTAACTACAGGGATCCCTCCTGTCTCTTTTGGATATTGCTGACAGTACAGACATGGGATTTGGGGACAGGGAGAAGCAAGGATGAATATGAGACCTAAATATCTCAGTGAGGAAGTGCCTTGGATTGGGTAAAAGTTAAATCTGCCTATCTACCCAGAGTCCAGTCCTTAGCCCAGGATCCAGGGTGGAGGACTAACAACATTCCTGTAGTCCTCTTGGGTTAGGGCCATGCTGAAGAATAGCCTAAGGCTCTCTGAAATGCCCTTCCTGAGCAGCTGGCTAGCTGTGGGCAGGAAACCAGGCTGGTAGGAGCTGCTCCGAGCCTCCCTGGGTGGGATGTGCTGTGTCTGCCCTGCATGGTTTCCCCCCCTCACTGCCATCTTCTTGCCACTGGCCAAGTGGATGGAGTGGTAGCCTTTGCAGCAGGGCTGCTCACCTGCCCGCTGTGGCCAACCACATTGGGCAGGAATCTGTGCTTTATGTTTTTTGAAGCCAGCATCACCATGCAATCCCAAAGCTCCCCTGTCTCGTGAACCTGCAGCACAGCATGTAGCAAGGTGAGATGCGGTATTGCGAGAGGGGAAATAAAACCGGAGTGATGTTATTTCTGTGAGGTGCAACTGCAATGCAGTGTGCGCAACAGCCTGTTGGGTGGATTTGCTGATGCTGTCATCAAGGATGGACAGACTGGAGACATAATGAGTGGTGGAAAATCATCCAAATAGGGGTACATTAAGACATACCACCACTTTACCGACAATGAATTGTGTTCTTGCCATTGTCTCATGTAACCCCAATTTGCTGACCCTACTGCAAGTCAGCTGCATTCCCAGGCACAGGAGTGGACGTCACCGTAGCCTTGTCAGTGCTGAGATGCTTTCCACTCATTCCTTGAGAAACCGATTCTGCTGTGTGGCAATGCTGCCATCAGCTTTGATCTCCAGAGACAGCCAGAGACTTTGATACTGTCTTCAGGAGCACTTCTGGAGGTGTCTGTTAAAAGACAGTGGATGGAAGGGGCTGTTGACATTGAGCCATGTATGAACATCGCGTGACCGGCCAAAGAAAGACCTGTCAAACAGAGCAGAGTGGCAAGTTCTCTCTTTTGAAAGAGTCTTTTGGGAAGAAACAATTTCCTTTGACATTCACCTTTCAATCAAATGATGGAGTTAGAAGCTATAATCAACCTAATGGTTTCTAGTTTCTTCCTCCCTGAACTGAAAATAACTGTGATAAGTATGTGGGACAAAGTTCTGAAAGCAGACATTGTTTCTGAAAAGGTTTCTTCCAGCCTGCTCGGCCAGAATCTGGGATGGCATGAGGAACTGCCTGATACCGAGCTGAGATCAGCTGGAGAAGCAGTGCAATCCAGGGGCAGTTTTGGCCATGGTCTGCAAGGGCATATATTCGACCACAACTGCACAAGGCCAGAAACATATGTGCTGCGAGGCAATGCAAATAGACAAGAGGGGAGAGGGAAGAAAGAGAGGATGGTTTCTCTAGTTTGTAAATGTACTCCTACTGTGAAACTGTAAATATCATTTTGCTCATCAGCATTCAGTAAGCTTAATCTGGTTAAAAAAATACACAGATGCATATGCACACACTGGGAAAAGCATTGCAAAAACATTTGAAATCCCTTTTCACAAATTTCCTTAGGATTTCAAGCTGTTCTGCTGCTAGTAATGAGGAACTGGATATTAGAAATTGATTACAGAGACACTGAATCAAGGAGGTCCTTTTCAAGTCGGCATGACTTGCCTTCACTGTGTGATTAAGTGTATCTATCTGCCTTGCTTACCTCGATTTAAAGATTTGAATGACCTATTAAAGCATGTTTTGCTTTTGCTGAATTTTTGGAACTTGTTTTTCCTTCAAGCTCAATATGGCAAGTTACTGGAATAACTGGTGATTTTGAAAAGGCAAAAAAATCCCTTCCAAACCAACCAACCAAATTTTATAAGCTTTTCAGCTTTTGTTTCAGGGCTCTTTTGAAGAGAACAGAGAGTAGGACACCAAGAGAGCACTGAAACAACACTGCAAAAAGCAGCTTTAAATAACGACAGAATCCTGATTTTTAGAGATTTTTCTTGTATGGAATTATGTGACTTCAAGCTGTTAATTTGTCAGTTTGTAAAGGTTAATTAGCATTGAGATGGCCCATAATGTTTACAATCATCTCATGCACTAAATACAGACAGCACTGTAATCTAGAGTGATGCAAAGCCCAGTGGAGTAACTGGGAAGACTCTTGTTAACACAGCAGGCCTGGCATCATTTCCTTCTTATATATTATGTTTTTCCTCTCATTTGCCGGCACTGCAGTTTGGCTTATTAATGTTCTCTTGAATGTTAGTGACTGCAGATGGCTGCTGCAGAGAGCTGCACGAAGCAAACAAGAGGGATCGCTCGCTCCCTTTTTTTTTTTTTTTTCTTTCTTTCCTTGAGACAGAAATGAAGGGCTGTTGAGTGCGTATATTGTTCCCACAGTGAGGGACGCGCTGGGAACATCTCGCTACCAGCAGCCTCTGGAGCTGCCGTTATAGCAATGCCAAGGTCTGTCATCTCAAGGAGGTCCTCAGGAGTGCCCAGCACATCTGGTACCCGCGCTTAAGTGCTGGTTTAACCTGTACCTGCCTTGAATCTGTCAGGACTCGCATTTGCCCTAGAAAGCTCAGAGCCTGCCCCTTTGCTTCAGGCCCTACTAGGTTTTGCAGATGCGCTGTGAAATGATCTGCATTCCCCGGCGCGGGCTCCTGGAAGCTCTTCTCTCTCCTCGGCAGCCCCCTTGGCCCATCTCAGCGGTCCTGCAAGGCCGTTTTTACAGGCTTTCCCTGCACGGTGCACAGAGGAGGTCCGGCCCCGAGCAGCAGGGCTGGGGGTGCCGCAGGCTGGCGGGGACCGAGGCGCAGCCGTATTTGCTCAGCCCCATCTCTGAATCGAGCCCCAAGAATCTCTGCTCAAAGTAATTACTGTTTTCTCTGATATCCAGAGTAATAAACAATAATAAGATTTAAAGGCACGTTGGTGCACTTCTTTAATCCAGTTATGCAAATAATTATATTAAAAGCTGTCATGTGAAATGCATTTGCTAATCTCCACCCCTCGCTGGGGAACTGCCGTGGCTCTCTGAGGAACCAGCGATCATCACTACGGTATTTTTGGTGGTATAATTTTTAATTATAATTTAAGAAATCATTGCATGCTTTGATTTTATGAAGTAGCCCAGTTCAAAACTCGATGAACATATTAACTTTCCCTGTAAGGGTTTTAGTTGTTGTTTCTTGCTTACATTCAAATCCAAGACTCGCACACTGCCAGGCAGCTGCTCTGCAGGGATGGAGCAGGATTTGCATCTGAGCTGAGGTATGGCAGAATGCTCTATGCTCCTCATCTGCTGGGATTGTATTCCAGTTGTTTAAATGTACCGCAAGACTTTTAGCAGGTAGAACCAGGTGTTCTGCATTTTACAGCAGCAAAACCATGCTATTTATGATGGCTTCTCAGACTGTTCCTGAAGGACAGTCTCTCGTAAACACTTCTAGATGTACTACGGAGTTTGTACACATGCTCTGTGGTGGTGTTTTCAGGTAGATATCAACTGCATTAGCCGGCAAGTGGGTTATCAGAGCATGGTGAGTCTTGGGCTTTGGAAATGGAGGGCCCACTTAGGACCACACTTACTCATTGTAAAAATCATCTGGGAGATTTCGCTGGGGCCAAGCCTTTACAGCTCAGAAGGCTCTGCATATCCTAAATGATATGAAAGATTAACAGAGATATAGAAGGAGTTGATGGGGAAAGGCAGGGGAGAGTGAGATGTCTTCACTTAAAGTGAAGTGCACAGATTTAGATACCAGGAATCACAGCTTCACAATTTGAAATTATTCTGCATAGCTGTTGGAAGGACTCACAGAGCATCGTTCTAGCAAATACACTGTATTTCCAATGTTTACAGATGCAGAAATGGTTGATCAAACATAAGCTGCTCCCTATGGTCAAATGTGGGATTGGTATTAAAAGGCAATGTACTTATGAAACACGTAAAAAAGTAAATCAGTATTTGATCAGGAATTTAAAAACAGATTAGATAGTGAACAAAGGTCACTAAATCTGAAATCAAGCAGCCAAAGAAAAACAACAGTTAATCAAACCTCACTTAGTTAGGGTCAGGCAGAGTTGGTGTCTCCCCAACCTTGAAAATGGCAGCTCACAGCAGCCACCAAAGACTAACTTGTTTGTGCAAAGCATTGCTTTAAACAAATTTTCCTTATACTTGGATGAAGCAAACTGTAAGAAAGAGCTGTATTTGTATCACATTTGGGGAATGGCAGTTTATCTGGGATGGGCAAAAGCAGATCCTGCCATAAGGCTATTACTCACAGGAGCATGGTGAGTTCTTCCCAGCTGATAGATAGACTGGGAAAAGCTGGTATTTTTCATAGCAGCTGAACAACAGATGCTCTGTACAGTTTTAATTGAGCAAACCTTGCTTGTTGAGGTGTCAACAGTGAGTTATAATTAGATGTCTAAGATTATGCAGGGTACAGATATAAGCTGAAAATGGTACACCTGCAGCTGGGAAAAAAAAAAAAGCCAAATTGGACAGAACTGTACAATGCATCCATCAATCTGCCCACCAGATGAGAAGAGGGCAGAGAGAGAAACAATGGGCTGGTGGTAAAGCCACTGCTGTCTTTGCCACTTCTGTATGAAGAAATATAATACAAATTTTTACCTCCAGCCCTCCCCTCTCACTGCCCGCTATCTTTTTCTTTTCTCAGAAAAATAGTTGCATTCCTCCTGCTTCCCTTGGAGAAGAGGTCAAAGCAAGGGTCAAAGCAAACATTTCTGCCTCATAGAAAGCATACAGAAACCAGGGAGGCTTTCTAAAATGGAGATCACCCTCTTCTCTCTTAAACTTCTTTCTGCAAGCAGAAATAGCCAGTTGTGCCTGACACACAGCCTCTGCACCTAACCATTTGCTGTGCAGGAGCAAACCTGGCCTGCCTGCCACTTGGAACACTGGCTTTTGTGGTTGCATCAAGTAAATACCCCTCCCCATGCTAGTGACCTCATTCTCGGTCAAAATCATTGCTAACTCTGGTCCTTTGTACCTGATTTCCCTCCACATCGACCCGAGTTTGCTTTACTGAAAGTCCCAGAGAGCAACTGCAGATGCATCAGAGGTACCCTGCTCGTATTAATGGGACCTTTCCTCCAGAAATCGTTATCATACTCCCTGTTTCAAGAGCAGGTTTCAAGTACATTCGTACCGTGTACTGATATAACCAGATGCGACAGGCTTTCCCCAGGCTGATTTCAATCAAATTTTGTATATGTTTCTCTGCTCCCTGCTCTCCCAGGCCTCCCCCAGACTTTTGAAACCATTGATCAACTAGTCAGTAAAAGCAGGAGCCTCAAGGATGTTAAAATCCTAGTAGCTATCTGAAATTAGGAAGAATACTAGCATTTTCTTGGTGGTCCCCAGGGAAGGAAAAGACATCTAAGTGCTCTCTCCTTTAGGGACCCACCCAGGATTCCATGGGGCATGGTGTAAAGGGTTCAGAACTAGTTACGAGATGGCCAGGCTGCCTCCCTACAGGGCAAGAAGTGAGGGGTTAAGGGCATGAAGATCAAATATATCTCATTGGGAGTTATGTCCCTTTAGGATCTAAAATCTAGTCTCTTTGCCAAGAAGCTGATAGGGTTGACTTTCTTGCCTGTCGTTGTTTACTTTCCCTTCCTACAGCCTGCTTTGTCAAACTAAGTTAATGAAGCTAGTAATTGATATAAATAATAAAACATGCACTCAGGAGCTCCCTGCTTTGTGTCTCCAGCCCATTGGAAATCAATTTGGGATCATTGCTATCTATTTACAGCTGACTGGGCTTTCCATTCTTTGCATCTTGTTTATGTTAATTATCACCATTACATTGTAATTTCCTTGTGTTTTTTTCTCTGCAGGGAACATACAAAAGGAGATGATGGCTTTAATCCCTACATCTACATTTCCTACGATTTCTACATTTCCATTAGGCGCTGGAGATGTTTCAGCAGCAGCTAGCGGGACTGCAAAGAGAAGCTTGCTGCTTTCCAGCATAGCGATGAGATCTGCCTCCCCTGCTGAGCACAGTTCTTGGTTTCCAGATAACATACTGGAAGGGCAGTCTGCGGCTCACGGCAGCAGGAGGGGTTTTAGCACCGTGGTCTGTGAGAGCCTGGTGATGTGTGGGGTGCTGAGGATCGCTCCTACGTGGCTTGGGATCCCCCCAGCGACATCACCAACAAAGTGATGGGCTCAGCTGAAGGCAGCTGGTGCTCCCGTGAGGCCGGGCAGCACGAGGTGTCGTGGGTCTTGTCTACGGTTTCTCAGTCACAGGGAGTTGCGTTCAGTTACCCCATCACACCCACGACGAGCCAGGCCAACGCTCTAGTGAAAAGGTGGCAGCCGAACAACACGGTAGCTGTGACGCGCTGTCACAGGTTGCCATCGGTCACGGCTCAGGTTTGTGTGACCAGCTGCGTTTGGGAGCGGGAAGGTGAAGCAATGGACTGTATTGTAAACCAAGCCTGTCTTGGGCTTGTGGAGGCAGGGCAAGAAAGGAAAAAAAGAAAAAAGAAGAATATTTTTGGACTTCAAGCAAAAAATAACTATCCAAAGGCTAAATCTATAGCTGCTCAGAGGCTGTGTTTCTGTATGAAAGTAGGAGTTACTCAAGTCTTCTTGTGAGTGTGGTCCCTCACTTGCAACATGCCAGTTCAGTGTAGTGGCTTTATTGCATCTTTATTGCATTTTCCTCCCATCCCTCAGCCGTACGGTGAGCTTGAACGTGGGTGAGCCAGGTGTATGCATGAACCATTAGTGTGAGGTCCACGTATGCAGAGCCATTAGTGTATGGTCCAGAGATGGGTGGGTTGAGGGTGGATGCACTTGTGAAAGGGTTTTTTTTATAAAAATAATTGAAAAGTTGGGGATGGGGTTCTGAGGCAAGTGTTCAACCAACCCACTCCTCAGCAACTGGATCCAGCTCTAGAGGAAGTAAGGTGAAAATAATCCAAATATCATGTGCAAGAGCTAGCTATGAGCTACATCACCAATTAGAAATTATTTTCTGAGTCACTATATACAAAGTATTTCAAATTAAGAAGACTCGAATCATTAAGAAGACAAAACCTTCAACACTCAGCTTTGAAATGATTTCCTCTCAGTTACTGGATCCTTTTAAAATTCAACATCTGTTGTTAATATTAATAACTTAAAAAAATTAAAAATAAATTTCAAACCATCTGAAGCACTAGACACAGCATATGGTAGACCTGTTTAATCTTAACAAGTCAATAATATTATCATTGTGAATCACTTCTTCATTAAAACATGTATTCATGTCTGTTGTATAAAATAACGTTTATTTGTAAAAGCCTTTTGTACCACCCATGCAATTGTCAGTTGTCACAGCCAATTCTAAATTGTTTTGATAGTACCTCCTCTTGGAAAATTGCCACAGACTGAGGATAGATGAAATGCAAATCACCACCGGTCAAACAAAGTTCTAATGACATCACCAACAAAGTGCGGGGAAGCTTTTGAAGACCTACGTTTTGCTGTAGTTACAAAAAGATGGGTTTCTTTATTTTTAAGGCATTGTGGAAAGCACTGTTCCAAACACTTCTCACTCCAAAAAAGCTGTACACAGGGTCTGGCAACATCTGCATGCTTTCATAGTTCATAATATTTTTCCTTTATTGCTAAATGAAGAAATATGTTTTCCCACAAAACAGTTTAAAATGGCACTACCCACCTGTAAACGCTGCTGACTAGGAATAGAGTGAGGACATAAAAGAGAGGTCAAACTTCAGAAGTGGGGATTAAAAGCCAGACTGCCCAGACCCCGAAGTCACTAAATTATTGGATAAAGGCAAGTGTGCATTGAAAAGCTGTCTTTCAATCATTTACTGAGAAGATTTACCTCCTCCCCCCCCCCCCCAACCCCCCCCCCCCCCCCCCCATATTTTCAGGAAAGGTGTTTGAATTTCAGGCTACTAATTTTCATGCAGAGACATTTCCCTTCAGCCCAGTATGAGGCACCCAATATTAGAGATCCGGGCTTTAAAAATCACATCTTCACTTTGCATCCTTAGTGGTGGCTGTCAGTGACTTCAGCTCAGACAGCAGCTTATTCTGCACATTAGCATTCAACATTTTGGGGTAAAACCTCCCAGTGCATTATACAAACATCGGCTTTGGATGCTGTCAATGCTCCTGTGTATTCACCCAGTCTTATGAAGTTTAAATCTGATACGTGGGTTTAGTCCAGATCTGCTTTCCAAGGACTTAAACAGAGGTGGTAAAGTAACCAGCAGACCCAGGCTAAATATCTTTTCTCTACATCTGAAATTTATTATCAAGCAAAAAACAACCAACCAACCCCCAAACCCCAACAAGTTAAAGGAATGGATTAACATAAAAAAATAAATAGTTCTTAAAATGCCTTGATTCCTGGGGATTAGGTCACTTTTAAGAGGGGTGGAAGATGTTCTAGTGTTTGCCCACCATTGAAGAAGGTATATGTAAGTGAAATACTTGGTAGCTTTCTACAGCATTATGGGTTTGCTGAGTGATCAGAAAAACACAGAAGATTTGAGGGCAGGAGGAAAACGCACAGGATTTTTAATGCTAAAATGAATTAGCTGGACAAGCTGAATCAGCAGTATGATGTTCAACAAAGCCTAATTTACAGTGCTAGCTATGCTGAAAATAGAGATAATTAGGCAAGCACTTTTACTTCCAGTTCTGACATGAGGTATTTCGAAACAGGGGTGGAAAGTGGGTTGGGAGAAGGCCAGACTGGTGCAAGAATAGTCTTAAAATTTTTGACAGCAGTGAATAAAAACTAAACGGAGAGTGTCAGTACAGCTTTCTAAATCTGAAGCTATTCACATTCAAATATTGAGACTGGAGGAGATAGATAAAGGTGATGTAGAGCTACATTAATTTTCACAATTCACCTATTCAAAAACAGTTGCAAAAATATCAAGCCCTACAGATTACTCTAAATTGCAGATGTTTGAAACATGGATCTGCAGTTTGATTTCACCTTTTATTGCAGAAAGTCTGAGCTCTTTGAGACAGAATTTTGAGCAGAGACGACTGTGTCCCTATTGTCTCTTCTTAGCTGGACTCCAGAGAATTAACCAAGCTGCTACGATTTTCTGCTGTAGATAATAGTTCCAAAACAAGCTTTGAGGTGTCTCTCCACAAGACTTTAATTTAACATTCACAGCATAACCAGAGGATAGAAAACAACAAATCATGTAAGTAGAAACTCTTGCTAATGCCCCATTTACAGTAACTAAATATTTTTAAAACCAAAAGAAATGATGGAGGACTATTGGAAGCTTTGAAGTACTTTGTTTAATCTTTGCATAGCTAGAGGTGTTTTCTATGAAACCACAACTCTTTTGACCTGGAATTTATGCCTTCTGTGTTTGGTTTAGGCAGCCCCAGAGCACTGATGTTTCCAGGGAGAGCAATACTCTTTTAGAAAATATTCTGTCCTTGTGAGCTGGATACTGCCACTTTTAATCACTATGTCATGTTTCAGTAACTGCTGGAACACAACAAGGAAGACATTACAACAAAATATGGCAGAATTTAGCTATGCAGAAGTATGGTAATTTCTTTTATTAATGGCTAAGAATCCAACAGATACCTATTATCCGCTAAATCTCAATCCTGCACATACATTTCCCAATAAGCACTAATTAGCCATTTGAGAATCCACCAGAGAGTAATAGTTTCATTTAGTTCAGAATAAGCAGCAGTGTGGATAAGCTGTCGCTGAAAGCTCTGTCACATCTGAAAAGCAGAGACAAGCCTAAAAGGAACCGATAATGCCCCTATGACTCAGAGCACTTAAGCACTGTGATATGCCTGGTTTTAAATATCTCCTTCTTCTTCTGAAGTCTATTTGGACAAACGGTCTGAACAGAAGAAGAGCAAATACAAGTTACTCCTCAGTGATTACGTGGAGCACCACCAGCTACAGTCACACTTCGGGCTGGTCTCACGTACCTGAGAAGCTTAGAAGCTTAGTCCCACCTCCATCCGTATCAGCAGTAGTCTTGATTTCACATCAGGAGAATAGGAATTTTACAAGGGGTCCCTACCTTTCCTTTCTCCTGCTCTACACTAGTAGAAGGAAAATAGAATACAAGTGAACTTCCAACCTGTTAGTTTCCTGTTCTATAATATTCCCGAGTTGCTTTTTTTTTTCCGCTACAGAAGATCAGAAGCCCTCAGGATGCAGCAATATCCCCCTCCATGCACATTGTTCAGTTTCTAATAAATGGAAGAGCCTAAGATCTGAGATATCTACTCCTAACAGCTGTGGCAGATATAAGATTGGAGTCCATGAGGCACAAACCATGAAGCAGAGTATAAATATAGAAAATTTTCATCCTAATCCAGAGCTGAAACAAAACTCTAAATCAGAGCTAGTCCGTATTTCAAGTACCACCTCTTCATAAGAAACTAGCATCAGCTTCCCTTCAACATTCAGCATTAATACACTTAATAAAATGGCTAGATCTTTACTCACCATAGTATCTTCATAAGTTATTCTTTGTTTCCCGGGAACCTGCTAGTCAGGTGTTTTCTCACTAGTTCTTTCTACATTAGAGAAACAAATCCTGTTTTCCTTACCCCCAGCAAACCTTACATCCTATTTCCTAATAGGACTCATCCTCTTGATGAACATGGTGTCCTCCCACCACCATCAGTTGGCCCTCCAGCACGTGCCCCAGCCCAGCAGGCAGTGCCTTTAAATAGGGCACACGCAGACCCCGTGTAAGACACTGGCACTACTGCTGCAGGCTGGGTTGCATGGGAGTGTCTTATAGATAGTTCTAGTTCACTAAACAACAAGTTTTACAAGGCTGCATTATTAGTAGACACTATTAGACGAAGTCAAGTAGAACCCACATATGCAAGAGGTGATTAGCATAACTATCTGATACTAATAGATAAGCCTATTAAAACAGAAAAACAACCCTTCCTAATCTGTTAGGAAAATAAATACTGAAGAGAATGAATGAAAACTCATTAAAAAGATTGGGGGCGGCATGAAGGAATTGAGGTTCCACTTAATCTTAGACCTCCCATTTCTGCTGGAGTACTAAAATGCTATCCCAGGTTGTTATAGTCTTTCTAATTTTTCTAATTTTAATTGCTGTCTATTCTTACAGGAGGTACTGACAGCCCATCTTTTCGGTGCCTGCTGATCCTGGGGCTGTCTGGAGGAGGGAAGAAGATGGATCGGTACGATCAGTACAAAGCTAGACTCGTTCCTACTTAAAATTGCCTTTTGCTGTAGACTCCGGGCCAGCAATAAGGAAGAGCTCAGTTTAACACCAGCACTAACACTAGGTGTTAGCATCCCTTTTAGCCAGTACAGTAAATACAAGACCAACGATCCCTTGGTGCCAAGCGACAGTAGGACGCGGCTGGTGAGCAGCAGAACCCCAATGACTGGTGGGCACCATCTCTCTCTCTCCCCAACCTCTGCTCTGCCACCCATTCACTGGGCGTCCATCCCCACAGGGCTTTGCCTCCTGCCGGCAGGTTTTGGCCCGCGTCTGTCCGTACAGCTATTCTCATTATTTGGGGGGCTGGCTCAATTAAATCCAGCTGGCTCAATTAAACATCAGGTAGCAGTTGTGCTGGAGCCTGCCGGCCTGGTCTGAGCTGCCTTCTCCGCGGCACCTTTTCGCCCAAGAACAGCGTCCGTTGCTTCGCCTACTCCTTGCCAGTCAGCAAGGGCTGAGCCTCCGTTGCTGGAGAGCGGCCTTGCTCCGAGGAGGCCTGCGGCCACCGCGCGCGCCATCTTCTCCTCCCAGCACCACCACACGCCTGACACCAGGGGAGACCGGTTGTCCCAGGCAGACGCTTGGCCTTCCGTCATCTCTTAGCGTGGCACTAGGGAAGGCCTCCAGGAAGGAGGAGGAATGACGGTCTCGGTCAGGCTTGCTGAGACCATATTTAGTTACAAAAATACAAGAAGACTTTCCTGTCTGGTTTTCTTTACCTCGGGGGAGGGCAGGGTTGTGACAACAGGTTCGCTGTGCATCCAGATTTTGCGATGGTCTCTTTTTATGGACCGTCCCCGCAAACCCACGCTGTTACAGTGTTGATTTCCAGGTGTTAGCCTTGTACCCGTGCGCCATATAAATTCATTGGGATGTCTGGAATAGCGGGGTGGGGCATGAGCCTTTTCATGGACTTCAGAGTTCATCCTCATGGTTTTATTAACCCCCTTTTTGTTCCAAATAGGTCTCTTGCTCCTGTTGATATTATCTCATCTCTTTCATCTTTCACCAGCCACTTAAAATGGGCAATCTGAAAATCACCTTGACTTCAGACTATGTAGTATGTCTTCTGTTTGCAAATCTTTTCAACTTGTGTAAAAAGCTGCAGGATAACAGGGTTCTGATGGTGCACAAGCTGGCGCGCAGCCTCCCATCCGTATGCCTGTGAACTGTCTGAGGAAGAAGACAAATCAATACTAATTAATGGTCCCCTGGAAAGTAAATGATTGTTCACAGTGTGCAATGTAGCAAGGAATCCTGTAGGCTGTTTTTGCCTTTGATTTATCACACCATATAAACAAGGGTTTATACACGTAGCCTGGAACCTAGAATCTATTGCTTATAAAGGTCACAGCTTCTGTTGAGATAAAAGGAACCTACAAACCTGGGAGAAGAGCTGGGGTTTTTTACTTCCACGGATGCGGCAGTTAAGAGCGACCATTTCAGCTGTCTGGTTGCTAATTTACAGCAGCTCCTGAAGATTTGAACACACAGAAAAATATTCAAGAGCTCAGGTATTTTGTGGAGTACCTAGATTGACCTCCCATTTCCTGCAGGAAGGATGATTTTCTGATGTTTGGCCTTTCTCTCTAGCAGACAGAGCTAGAACGAGATAGCTAGAATAAGAGAAATTTATGTTAAAAATCAGAAATGTTGGCTAGTGAACGTTGACTCTCAAAAGTTATGGCAGAAAGTTCTGGTTTCTTGTGCCTGTGCTAAAAGGTTTATGAAAGTGCTGAATCAATTGATATTGAACTGGCTTCATGTGCGACTCAGAGGGAAGGTTCAATAGTGGCCAGTTGTAGGAAAAGGATTTTTAAAATGTGTCAGGCCTTTTAATTACAGATGGTCACTTAGCAATTTCAGCTTTTGGGAAATGAGTTAGTACCATTATGGGAAGCAGGTTCTTCCTTTATTGCAGTCCCGTCCAGCAAGGTTTGTTCTCACAGAACATGAGCAATTTTGTTTAATTGCTCTGTGAGAGTACATGATGTTAGGAAATGGATCATCGTACACTGGCTCAAAGGTATGTCTGAGTGTTGTGCTGCACGAATGTCTCTTCATTATAATCATACATCATGAGTTTCATTCGGAAAACAGTATCCTGGGTTGCAGTGATGATTACCTTCATTTTGCAACACCATAGGAAAACACTGGCTCATGTTCTGCACATGATTTCCTATAGTCTTGGATCCCTGGGGTATCTATTTGTACTTCATCTTTTATTTGTGCAGTTAATCACTCCTGGCAAATGCACATCCTTCGGCTTGGTCCTGTAAGGTTTCATCCAGTGTTGTCATATAATTTCTCCAACTTGCCTAGCTGACTAGTTTCTAGTCCTGTTCTTAACATAGTTGTATCTCCTCTTTAGTGCTTTCTTGAGCTTTAACAGCATAACTCTCTATTGCATCTACCAGGTCATTAATAAAAACATTTCGAATACAGCCAACTTCATGCCAGTTGTCTGAAGAGCACATTAATTACATTCTTTTATTTTGACTATGAGCCACGGATAACTGCTACATTTTGATTAGTTCAGCATGTTTATTCAGCCTGTTTGGCCTGTGCTATATGAGAGTTTCATGTAGAACATCCTTTTCTACCTTTTGAATAAGAAGGTCTTTAGAGCAGGTATCAAAGCCCATTCTGTGATTTTAGATGGTGTTTATTGTTTTCTCTCTATCCAGACCTGCAATCCGTTCATAAAAAAAAGACGAGTTTGCTCTGAGAGGTTTTGCATTGACAAATCCATTTTGACTCTTACTCTTTTCCTTGTTTTCTTTCATGTGCTCACAAAGACTTTGTGCTTTCCAAGGTTTTTCTGGCATTTGAAGGTAAGCTGACTGATAGACAAATCCCTGATTAGTCTTTTCCTTCCATTCTTAGAAACTGAATATATTTGCCCTTTTCCAGCCTTCTGGTGCTTATTTACACTCCATGACTTCCCTAAGATAACCCCAAGTGGTTCTGACATTATTTCTGCCATATCCTTTTGCAGTATCCTAGGATAAAATCCATCAGGCTCAGGCAGTGTGAAAACTTTGGAGTTCTCTTAAGTGTGCTGATGCCTCCTTGTGCGTTTCCATGGAGAGATCCTACTGCTCTGCTGCTGCTGCTTGCATTAGCCAGTCTTTGCACTTGATCTTTCCTCTCAGAAATGCAAAACAAGACACAGAGAACTTTGGCCTTCTTGGCTTTTTGTGCTGATGACTTCCCTTTTTCATTTGCTAGTGAATCAATAATTTGCTTGGTCTCTTTCCCTCTGTCTCTGAAGGTGTCAATGTCACTGCTCTGCTCAATAAAAAGAGCTTAAGCCTGATTCAGAGTTCTGCCCTTCTTCACCTGACTCACTCGCCCATTAAAAATCTTTTCCTTCTTTACTGCACCTTTAATAAAAAATTTAAAAAGATAAAACATTTGTAAGATTTTCACAGTAATTATTCCCTGCTTTTTTTCTTTCTTTTGAAGGGAATTTTTAGAAAGAAGCTTCCATTTGAACAATACTGTATAGAAAAAGAAATCAAAATGAAATGTCTCAAAAATAGGAAATGGACAGGATTTTTAGTGTTGTTCTTTTGCGTGGCCTGATCCTGCTCTCTTCAGCAGAAAACAAGACAAACACTCAGCAGGGGACGTGTAAGAACAGCTCGGCTGCATTTGTCTCTCTGGTGCTGGCTCTTACTCGCAGCCTGGCTGTGGGAGAAATTCAGGCACAGCACTCAGTTTGAGCCAATATGCTACGATCTGGCAAATATGCACAAACACCCGCTGTCCCCGTGGTGCTTGTAGCTGCCCTTCGGGCCTTGGCCGCCCAGCAGCGTTGTGAAAGACGCTCTTCTGAAATGGCAGGTGAAAAGTGAAAGGAGTAAGATACATGGATGGAAAGGGCATATAGGGAAAGAGAGAGAGAGAGAGATTTACTGTTCAGGATGTCGTGAAAGGACTCAGCTCCCTTGGTTCTGCCTGCCAAGGGACTAGTGGAAGACCAGAAGGTCTGCCAGTGCTTTGGCAGATACAAAGCTCTACCCCAGCTTTCTCAAGCCTCTTAGTTGAGGACACCAAAGTGGGGCAGAGCAGGACAGCATGCTCCACTCCCTTTCTTCGGATTATGTTTAACCATCAACTTCCGTTTGTTTACCCCGTTCTTGTTTTATTAACCTATAGGTTTACAGTGCTGAGGTGGCCACCGATGGTTCCTGAGCCAGTGGAGAGTAACCCAGGTGGTACTGCGAGAATGGGCCACCCAGAGGGGCACAAGGACCTCAGCCTGAGTTGGTATTAGTAAAATATTAACATGAATTACAGCACGGCAGTAAATGCTTCCTAGAGAGATAATTCACTTTTTCAGGCAAGCTCTTTTAAATCTCTTCTTTCTGTAGACCCCAAAACACAAAACAGAAATACAGATGCAAACACAAAACAATACAGACAGAGGAATGAGCAAGAGGCCAGTTTCATTTTAAGGGATTGTAGACAGATTCTAGCAAGTGCCTCCGCATGTAGCAGCTTGCAGGACTGCAATATTGGTCATGGTAATATATTTAAAATTAAAGTTAAAATAACATTGACCAAACCCACCACCTGCTTTCCCTCTGGAGGTTTTTTCTGGGTTATCCCAACACTAAGGGCAGTTAAAAAGGGGGCCACAGGCTCATTAACAAATATAGTCTTAAAATGTGACGTTGGGACAATTCTGTTAAGTTTGCTTACCGTGAGAATCCTTTACATTTTTCAGGCAGTTGAAGTGGACCTGATATTCAGATGTTCAAATTTAATTACTCATTTGAGTAATTAAAATCATTAAAGCTGTCTTGAAATCCTGTGTTTTGCAATAACACTTTGAGAAGAGCTTTTCTCCTACTTTTAAAGTGAACAAGTGGGTTTCCTTACACATTTCCAGCTTATTAACTATGGGGCCACATATTTTGGCACTTGGCGTATCACAGATGAGAGATATCTCTTAAAATATCCTAAACTGCAGCTGTCTGTGGCCCTGTCCCTTAAAACAGTCCTTGCTTCTGCCCTTGCAGTTACCCGTGACCTGGCAGAGGAGCCGGGCTTTGTCGAGCAATGGGTGCTCTTCCACTGCCACCTTCTGGCCATGACCAGCGGGACTGGAGCGAGAGGGTAATGAAAGAATTAAATGAACTTGAAAATAGAATAAACAAAAGATTCAACTGTCCTTTAATTTCTGCCAGAAAAAAAACAAAACAAAACAAAACAAAAAAACCAAAAAAACCCACCAAAAAACCAAAACCAAAACCAAAAAACAAAACAACAAAAAAACCCCCAACCCAAACAAAAACAACAACAAAAAAATCCCACCCACCACCTCACCTTAGCTGTCCCCTGTTGGCCAGAACTCAAAATGTAATGATTTCATATAGATCTCTAATTTTTGTTAGCAGATCTCTAATTTTTTTTAGCAGTCTGTGGCTTTAGTTAAAATCTAATGTTATGAGCTAGACTCTGTTAGCTAACTATGGAAAAGGCATTTTCAGTTATACACAGTTCAAATCTGTCTGAGTTTTTACAAATGTACAAACTATGATGTTAATCTGGAAGTGAAGGAAAGGTTTAGGTCCATCAGTGACCGGCTGTTTCCTGTCTAAGCACAGCAGGAACAGTTTACACCAACATAAAAGCCATACTGTTAAAATTTTGATACATTTTCTAGTTTTCGAAGCTCTAGGACTGTGCCTGTATTTTAAGTTTGGTTGTTTTTTTTTTTTAACTTTATATTCCTGTAATTCCCTGTATTGCCTCAGATGCTCGTCAGGGACCTGGTGAAATTTCTAACATGAAAAGGAGGATTTTTTGGCCAGGCCTTCTCCCTAGGAAAGTAGACCACAGCTGTGCTGGTACATCACACATCCCTGTCCTATGCTTACATGAACCACCTTCATTAACACACCGCTTTAATTGCGCTCTTGTTCTTTTGCAGAGCTTTGTGTGTGCATCTGCTGGGAAGTAGTCTGAGCGATCAGTTGGTCTCTGTAAGTCAACTATGGACAAAATTCCTCCAGTGGTGCTGGAGTAAGTGAACCCAGCAGTATTCTCCCAGAATCTGTTGCCAGCCAGCATACAAAAGGGACTGAGGACTGAGCCCTTTGACTGAGCTGGTATCCCCACATCTCCGTGGAGCTGGTGTACCTCAAAAAGTATGACAACCGTTGCCAGGTCCCATTCTTCCTTTAGCTTGCTAGGGATTGCAAAGAGGATTTTCCTTCCTCCTTCTTTTCTCCAAACCTCCCTCCATTTGGACCAGAACTGAGTTCTGAAGATCACCTATCTGCTTGAGAAACAACGGTTTTTCTTTGGCTGGGAAATCTCTGTGTGTACATGGTTGTGAATTGGGCCTGGGTTTTAGAAAAAGCTGGGTTTATTTCATAAATTCAGAGATGGAAATAGGCAAGTGTTCTTGACTCTGGCCATATTTTACTGTCACAGGCATGCAGTGTGCTTCATTGATTAAATGGGGGACAAGTGTCTTTTGTGCCTACTCCTCTTGCAGTTTGGATACAGAATTTAAAATGATCGCCCAAGAAACGCCTGTCTCCAGCAGGTGTCAGTGGAAGCTGCAGAATGGAGAAACTCCACCAAAGCCAGGCTTTATTCACCTCTCACTCCTACAAGGTGCTCCCTGGCCAGGGGAGAGAGTGAGTGCTCCGTTCTCCGAAGAAATGCAATTGTAAGCCAGGATACTTAATTATTTTTTCCTTGCTTGAAGTAGAGCTCAAAAATTTGCAAAGAGGCATGCTGTGACTGTCAGAAAGGGACAGTGATGAAGCAGGTGTTAAATCGTTTATCGAAGGGACAGTAGACATATTTTAAAAGTTTGAATCGGTGACCCAATTCACTCATATTTCTACAGGGAGTTAAGTGTCACTGGCTTTGCTCTCAGGAGTAGTGCTTTACCCTGCGCTCCGCAAACACACAAAAGGGCAGAGATAAGGTTCTCTCAGTAGCTTAAATCCTGCCATTTCCTAACATTTGAGTGCTTTAGATGTAACTGATGGAAACTCTAGAGACATGCCAGTATGATGTCTACCTACCTGATGTCCTGCATCTCAAAGGCAGGGGATTATCACTTCCCCCCGGCTCAGCCTGCCATTCCCACAAATTGCTAGCTGCTGTTTCCACGCCCCCCCCCCGACCTCTGAGCACTAGCACTACTTGCTGCTCACATCACACCTTTCTCCCTGCCAGCTTCTTGATTCCTGGTGGCTGCCTGTAACGTTGGGTGGTCCCAGAGACACGTTCCTTGAGCCAGCGAGGAGCTGGGGCCAAGGTACACACAGTCGTGGCTTGTGCTTTGCTGTGAAAGCTGATGGTGTTAATTGGCTGGTGCCAAAAAATAGCTTGGGTACAGGGGTCCCTGTATGACTGCTCCCTGTCAAGCTACTATGAATACAACTGCATAAATACACATTTTAAAATAGACTAGAATGTAGCTGAATGAAGATGGATGAAGGTCAGAGCGGTCTTCCCTGCTTTGGCTCTCACTAGAGCACTAATGAGGACTTAATAAAATCAGAACTACCACAATAGTTGTGCTGCCATACCCAGACAGCTTGTTGGGGGACTGGGAGAAAGGACATGTCTATAAATCTGATCACAACTGCACAAAGATAATTTCTTTCTTTTTTTTTAGTGGCTCTCCAAGCAAATGACAATAGGTTTTCAGTAAGGCTGCTAGCAATTCCCTCATTCTTCCTCTCAAGCACACCACGCAGAATAGTGTTAGTTGACTTCCAGTGGCTGAAATCACCCCACACAATTTAAGGCAGACTGCTGCTGAAAGCAGGAGCAGTTTTAAACTTACAAATGGAAAGGTCCATTCTCGTCAAAACATTATGAACCTTTCTAAATCCTTTCTTTGCTGTTCTGTTTTACTGGTGACATAGAGTGGCAGCATAACATAATAGAGGTTTAAGAAAACACTGTTGTACAGTATAACTTCTTCATTATAAAGACAATATTCACAAGACGAGAATACTTAGTTGTTATACATGTGAAAACAGGAAAAATATTACCTCTACCTTATAAAGGACCTTGTAACTGGTCTGGGACTCTTGTGCGTGGCCTGAGCTATAACATGTGTATCCTGCATGCTTGCAAAAGCCCTACTGAGGGCTGCTGCACAGACACACGCATGCATAAGAACTCTATAATTGGTTCAAACTTTAGTAAAAATTAATATTTAGGACAGCTTGTTGCAACATGTAAACATGTTTCCTTACATATTTATTTCCACTAACACTTAAATGCATTACAGAGTTCTCGAGCATTCATGGCCCTGCAGCGTAGCTTCCAGTGGGGATTTTTGTTGGTAGTCCCCAAGCTCTCAGAGACAGACATGTGCCTACATGGCTGGATTGTGAAGAAGGGCATGTAGGAGAAACTTTACAAGGTCATTTGCAAGGTAACGGCCACTTTTTCTATTTCCCAGTGTGTAACAACTAAATAGTCTCATCTTCTTAGTATTATCTTGATAATGAGTAATGTATACTGTCCTTGCACTCTGTGATGTTCTCTGAACCCTCAGTTGCCTGTGTGCAATCACACACTGCTAATACTAAATTTTCTGTTGGGGTCCCACAAAGTGTTAGAACCTCCAGTCGCTGAAAGCAATGGTGATGAATAATGGCTGAACAGACCTATAGCGACCAGCTATAGCGTGGTGCAGAGCTGGGGCTTTATGAGCTTTGGTATAGCTGGTGGCAGCATTTTTAAAAATCTATGGCTCAGCTTCTTGACATCAGTGAAATATCCAGCTCCTGGGCACCAGATTAAATTAGCACTGGTTTCCAGCAGAGGCTGGGCTTCTGAATACTTTTTGAAGATTGATGCCTGAATTCCAAAATGCTGCTGGATGTATTTATTGCTACACTGCTCTGATACTCTGGCTTACTGGATCCAACAAGTGCAAGTTGCTAGAAAGCATTAGCCGACTGACTTAGAGTTGTAAGTTAATCGCCCTTCTGAAAAAACAGGTAATTGAATGCTCATTTGAGGAAGTAAGAGATGAGGAAATATCATTGTCATCTTGCAAAGGACAAAAAGAGCTTTATATTCTCTAATTTGCATACTGAGAACCTTCCACTGTGTTTTTAAAGCACTTATTAAGAGATAACTCACTTGTGAAGAGCTACCCTCACTTGGGGAGAAATGTTTAAAATGGCAGCAGTAGCATTTCTATGAGACAATTCAAATAACGGGTGCCGCGCAACATAAACATGTGGCGATTTTAAACCACTGATGCGGTGTATTTCCCCAGAAGATTTTATTAAAAGAAGTTCCTACCCCATATCACTTGAAGATCATGATGCCTCAATGCCACTTCAAAGGAACATTTTAACTTTGTTGAATATTAACAAGGGGTGAACCCACCTATCTTGTGTGAATAAAACATTTTGTGTGATGTTTTATTAGCAAGTTCATCAACACACATTTGCAAAGCTTTTCATGATCCTCTATCAATTAATCCATTTACCTATTCAGAAAAGCAAATTTATTAAAACATGCATCCATTACTGAATAACGACACTAAAAGTCTTTAAAGACACTTGGACTAATATACAAAATCAGTTTCTATTAACATCAAGTATTGCAAAATAAAAAAAAAAAAAAAAGACTTAATATCCATTATCTTAATTTACAATTCTCTAGCAAGAGAATCTCATGTTCATTTATTCCTAGATCTATAATTAAAAGCTCCACCATAAATTCCCAGCATCTTCATTTCTATTGTATTTTATTCATTATGTTGCATCAGAATTCAGAGGAAGAAATTATAGATGATTCTTGATGTATTTTGCGAACATTTTTCTTGAAGTAGATTCAATGAGGGTTACAAAATTTATCTTTAAGAAAGCTTCAATAAAGTATATGAGGAAATAATTTGGAGTTGACTGTAAATAAGAACCATTCTTACCGTCAAGCAGGAAATTACTGAAATCTATTGCTGTCACCAGTTTCCATAAAACTGAGAAGCTGGTCTGTTGGGATTTTGCATCTAACATTGTCTCTGTATATCCAGTGCCAGCCTTTACTTTTAAAACACAAAGGCTTGTTTGTTAAAAATGGCAATATGTGCCACTTCCAAGGTACTAGAGATTTCTTACAGGCTCTTTTCTGGTGATAAAAGGGATGGGGGGTTTGGGTGACAAATGCAGGGAGAGCAGCTGTGGTTTTGGTGGCCAAGGGTCGGTCAGCAAAGGGCTGCTCCTTTCTTCGGGAGGGTTTCACGTGGGAGGTCCTACACCTGCAAACACTGGGTGGTGTTGCCGGGGCTGCTGGGCCTGAAGTAAAGGCGCTTGGACACCTCCGTGGTGCCAACACGTCGGGGAGCCTTAGAGGCTGAAAGCTTGACGTCATTTTATATACCAGAGCTTTGCAGACACCCCCAGGCAGGGAAGTAATTCTCTAGGCAGTCGTGTGAATCACTTACTAAAGGCCATATCACGAGTTTGAGAAAAGTTTTTGCAACGCTACGCCTACAAATCTCTCTCAGCCTCGATGGGACGGGAACAGCGTGACTCGCCCAGGGAGGAACTTTGCAGGTGTGTTGTGCATCCAGCTAAGAAGGACACCATAGCAGCCAACGTTGAACAAGTACGTTACACAAAATACCAGGGGTAGTCACCCCTATGGAGCTGCTTACTGAAATTTTCACGTGGCCAAAAGCCACAAAGCATGTGCTTCAGGGAGAGAAGGCAAGAGGAAACCCTGCAGGACACTTTGCAGGTGGGAGGGGAGAGGGAAGACGTATATCCCAGGCTCCCCAGGCTGCGGTGTGGGCAGCCGGATCTGAGATGTGTGATGACGTTCGCTCCAGCAGTTCCCACTTTGTGACCCCCAGCCAGGCATTTGGGCTAGCTGGTAGCCACTGTGTTGGCCACCTGACACAGCCCCGACCTGGGGAACTGCACTGGAACTGCTAACAACCAAGAGCTGCGAGCTGGCATCCCAGCGGTGAAGACGGAAAATAGACACAGGAAAAATCCCAGCTACTAGAGACAGTTTATTATGAGCTTGTACCACTTTGGGTTATGAATGCCACATCACAAAGTGATCTGCTGCTCTCATTTTCCAGCATTCAGTTGTGCTTCCATCTACCTTGGTGAGATAATCAAACCACGTTGTGAGAATAAAATCCAGCAAGGCACTGTGTGTATCCACATGTTTAGGGAAAACTATTTCTTTTTTTTTTTTTTTTAAACATGTGATGCTGATTATCTGCAGATACTTGATGTGCTTGTGATTTCAATCAGCATTTTGTTCATTCATTGCCTCGGTTTATTGATTTATAAGCCCTTTAGAATGGTATGATTAGTGCTAGCATTTTATTCTCAGTGGGGGTAAAATGGTATTTCATTATTAACGTGTTAGAAGCTATTTCAAACTGACAGTTTGTTTTGAAACTGGGCAAGAGAAGTGACATTTATATTTGGAAGCGGAAGATTGACATAGAAATTATTCTGAAACATAATTACAGTAACGGCAAACGCAGAAGAAGATAGAAATTCGAGCTAGAGCTTCTGGGGGCTTCTCTGCCATCGGTAACTAACTCCTGCTCTTTTCTCAGCTCAGTGTAATGAGACATAGCGGTGGTCCCTGTAGGCATTTATAGTACATGCAGGATCAAGATTTTGACGCATTTAGGCAACTCAGCACAGGGCTGTGCGTGAGCTTATAAGGCGAATGCTTGTTCTACAGCCCGTCCTGGCTATCCTGGAAAGCTGCAGTGCTATGACAACACCCTGGGCTGGAAAAACTGCGGAGAGGGTTAGTGCCAGTGAAGCAGCTGATGTCCCAGGGGCATTTACGCACCTTCGCATTTAGGCTGATTTAAGTCAGAATTCACCAGCGTGCCCGCCTGCTCCAGTGGCACGGGTGGACGTGGACCTCGCTGCAGCCCGGCTCCATCACGGCTCTGCACCTCCTGCGCCTGCTCCAGGCACTTTGTGAGTGCCCAGAGCTCAGCTTGGGATTTTCCAGGAGTCGGGCTCACTTTGTGTGCGCTCTGGGGTTGTTAATATAAGCTCTTCCCGTTTTTCCCAAGCTGAACATTTATCTTACATTACAAAGATGTCTTTTCTTTCCAGCGTCCATTCTCCCATACTATAAGAGGACTCAAGAAGATTTTATAGACCGAGTTGCTGGACTTTAAAAATACATTGTAGTAGGGTTTTTTTCCCAAAGGATTTTGATTTTAGTGACTGACCCTCCATTACTGAGGTCTAAAGCAGAGGCCAGGGCTGTGCTGAAGTGCTGGGAGTTTCTGTCCTGGCACTAGAGCTCATGAGACAGGGGCACTCTGCAAATTTCATACAGAAGTTATGTGCAACCTATTAGGCACGGTATAAAGAATACATAGACCCAGAGAGCAGCAGTGAGTCAACATATTACATGAAAACAGTTGCCAAACATGACCTGATTTGTTGCTATCTTCTCTGGAGTAGAATGAGAATAAATACAAATTTGCCACTATTGCATTTTTGCGTGTTGCGTGATTTTTACAGTTATTTCTCAGAGGTATATAGAGCCTATCGCAATGCAGTTTTTAATATTTAATATGTTGTAAGTAGATTAAATAAATAAAACGTAGGGACTCAAAATTCTTTTACTTAAATGCATCAGCTTTTGTTTGTGTAAGACTGAGAGCCTTAAACTGTGCCAGTAAGCATGCGTTTCTGCTTGAACTTACTTGAAACTGCAGTATTATTAAATTCTTAGGATGAAATCCTAGCCTCACTGAAGTCAACTGGAGCGCTGCCTCTCATTCCAGTGGGACTGAGATTTCAGATTTCTACATGGTGCACTATTACTTTAGCCCTCCTGAGCTGCTGTGTTCTAGTGGCCAATCTCATTACATTGCACTGTTTCATATTCCTTTCTAATGAATGAAGTAAAATGTGTATCCATTGTCCATACATACCCCCCTCATAATAAAGGAAGGCAACAAAAAACATTCATTAAAAATAAATGTCCAGTTTTATCTGAATAACACAGAGAAGGCGGCTCAATGACTAGACACAGAAAAACATGAATATATTTGAGACTAGAATTATTCAAATCCAGATGAAGAAGAGTTGAAGGAAGCAGTATGCAATTAGCTACAATTATGAAAGATATACAGGAAATTAGAGCTGTTCGTAGATATTTTTCCAATTAACATTTGTCTTTCATTGGAGGAAAACCTTTAACTGGAAATAACCACCAGAATTATGCCTTGTCAAGCAAAATGCTGATTTCTTCTTTATTGGGGAGGGAAACAAAAAAATCCCCTCCCTAGAGTGTTTTTGGAGGGTGAAGGATTCAAAGACTGAAGAGTGTTTCTTGTTTCAATGAGCAAAATCAAAATTTCCATGAATAAGATCCTGGATGAAATAGTAGAACTTGTCTTTATCCTAACGATGACATCTGTTTGCAATAACACTCCATGCCAGTAAACGATGTTATTTTAACTAATCTATTGGCGTGGCGATGAAAGTGACAGTAAAATGTTGATATGGAAGCTAATTTCTGTGTTTGGCCTTGAGATCCATCTTCACAGACACAGAGTGAGTGCAGAAACTATTTTTGGCAACATCATAGCAATCCAGATTTAATTCTGACACTTCTCTGCCTTCCTGAAATCCAAGGAAGACATCTGGCTGCGTTTTCTGTGTATGTTTGTGAAGTGCCATTGAAATCATTTGCATCAGCAGTGAGTTTGGAGATAGAAATGTGACGAGAAGGTGCATATGAGGAGGAGGGGACCAAAAGCTTGGGGTATGAAGAAAAAACCAGAACGGCAGCTCTTCAACGTATTACGTGCTTACTGAAAGCTGGGAATAAGTTGTCATTCTGAATGTATTTCTGTGAACTTTTAACTTGGTTTGGTGCTTCTATGTTGTTCAGACCCATGTTTTATATGGAATTATGCAGATGCATGGCACGCGAGGAGCGAGAGGATGGCTCTGCCAGATTCCCAGGGGAGTCCCTGCGGGAGGCGTTTGCGGTCCCTGCCACGGGTGTGCTTCCAGCAGCCCTTTAGAAGAATAACCGACTTAAGTGTTTGTGAGTTATCAGTTAATTTAATGCTATTTAGGGTGGCCACAGACGACTCATCATTTTTTTGGAAGCTAGAAATGTTTACTTAAGCAAAAATAGCTCCGTAGGCTTTGTTTGCAGTCATTTAGCTTAACAGGCCACCGTCTTGTTGTCTTCCGCCAGCAGCCGAGCTTTTCAGTTACTCGCGGCGCGCTCAAGTTGCAGGCTCCCTAAAAAAAAAAAAAATAAAAAATAATAATAATAAAAAATAAATAACGGCGCTCCTCATCTGCTGAGATAATCGCGTGTCAGCCTCCTGCAGCAGCCGCCCGGCCGAGCGGACGCAGACGTGCCCGCGCGGGGCGGTCGGCGGTCCCCGGGCGCCCGACGGCACGCTCGGCGCGGCCGCGAGGCACGGCACCCGGCGGAGCCCGCCGGCGCGGGCTGGCCCCTGCGTGTTCAGGCACACATGGCGAGGGAGCCCGGCCGCCAGACGCGCTCGCGGAGGCCGTCTGCAGCCTGCCCGCAAGGCGGCCGCGTGGGCGGAAGGCAGGCGAGCGGCGGAGCGAACTGGCTTATGGCTGTTTCGTTTGGGAGACCGCTTTTTCCAAGCGTCCTAAACACGGGCCTTAATCATCAGCACTTCTGAAGCACTCATCGTTCTTGTATCCAGGCAAGGAGCCTTGTTATTACCCTTTGAGAGATACCACATTCCCTCATTTCCTATGGAAGGAGGCCTGCCAGCAGTATCAATACCAGCACCGCTCGGTTTGTTTCGGATTAAAGATGTCCCCGGGGAAGATCCGTGTGCATCTTTGGCGGGGTCTCAACGCAGTCACGGGAATAAACTCTTGCACTGGGCCACCGGTGGTTACCTCCGGGGAATGCGCCGGCGGTCACCTTCGCTGAACGCCCCGCTCCGGAGAAAATACTCCGTGCCTGAATGGAGAAACCCTCCCTCTCAGGCTTCTCGTTGCTAAAACGGTGGCAGAAGAGGTTACTGTCCTTCGCCGCCAGCCCTGAACCTTCCTCTGCGTGGGGGTGGATGGCAGTGACCCTGGTCCCGGCTGTGGTGGCTGCCCCTGGGTAGGTACAAGCCCGACCGGCTCCGCTCCGCTCTAATGCTGGAAGAGACGCTTGGAACAAAGGGAAATGCAAAATCCAGTCTGCGAGGCTTTCGCTGCGCGACTGCCCACACCCCGACCTGCTCTGAGCTACAGCTCCCGGCAACGGAGAGGGCAGGAGGAACCGAAAGGAAAAGCTGTGTTTTCAGCAAAATTTCAATTTGCCTCCTGTATTTCAGAGAGCTGTGAGGTGCACGTAGCGTAACTACGTATGCTCCTTAGAGGGACCCATAAACACTACACGCTATGACTGTTTGCGCAGGGAGACCAAGGGATGTTGCAGTCCAGCTCGTGTATGAAAAGGGCAGTCATTGAGGGTGAAGAAAATACTGTATAGATCTGATATCACAAGTTATATAATATCATGGCCAAATCTCTGCAGCTGGATATCATCAAATCAAAATTAGAAACTCATTGGAAGCAAAGGACAGTCTTTGCACAGATTGCCTATAAATCTGCAATAACTAGTTCTCCCTGGGCGTAACATCAAAAACATTTTTTAGTGTCTCATTAGTAAGAAAATTTATTGCTCAACTATTGAACTATGTCGATTTTTGAAAACATTGTGTGAATAATTCCAGAAAGCATGTGTTTGATTTGTATTCGTTTTGTGCCGCTGGATAGAAAAAGTGGCTTTTCCCCTATGATGAAATGACACTAATCATGAAATTAAAAGGTGAAGCATGTCTACAGTTTCAGAACAAGGTAAATTTTTATAAATATGCTAATGCCCTCCCTTTCCCATAAGTCAAACTAATGTTAAGGAGTTCATACCCCAACTGAGCTTAAAAAAAAAAAAAAATAAATGGAAGGCCCAATTACAGTTCTGGAGAAGGGAAAAGAGCTCCTCCCAGCCCTTATTATTTTTTCTTTGTGCTGCAGTGTGTTTCCCAGCTGTGTCTGTTGGCCAGTTTTGTGGCTCAAATAGCCTGAAAAAAAAAGATTGAGAAACAGGGGAGAAGTTTAAATAAAACTCAGCATTGTCTGCGTAGGATGGATGGAAAGAGTTTACAAGTACCTGTTACGTGGTGTGGATTTATTGACAGTAATATGTGTGCATGAGCTGGGTTAAACACCGCTAACTGCAGGCAGAGTGCTATCTTTTCTCACGTTTGAGCAATAGGGAGGGTAGAATAAACGGCTCCAGGGAGATTCACGAGCGTGGGCCCAAGTGTGCAAATGTCCTTTAAACCCAGGAGCGTTTAGGCCGGTGGTCCTGCACCCAGGCATCTCCCTCAGCTTCGGCAGGACTGCACACATGAGTATGGGTGAGCAAAGCACACGAAGGCACCGTTACCCTTCACCAGCATTCCCTTTCTAGATTTTCCTCTGCAAAGAATTGCTTCTCAGCAGGCCTGCAAGGCGAAGGAAAGCCTCTGAGCACGAGGATTTGTGACGCCGTGCTGGACCTGCAGGTCCCCGCGGCCAGGGCGCAGGGGCAGCAGGGTCAGGCAGGGGCACTGCGGGGCTGCCACGACGTCTGGGGCAACTTTTGGGGCAAACCCAGGTCTGGACTGGCCAGAGGCTCGGCTGGTGTTCAGGCTTGGGTTAACTGGTGAGCAAAGCGAGGGACGGACAAGTTGTGCAATTAAACCCCCGTGCCTTTGGAAATGTAACCGGTTGATTGCTTTTATGGTGGTGTTAGCAGGGTTTCTTCAGTGCCTTTGCTTCGGCCCTGCGCTCTCCCTTCTTGCACGACATGCTCCGTAAATGCAAAGTAACAACCAGCTCTTATATCACGGAATTTATACTGTGGGAAAAAGAAAAAGAAAAGAAGAAACTGAGTCGGAGGGGCCAAGTGATCTGGTCAGGGTTACTCACACCTCAGCGGCAGAGTCAGAAATAAACTCAGGCTGGGGAATCACAGCCCGATGCCCACCAGACTGTGAAAAATACAACTAAATTCCCAGCTGTCTCTGCAAAGCAACTTCTTTTTTCAGAATCGAAAAATAAGATAAAAGAAAGAACTGAATCTATGTAGCATTTGTAGTATATAATTTCTTCTCATGAAATAGTTTCAGCATTGTCCAGTCAGGGAAGTCGGGAAACCACAAAAAAAATAGGCATTGCTATGGTAAAGCCCCATGCAAATCTGCGAGCAGCTACTTTCGAGCCCTGCCCGGTAAATGCCTGTACCAGCATCACCAGTGCAGACGAAGCAGCTGGCAATTAGGAAGGATCGATGGGGCAAGTTGAGCCCGTCCTAAAGAGGTGTTGGAGGCTGGTGGCACGGCTGTCCTGGCTCCACACCGCGTCCTGGCTGGCAGAGGGTCTGCGGCGTGGGTGGGCTTCGTCTTAAGCGCAAGCAATCCCGGCGCTGCAGATGTTTCTCAGCCAAGACTTCCCACTGGGTGCCGTTGTTCTGAATGAGGGGTGCCCTCCCCAGTTCCCGGGGACACGGGGAAGAGGTTCCCTCCCGGAGGAGGTGAACCTCTGGCTCCAGCAAACCTCCCCGGAGCACCTCTCTGGCTTGCCTACAAAGGCCTCCGAGCTGGGCTCCAGAGGACACCAGCAGCGCTCCCCCGCTGTCTTCCAGCTGTGCTGGGAAATCTCTTTCCCGAACATTCATGGGAAATGAGAAAATACAGGCACAGCCCCGGCCTTCAGTGGAATGAAAGTGAGCCCCCCCCGCGACCCCTCTCTCCCACGCCAGGCCCCTCGAGCCCAGCTTTACGGGTGAGAAGGATCAAAGGGCTCCAACTGCTCCCATATGGTAAATGGCCCTATACGTTGTGTATAATTACACACAAGCATCCCCACATCCATGTTCAGTCTCTATTAAAGATTGCTGGGCGACAGCCAGCGCCGTTTTCCCAAGGCAAGAACATCTCCAGACGTCATGGCGGTGGCGTCACGCTCTCGCACGCACGGGGCCAGGGCACCCACCTGGCCGTGGCACGGGATCCCCGCCGCTGCCCACCGTCCTGCCCCGCAGAGCTGGGATGCGGGAATGCTGACGGGCAGTGGAGACCTTCCTTGGGACACCAGCTGGGAGAGGTATTTTTCAGCCACAGGGTGGCACCTGATGGATGCGTTCGTGGAAAGTTAACGCTGCTCGGGCGAATTCGAAGCTGGCCTTTTTGAAAATTAATTTCATTTTGTTAATAGAACTTCCCAAAGGGGATGTTTGCTTTTTATTAAGACTGGGCAGAAACAGGAAGAAAATCAGCCCTTCAGTCACTTGTTTTAGGCTGTTATGTTCCTTTTTCAAACCAGGCACCTGTGCAATGGATGAACGGGTGCACATGGCAGCCCTCAGGGCAGGGCTCTCACCCCTCTTGGGTATTGGAGCAGCACTGGTCACAACAGAAATATCATCTGCAGCTGGAGGCTCTGGAAATATGAGTCCCAGGTCATAAGAAACAGCAGATTTGTTCTGCTTTTAAAGACTGAACTCTCTGGAACACAATCCTGCCTTGCCAGCTGGGTAGAAGGAGGTAGACTTCTTCTGGCACCAACGTGGAGAGAAAGGGAGGGGGAAATGGATGAAAGAGGTGTGAAGGAGGTCTAAGACTGAAACACGTTTGATTTTTTTCCTTATGTTCAAACAGCAGAACTTGAAACAACTTGGAGTCGCAGAAGGAAGCACTCCTTGGTGCCATAAGTGATGTCGGACTAAGCTGGAAGGGGCAGGACATCCCAGTTCCCATTTTCAGCCTCATGGTGCAGTTTCGTGATGGTCCCTGGAGGCGTGTGAGAGCGCAGGGTCCGCGGTCAGCCTGGCCACCCACCACCTCCAGTTTGCTCCCCGCTGTTTCCCAGGCCAGCACTTACCAAACATAAGAAGAAAGCTTATTTTAGCAGAGCCATCTTGCCTGGGTAGGTCTGTCCTGTGGCAGGAGGACACTGCCTGCTGTTGTTGCAAAGCCTAATTGCCAAGCTGCCATTCTTGATCATCCTTCTGGGCTGGAAATGGAGAAGCGTCGTCACTAAAGGTGTGAGCGCTCAGCTCAGCCCGACTTCATTTCAGGCAGGGCTTTGGGGCATACGTCACTGCTGGATGCGTTTCTTGTTAACATGCACCATTGCAAAAGTGGCACTGGAGAGTCCTAGGGTAAACTGGTTTCCGAGATGAAGCTCAGAGGTTGACACAAGGATTCACGTGAACACCCAGGCTGATACAACAGCCTCCTTTTCATAAACACAACCACTATGAAACTTGGGTGTTTGATTTTTTTTTAACCAAAGAAATTCCTCCCTCCTACCCCTTCCAGCTATTGTTACCTTGGGTCACCTCCTGCAGAAGCTGGTAGCAGATCTTGTTGGGGATTTTTCCTTCAGCAAAATGTTTTCAAACAGAAAATATACTGGCAAGGGAATGCCTGTGTTTTGTGGTGGTCTGCCCAGCTAAGAAGAAAAAGCAACCAGGCTTTTCATCAGGAAGATTCCTCTGGTTCTCAGAGAGGGACCCTGGGGCCATGACTACTTCAAGGATTGAGTTGCTCACCCATTTCTGTGAAGGGCTTTCTGCGGGTCACCTTGATTCTCTACAGGACAGGCAGTAAGGGACATTTTCCTTCTTTGCTCCCTGCTTCCCCTATTGTCTGTTTGCCGGCTGCTGTGGTTTGGAGTGACAATGCTGAATAGCATTGTTGATACCTGGTTTGCGTCCAAGCAGTGTTTTTTTCAAGTAATTAGTTTGGGGAGTAAAAAGCCTGTGTTGCTGTGCTTTTTCAGGGACTGGTGGGTTAGGTTACCTGCTGAGTTAGAGAGGTTACCTGTTTGGGGTTTTTTTTCCTCCAATTCTAGACTTGTGATAGCCTGGGAAAAAAATTGCCTTTATAGAGGAACCCTTTAAAAACAACCACGGGTGCCCCCACCTTTCTCTGCTCAGTAGCCCAAGGGCAGACTTAATTAAAAGTTCCTTCAAAATATACTCCCTACCGCTCTAAGCTACTGTGTTTCAAAAACTCTGGTGCCGTGCCAAAGTGGGAGCAGGCATATATTAAAGTGACAGGTACAAAAGAGATTGTTATATTCCTTGTGCTCCCTTCTTTTCTGATCCCTCTGTTCTAAAGTCCCACAATTTAAACATTATTGAAAATAAAGAATAATAGCCTCTCTTCTCCCTTGCCCATCTAACGAACAGATTATGACTAACCATTTGCCTTTTGCAAGCAGCCTCCTCGGGCATAGGTTCCTACTCCCTGTTGAGATTCAGCCCTGAAGTCTTGGGAATGTTTTCCTGGAAATAGCAGCTTGGGCACACTATGTCTCTGCCGGCAGTGTGTCCCACGGAAGGCTGCCATGCTGTCTGCCCAAGGACGATCAGGCTAGAGCACATTAATATCTACCAGCTTCTTGTTAGTAGCCGAGACAATCAAAGCCTCCTTGTTACTGGGATAATCTGAATTTTCCGAGTGCATCTATACACATTGGCCTTTCTGCTAACAGCACGTCCGAGGAGCCAGTGACTGCAGCCTCCGCGGTAGCCAGCAATGAGAGCCAATACTGGGTTGAGAGACAATGATTTCGGAGAGAAAGGTGGAATCATCACTTTTCCAGCCTATGACAGAAAGCTAATGACAGCTGTCGCTAGGCAGTAGGAAGAGATAAACATCCTTCCCCGAAGACTGGAGAGAAGGAGGATGAGTTGGAGCACATTAAGTTAATCTAACAGCTTGGCATGGACTAGCTTCCCATTTTCACAGTAAGTGGGAGCCTTATTCTGTCAATGTGCTGAGGATTTTATTTCTAGAGATTTATAGCCACAGGTTCTGGAGTGCTCTGTAATTACATGAGTTTACACTTGCAGGGACAAAGGCTGAGTAAATATTTTATTAGGCAATTTTTTATCTTATTGAAACTGAATACACATGTGATAATTTGCCTGGTGAATGGGGAAGGATAGTGAAATAAATAAGATAGTTTACACAGAGCCTTGTTTGTGGGCTGCATGCAGAATCAGCGCCACAGGCTGCGTTACTCCCAGCGCAGGTACAGCGAATGACACCCACAGCCAGCACAAGAGCCTGAGTGCTGCCACGCACATGGAGCCACTGTTGGGGGTGAAATGTGCCTGTCCCACGGGATGAAAGGGACATGGAAAACCTCCTGGTACAGAGACTCTGTCCTGGGACTGATGAATTTGTTATGGAGTGTCTCCAACAGCATTTCTCACTTGACCTTTGTTTCCTTAAGATACAAATGCTTCACTCCACCACTCAGTCATTTGCAGATGCTGTAGCAAAAAGGTGGGAAAAACTGGCAATGAGAGCACAAAAAGGTGAAGAACTTCCCCACACAGCCAGAAACATGCATCCACTGGTGGGCCCTCCGATGCCTGCTGGGTACCTGCCACCCACACCGACGTAGGCTAAAAGCACCAGGAGCCCCTCTGTATGGACTGGTTTGCCTTCAGCTGTTTTCTGATCTTAGCTCCACAAGTTTTGCTCAAATTATTCCTTGTTAGTAGCAGTAAGGAGTCCCCAGGACGGCTCAAAGGACACAGAGAAGTGAGAGTCCCCAGGAGGGTACCGGCACTGCTGATACAGAGCTTTCTATCACACTCTCCTATTCATTATGATAGAAATAATAAATAATATAGGCCACAGCTTTTAAACAGGACCTCCTGTTAATGCAAATTTTTCAGGGTTTCTCTGCTGTGGGATCATCCAGCTAGCGGAGCAGATGTGAAATGGACTCACATGGGGAGTGCTGTACAGTCACCTGTGGCATTGATTCACAAGCGCAGCAGATTTATTTCACTGCAGTGGAGAAAGTGTGACAAAAATTGGGGCTCATATCCAAGAACACACCAGCAAGGCTGCTCTGAAGTTTACTGCTGGCTCTCACAAAGAAGAGAGTGTGATGAAAGAGGGAGATTTTACAAGAGAAACACTTAATTTTGTGGAAGTTGTTGAAATTAAATGGTTGCCATTGCTGGGTAGGTAAGTGGCCCTGGAAGGCAGAAATGGATGGAGCCAGCTGGGCTCGCTGCTCTTGTCCTGGGCCGCCCAACGCTGCAACCAGGGGTGATGGATGATTTTTTCACTCTGTTATTTTTGGCTCTCTGAGAGCAGATCCCAACTCTGTGGCTCTGCTGGCAATGAAACCATGCTCGCACTGCCACCGTACAGCCAGGGAGACATTGGCATCGGCTCCTCGGGACCGCGTGTGCTCAGATGCAAACCCCAGGGTCCGCTTTGCTCTCCCAGCCCCAGTTTGTCAGTAGCGGTGGGGCAGAAATTTGTGCCGTTCACCCCTGGGCTTCTCAGGAGACTGGACTCACGACGCTGGCTTACAGTGCCGGGGGAAACATGGGGCCTCCTTCCTACGGCATTCATGTTGGTCAACATCAGAGCCAAGCGACCCTTTAAAAAAATTATTTCTTAAGGGCAAGAAACCAGTGCAACCTGCCCTGTGCCCCAGCTGGGGAGGGGGGGTGCTTGGCTGCCTGGGGGGTGCAAGTCCTCCAGGGCAAGGGTGGGGAAGGGAGGATTCCCACTTCAGCGGGCACGAGACCCTCCTCAGACCCCTGAAGAACACCAACGTGTTGACATGCCCTTTCCTCTTAGCCGTTGGATTCCTACATCAAAAGCAGCTGCAGTCCCAAGGAGAGGTTACCATGGGAGTCCTCCCTCGGCCTTTTCCTGGCTGGTCTCATCACCGGTTGGCCTTGCTTCCCTCAAACAGCAGCACAGACCTGCCTCCTCTTACAAAATCTGCCCCAGCCCGAGAGTTAGTGCCATGATCCCTCCTGGATATGGCTCCTCTTGAGGACCTACTGCTTTACTCTTTAGTTTATTGGGGTGATGCAGGGCCGGCTGTTCACAGCAAAGTGACAACCTGCTAGTCTAACTTCGTGACTTACCCAACCTCCACGTGCAGCCACGGGACCAAGCCTCATGCAATATTACGGATGCGATCCAAGTCCCACTGCGGCCAACAGCCCACTGCTGTTTGCATTTACGTCATATTTACATGAATGTAGCATGGGCAGAATGTGGCCGGCTTGGGAAGATGCCCGTTGATTTTAAGACGACTCACAATGAAGAGTGAACTTCCAACAGCTTGCTGATGCGCAGGCAATAAACTGTTGGATATGGCAGTTGTATGTGAAACTCAGCTTTGAAATTAAGGTCTTGGTGAAGAAGCATCAGTATAAAATTTTTTAGCAGCAAGACATTTAATAAACATCGTAGGCACATGTGTAATGGATAAAAAGCAAAGCTTCCTATAGCATTTCAGAGATTCGTATTATTATTCTGTTCACAAACAACTGCAGCCTGTTGTGTGTCCCACAGCACAAAATTTTCTAAGAATAGTCAAGGAACCTTAGAATTAATTTATAAAATTTGGTAATCATTTGCAACTTCATTAAATGCTCAGATGCTTAATAATACATTATTCTTATCTTGATTTTAAATTTTAATTGCATGAAGTTTGGTCCCTCAATAATTAACACATTGTATATCCCACCTAATTCATGAACTAATTGTCATTTCCTAGTTCTTAATGTTACTTACTAATTCTGCCAATGATAAAGAATTTTATGTCAAAACTCCAGAGTAAGTGACATTCTGCATGCACAATAATGACAAAACAAGTTCATTTACTGCAAAGTTGCTGAAAGACAGAGCTTTTTTAATTGCATATTTGTTACCTTCATTAAAAGGTAAGTGGCTCTTCAGTTATGTATTTGCCCATTTCTTACACATTAGAAAAGTGCTAATGAACCTGATTAAAATTAATTGAAAAGGTCCAAGATCTGCAAAGAGATCCTAACATCAACAGACTTCTAATTACTGCTGAAAGATGGACTTAAATAGAGTTTAGCAGTAGATAGAAATTCATTTTCTAGCTCTGTTGTAAGGAACGATATGGGGAATGAAAAGCGATCCAGAACCGAAACACCTGGTCATGGATGCAGAAAATGCTGAGTGTCTGCACACTATTTCCTCTCACTCCTCTCTGCTGATAACTGTTCTTCCTGCCCTCCGTCCCCTGTGCTGGGCAGGCTGCGTTACAGCTGTACGGAGAAGAACAGGCGCTTGCCTGAAAAGCCGGGAGGAGAAAACTCCAGGCTGCCCCAGCCTGAGCGTTTGCTTAGCAGACAATGTTGCGAGGTATCAGAGAAAGGCTGAATTTTAGGCAGGTTAAGGGAAATGCCCACTAGAAGCGGGGATGTAGGAATGAGAAAGGGAACCCAAAACTGAGGCGCTACAAAGAGAAGCGGGGAAGGAGGTAGGAGAGGGCTGCACGGCTCTGGGGACGGACTAGGGAATATTACGAATGGGGAGGTCTGAAGCCTGCAGAAAATGGGCTGTGGCGAAAATCTTGATTTATCCTACCCTGGGCTTTCCTGGAAGTTGTCATAGCGCTTTAGGTCACCCAGGATGCTGTGGGAGGACAATCCCTGCAGTGGTCCCTATCGACATTGCCAAGGCGAAGAGCACAGTTCACTGCCGGATGGTTTGAAGCGAGGCACTGTTCAGAAACCTTTCCAGCTATCGGGCACATGTTGTCCCTGCTGTTCGTGTGTTTTCAGCAGTCACAAACCCCACAGACCCAGTAAAAGGAGCTCATTCCTCCTCTTGTTATGCTCGTCAGCAGTAGTGTATCTGTCTAAGGTGGGAAGAGGGTACGTTTATGTATGTATAGCAAGAACAGGCTTGTCTTAGATGACAGTCTCTCTCAAACTTAACAGACCGCTTCATTACTTGAACCACACCATTTAGAGCTGTCCCTTTTCTTCTGCACTCCCCACTATCCATTCCCATTATTCCAGGATATTCTAATCTTATTAGAACTATTTTCTTCATCTCTGTTAATAGCACACACCACTTATCTTGCTACCACTATATAAATGTAAAAGAAGAGAGAAACATATGAGCTGTTTTAATTTTTTTTGTTTTGATTTAATTTAAATTGCTGAATGAAAAAATAGCTGCTTCTAGTAATTCTGCTGTAACTAACTCAGTTTGATATTGGTTCTATTAGCCTTCTAATAGCATGAAAGCTAAAAAATTAAATCGTTCCACTTCCACATTCATAATTATGTGCAATTAAAATCTTTACATACCCAAAAGTCTTATATGAAGCCCTGAACCCTTCAACTGTCACTCTTCATTATCTCCAAGCCTAACAATTTTACAGTGACACATTGTACACAATGAGATGTGCTAAAGAGGAAATACTATATTTTACTGATGTATGTGTTCTTTAATTTCTCTGAATTAGCTTTTTGATATGGATGCTAATTGTTTTCTTTGAAAGGAGTCACCACAGATATGTGATTTCTCTATGCCTGTTGCGCTTCAAAAAAAATACAGTTAATTGCAGGAAACAGGAATTTCTCTCTTTTTTATATATAAAAAAAATAATCAGCTGCATATCAAAGGAGTGAATCTTAATCCAACTTTCTGATTGTACATTAAAAAGAAACCTTCAGTGTTTGTGACCAGCACAGAGTATTTGGCGACTTTTGATGTTTCCCCTTTTCATTTATTCATGAGGAGAGACGAATAATTAAAACAGGACGTTTGGCAAAACCAATGCGCGCACAAAAAATATTTCCATATGAACTTCCAGCTTCAGCCCACGATAGTCTACGAGACACGTTACTGCAGGATTGTCCATATGGCAAGTGCATATGTAACTCTGAAACCATAGACCTGGTCGAGACTTGGGATCCTGCCATCAGTGGCTGACAGCTGTTACTGCTGTATAAACGCAAAGGCTACGGGGGGATGAGACAAGTGTGGCAGCTAAGAAAGGCTGAATTTAGACCCAGTCCTGGGTGTGATGAAGGCCATTGATAATACGTGCTCACAGGGCGAGTGGCAGATCCTCTCTGGATCTCCAGGGGAAGGTGGAGCGAGTCGCCACACTCCTACGCGGTTATGCAGGAGAAACCTGAGCTGCAACACAGAATCGTCCCTCTTGATGGAACAGCGGATTGCTCCACATACATTAGAGAGAAGGTCCTTGTGAAGGAGAGGCAGTGTTTGGTCTGTAGTTTCCCGCAGACTACTCACCAGCTAATTTTAACATTTAGTCTTAGCCGCAATGCTGCAGAAAGTGCTATTTTTCATCCTAAGTCTAATAAAAGGCTAATTTGACTTACCTCTCATTCATTAGAAGGAAATATTATAGAGAAGTGACAATATACCAGGCATATCAAAAGGTCTCAATCAGTCTGAGCTGGTCTCCTTTGTCTTGTGAATCTTCAAAGGAGCTCATGGCTTTTAATCATCACATCCTGCTCTATTTCACAGCTTGGAGGATCCTGCTGTTGAAAGATATCTTCTCTCCATATCTAGCTCGGAAATTCCCCACTGACTCTAACAAAGGTCTACATTCCTGTTTGCAACATTAATAAATTTATTCTTCAAAATTTTTAATGCAACTTCTGACCTCCCGTGAACTTGTGCACTGGTGTTGGAATGACAAATAAAAAGGGCTCCATTCATGCTCAATGTAATATTCAGTCACTGTATATAGCTGTCTCTTTAACATTTCCTACAAATCCTTCCGATCGGTGCAAATTACATATATTTCGTTTATCTTTTGATACCTGCAGTCATGTTTTAGCTTCTTACACAGACAAAAAGGCTTCCAAAATGTGGCTGGTTTGTGCTTGTCTGTGTAAACCTTCAGGATGCCTCTTGAAAACTCACTCTAGTTTTGCTCCGTCTCCTCTTGGAGTTTCACCTTTGCCTCTGCATTTCCTGAAGTGGAGTCTGTGGTTTATGAATCCTTTTCCTACGACTTTGTCTTGTTTTCCCTCCAGAGCTGTGGTCTTTGCTTACATTCTCCGAACGGCAAAGCCCATTTGTTTCTTTTTAAACTTCTGTCAGCTTAAACTTCCATCAGCCCTCTTCTCTGCTTGGGGTCTCTGATCCCCGCTCAGACCTTATCTCAAATTAGGCATTCCACAAGCTTCTGTAAAATGAGGATCAACTTAAATTCTCAGATTAGGTAAAATGAATAATTAAAATAAAAATTCTGCCTCTATTTTGCTCTTCCTCACCTAATGTGAGGATCATCTCCTATTTCTGATCTGAAAATGTAATTTTAAAAGCTAGCTTTGTTCGCTGATGGTTTTTGTAGCTCCACCTGCACAGATTTCTTTCTTGAACATTTTCCTGAGGTCCATGGGCACTTTGGATGGGGTAGACTGCATACAGAGCTTGGTTCCATAATCTCCATATACTCTTAGGGTGTATTTAACAGTGTGGTAGAAGGACAGAGGGACAGGCACAGTGTTTCCCAGAGGCAATCTTCTCAGCAATGAATAAAACCTCAATAAAATTTATAAAATTAATAAACGTTGTTTTCTTTTTCCCAGACTCCCCTTCCTTATCTTCCCAGAAAATGACAGCCAATAGCTTCAAGCAGCTAAATCTTCTCCTGAAATCGCTAGGACAAATGCAGCAGAGCCCTACCAAGTCGTGGCACGGGGCGAGGGCCAGAAAGTGTCAGAGCTCATGCACCAGCGACGCCAGACCTTCAGAGGGTGCCGCTGACTTCTAAAGGGGTCAAAGGACCAAACTGGGCCACCAAGTGTGAATTCCCCAGCCACAAGCTCTGTCCTACCAACATGCCCCTACTGCCCATTCTGAGCACAGGGGACACAGATCCACCACCCAGCAGAGAAATGTTTCGAGGGTGTCTGCACAAGGAGTGATCTTCTGGTGTTTTCTTTTCCACAGAGGCTTCCTGAGGGCTTCTGTGTGGAAGACTCACTCACTCTGCTTATATTGTTATCTAATATAAATAAGTTGATTAAGTGGCTTGTTTAAATTGCATTTATCACATTCCATCCTTGTTGAAAAACCCTCTTCAAAAATCTAAGTGGCTGGAGCATTTGCAGAGAAGTGTTATACTCACAAGAGTGATAATGAGTTAGATGCAGCTGGGAATCAGGTATATGAGAATCACTGAACACTTGGCAAAGGTTGTTATTCCCTTTCTCCCCCTCTTTTCCTTCTCATGATTAAAAATAAATCAGGAAAGATATTTGTACACCACCAACAAAAGCTTGTTTGTTTTGATTTGGTTTGTTTTGTTTTGTTTTGTTTTTTTTTTACAGAGTTGTTTCAGCTTGTAGGTCCTTATTAATTTATTTTTCTGCCTCCTTAAATCACTGAGGAGTATCTGCTAATGCTTCTTCATGCCATTCCTTTTTGTGGAAGTTGATTGTGTCTTTGACCCTCTGCCTCCACACAGAAACCTCAAGCATTGCTATGAAAGGCTTTTCTCCGATCTCACCTACATTTTTTCTATATTTTGGTCTACATATATATTTTTTTTTCCCACTTTCTGACTACTGTAGTGATCTTAAGCAAGTGGAAGACAGCACAGCCTCCTTGTACAGAATTTCCAAGGACAAGCTTCTTTCCTGGGTAGGGTGTAGCTTCAGTGCCATACCCCGGCTCTCCTCCCTCCTAGTCTCAGATGGCTGGAGGCAGGAGGGGTCAAGAGCATTGAACACTCAGACAGCTCTGGGCTGAAGGGACATCCTCTGGGTCGTTGTCCACTTTGGAAGATAAATGAGAGCAGATTCTGGTAGTCTTCTGAAATGCTTTCGCCCAAAGCAAAAATGATGAATTTGTTTCCAGTGGCCCCAGAATCCCTGAAATAATGTAAACAAGAATGATGATTCCTCCAGATCCACCGATCCACACATGCGGTGAGAAAGATTAAGGACGATTTCTTTGTAAACCTGTCATTGCTGAGTTTTAACCACCTGGTGCAGGAATAGCTGTTTTATGAGTCATGTCCACTATGCATGAATCCTCACAGCAACCACAGTAAATGGAGTACACAAGTGCCATTCAGTACCACGTCTTTTCATGTGGGTTCTTTCTTTTTTTTCCTGCACATTCATTTTGAAAAGATTAATATAAAGTTGAAAATACAAAAAAGAAAAATAACAGCGTAAAAATCTGCTTTGTGCTTCTGTCGTGGTTTAGCCCCAGCCAGCAACTAAGCCCCCCACAGCTGCTCGCTCACTCCCCTCTGGTGGGATGGAGGAGAGAATCAGAAGGGTAAAAGTGAGAAAACTCACAGGTTGAGATAAAGACAGTTTAATAGGGAAAGCAAAAGCTGCACACGCAGGCAAAGCAAAACAAGGAATTCATTCACCACTTCCCATGGGCACGCAGGTGTTCAGCCATCTCCAGGAAAGCAGGGCTCCAGCACATGCAACCGTTACTTGGGAAGACAAACGCCATCACTCCGAATGTTCCCCCCTTCCTTCTTCTTCTCCCAGCTTTATGCGCTGAGCATGACGTCCTATGGTCTGGAATATCCCTCGGGTCAGTTGGGGTCAGCTGTCCCGGCTGTGTCCCCCCCCAACTCCTTGTGCCCCCCCAGCCTCCTTCACTGGTGGGGTGGGGTGAGAAGCAGAAAAGGCCTTGACTCTGGGTAAGCACTGCTCAGCAGTAATGAAAACGTCTCGGCATTATCCACACTGTTTTCAGCACAAATCCAAAATATAGCCCCATACTAGCTACCATGAAGAAAATTAACTCTATCCCAGCCAAAACCAGCACAGCTTCCTAGTTCTTGTTACTGTTAGTCGCTCTGATCATATCATCAGCTAAGTGAAGTCTAATTGAATGGCAGATCAGCTTGGACTGCAGCTCTGTTGCTGTACTACCAATTTAACAAATAGCATTTTTCCTTCTAGCAAGGTGCTGTATCAGATTGGTAGCAAGATGTCACACAAATTTCAGCTATGAAAAAGACTGCTCATTAGTGAAAAACATCCCAGACAAAAGCAATATATTTAGACAACATTTCTGCTTGAGTAACAGAGAAATGCTATTGCGGGCTTAAGAAATCAGCTCACGAGTTCCTAGAAGTGTTTTGGGCTTTCACAACGTTAGCCTAAAATCTGTCAAGCGCGTTTGCTCGCAGTTGCATCACTGCCGTGCCACAGTGTTGAAGCACGTAAGACTTGGTGGGACAGTCATCCAGGATTCATTACAATAAACAACTAAACCATCAGAGACCTGGACGGACCACCCAATTACTGACAACTGACGGCATAAACAGAAGTGCTGTGTAAAGCTGTAGTTCTGAGCCCACACCTGCCGTAGACTGAGCAAACGGAGGCGAGAGAAGCTGCGGCAGGCTGCGGATGCTCACCTTTAGGAATCAGAGTCCTCCTCTACGCTCTGCCAGTGAGGCCAGCCGAATGCTTCACGTACTGCTGCTATGCACTGGGGCGGTTTGTTACTGTTTTGCTCTGGAGATATTTTAGGCAATTAGGTCGCAAACCACCCCGTGGTTTACAGATTACTTTCATTCTGTGCATCTCAAAATGCCTTCCCCAGTGTTTTACTCTGATCATTCTTCTAATGTGGGATATGGACTTGGAGCAAGCAAGTGGCCCCAAGATACATCAAAATGTTGAGTACGTAAGAAGTATCTGATAGTGGCGTCACAAGTAGTGGACACCTATGGTTGACTCCACACCATGGAGGAAATTTCAAACTTGTCTCAACAGGTCTGCTCAAAAAGTAAGGATCTTAGAAATAACCCCTAACCACAGTGCTGCAGGACCTAATGCTGCTATGGATGGCCAGGACATTCCCTCCTGGAACAATACTGGCAACCAAGAAGAAAAATCGAAGTTCTGCATTTGGTGGTTGAGCTGAGACACTTCTGTTGGACCCAAAAGAAAAGATGCATTTCTATCCTCAGCTTTAAAGGAATGAGATTTATTTTTCTACACAAATTGCCATTTTGAGAGAAAAAGTTTTTTTCAAAAATCTAAAATAATTTTTTAACAAATTACAGCTTTTTTTTTTTTTTTCTGACATGTCACTGAATCTAACAAAAACAGCACTGTTTTGTGTTTTCTCAGGACTTCCAGTTCCATTGAAAAAAACTGAAAGGCCCTGATAGAAGTTGCAATGAACAATTCCTGGTTTTTCCCCTTAAGAAAAGAGTGAGCAGATCAGGTGGAAACCCCTGGCAGGAGGAAGAGATGGTTCCTGCCCTGGGGAGATACCGAATCTGCTCCAAGAAGAAGTTTCCAAAACACAGGTGAAGCAGGCAAAGAAATGAATTGAGATTCTGCAGCACAGCAGATGCCGTGTAGGAGAAAGTGTGAGTCAGCAGACAGGTGGAGCGGGACCTCTGACACGTTTCAAGATCAGTTTTGTTCTTTTCTTGATATTAAAAGTCAGAAGAGAGCTCTGTATAGCTGCAGTAAGGCTCCAGACCTTTAGATTTTGAAATGAAGTGTTTGTAGATTGCTGAAGATCCAAATTATGCCAAAATTATGTTATCATAGTGTAATCATCTTGTTAGCTGCTTAGAACATTTTCTTCATTATCACTTCATTCATACTTATGATGATGAGCAGATGGTACCAATGTCATAATGCAGCATAAATCACTCCCAAATGTTGTTTGAAAACACAGTCGGAAGGTGGTAGGGACATCCTCCCGCTGATGAGCCTGGTTCACTCCCCTTGCTGCAAGAGGAATTACAGAAACCTGGTTTGCCACTTAACATATGTGTTGGCTGCTGGCACCAAAGCACTGCAAGTCCTGTATCAACAGAGGTGATATGATCATTTATACTGAGAACAAAGTATACATTTTTTTCAGCAAAGACTGATGAACTGAAGGCATTTTGACGTGGATTATGACCCATTTCAATCAACACAAGAAAGTCATAAAGAAGCCCCACATGTCCAGCAGATCCTGTTCTTACCGAAGGAGAAGTCATTGCTGGTATCCGTACCTACACCTCATCCTCTTAGAGCAGGAGTCTGCAAGGGAAAAGCGGTGTAAAGCAGCCTTGCTCTGCTGTGGCAGTCCTGCACCGGAATAAAGTCGTCAGTAGCCAAGGAAATGGTGCAACTGGAAGTTGCCCGTTGCAGTTTTAGCTGGCACCAGTGCTGGAGCTGGCCCTGAGAAGAGGGCAGTGGGAGTACACCCCAGGTTCTCCCCGCATCTACAGCCCAGCTCACGGTTCATAGGGCAAAACCAAAGCTAAGGTCTAATCCAGATGCCAGTGCCCTTTCAAAAAAAGATCAGTGATTCCTGAAGTATCCCACAGAGTTTTATGGGCACACCAGCCCTCTCCCTAGCAAGCAGAGACCCACAGAGCTCAGTTTGTTTGTGACTTCTCCCTCTGACTGGTCCTTTCCCCGGTTCAGGCAGGCACACCACAGCAATCAACAAAAGGACCGAGTGTGCTCATAGCAAACACACCGTAATTTTACTCAGAATCAGAACAAACACACTCTAGACCCAATCCCCAAATCCAGGAGACCCAGATGGAGTTGAAACCCAGAACACTCAAGCAAGGAAAGATGCACACACACACACAAAGCTCCCATGAAAGCAAAACAACAGCTACCATAGGGCTACTCATCCCCATTTAAAAAAAGAAAGAAAGAAAAAAAAAAAGAAAAAAAAAGAATCAAGACAAATAAGGACAAAAAAATTGTAAACCCTTTTCAAAGTTATACAAACCGTATTTTTCAGACTCCTTCTCAATCCTAACTCTGTCCCCCACCCTCAAGCTGTACCAAACATGGAGCTCAGCCTTTGATTTCTACATATAATCGACCTTAGGCAGGCTAAAAGAGTGATTTGATCTCTACCTGCAGCACAAGGAGGGTGAGTCTTGTCACTGCACGAGGTAAGGACCCCCTGCTTAGGTTGTTAAAAGTATTTACATGCCTAATTCGCCTTGATTCCCCTTTGCAAATTTGGTTCTAGCTCTCAAAAGAAATTTCTCCCATAAATCTTTTATTAGCCACTAGAGGGGAATATATAACACAGTGAGAAGGGAGAGAGTGACACCACATTAAAGTTGCAGCCAGTTTGCTCACTCAGATGAAGAAAGCATTTAGTGTCATGTTGGATCTTTACAGTTTCTAGGAGCTAATTTAGGATTTCTCAGGTGCCTTGTTATTTACTCTTTTCTGTCATATTGATCTCTCTCACCTTCTGCCAGTTTAGGGTAGTTTATATTAAAGTTATGGACTCTTCAGGTGAAAAAAGATCCTTACAGACACTTAATTTGATGATTAATACCTTCGTAAGCCCATAAATCATGCATTTGAGTATGCGATCTCCACTGAAACAGTCTCCCATTCAAAATTGTTTACAGAGCATAGCAAGTACAGCATTTCTATTCCAGGAGTAATGTTGACATTGCAGCCTTTCTCTCCATTTAAAACAGGATTAAAAAGTAAGATTCAGATTTATTTTTTTTTATGGAATGAAAATTCCACATTAATTCCAGTTAGGAAATGACAAACAGATTCATTTGGATGTTCTTCTAACAGAATGAAACTTTCAGCAATTTTGAAATTGATGGGATTTTCACTTCAGTCACTGATAAAATAACCCTAAATGTCCTGCATCAAAAATGTATTTCTTTGAAGCGTATGGGAGCCAGGCACTGCCTTGCTGGAGCTGGGATCTGCTCTTCCCTATAGCCCAGACTTCCTAACCAGGCCACAGCTTGTATTGTACCCCAAAGTCCCACGATCGCTTGACATTACATCAATCCAGGTCAGGAAAAAATCAGCACATTGGCTTAGAGTCCTCTTGGGAATCAGGACAATGAGGTCCTGCACAGGTTTATGCAGTGTATAATGAGAGTCGGCCACTCTCCTTCCCTTACTAACCACTCCGTGTGAAACCTATGTCCTGGGTCACGCGGTGGGCGAGCAGCTATGAACGTCAGGGCTGGAGATGCGAGCAGTCTGTAACACTGGGAGCTGAATTCCTATTGCCATATGGCAAAGGATCATAGGGAAATTCACTCCAGGAAAAAAAATAAAAATCACTAAATGATTTAAAACATGTTTCAAGTCAAATGAAACAGTTAATTCCATTTTTCTGTGGAAATTGCAAATATTCAGTGAAACAAAAACTTTCCAATAGAAAATTCTGAACTGGCAGTAACTGCATTTTTATTGGAAAAAAAAAATATTCTTTTAAAAAAAATTTATTTATCATCCTGATAAAAGATTCCCAATCAGCTCTGGATATTTGCATCAGAGATTTACATTTCAAATACGTCTTGTTTGTGAGCCAAATTTTTGGCAGATAGGAATTAGCAGGTTCAAGTCAATACAGCTACAGAGACTGACAAAAAAAAGGAAAATGCATCTCTACATTTTCAAATGCTCTCTCCTGGTAGCATATAGATGGATGCTGAATTAAACTATCTGTTCTGCAAAGAGGCTTTCATCAGAACACTAGAAGGTCATACTACCCCTTTGGTCTTCTCTCTCCAATCCCCGAAAATCCCCATGCATGTCCTCTAGAAGATGTGGAGCTCCCATGCATTGCTGAAGTTGACTCCTACCTACAACCCTCTTAGACATAAACCTAGACTTACCCATGACAGCCACAAACTCCTTCAGCCAAGTCATTGTGGGTGTGATGCTGAAGAGAACTGGCTCATGTTCACCAGTGGTACTTTTGGCCCAACAGAAACTTTGCAATGCAAACAAGGCAGATAGTTGACTTTAGACCTACAGCTTTTATATTCAGAGCACGATTTGTGAGGAGATGAAGGCAGAAGTTTCAGATGTTTCTCTCAATAAGCGCAGCTGAAGACTACCCATTGCAATTTGCCCTATTTTAGGTCTATCTTCTGCTGAGGGCCTGATGAGACCATTCCTGTGTTTGGTGACTAGCCTCAAAGTTAGACCAATGTTCTTCATTCGTATTCTGCTGATGCCAAGGAAGCACAATTAGAAGTTGACACAACAGCAAACACACACTTTGCTAAAATTATCACATTTAGTGTGATTCCCATAATAAAAGCATGCGCCAGCATGGGGAGCCTCTTTCAATTTACACAGAGAGACTTGGGGTCTCCTGACAGTCAGAACAGAGCCAATGTTTCTGAGTAAACTTTGTTAGGAAAACAGATTAAAAACTCCAGAGGTTTAGCTAAATCTTATACAGGAAAACACCTTGTTACCCTTCTGATTTAGAATCATAATTTAGTGCCAATGAATAATACATATTAAGTGGTGGTGAATATGTCTTTGTAACAAAGTTTGTTATGAATTTTTTTATTTGAAATATGCAAAATTAGCTGTTCTCTTCTGACTATTATTATTATTATTGTGACTAGTTGTGCAATAGTTGCTACAATCAAGTCTTGATGGCTCATTAATGAGTCATTTACTGAAAATAGTCAAGTCTCAATATGTACATTCTTCTGGTTGGACACATTAGCCTTGTCATATTGACGTGCCTCTGACTGAAATTTTGTCGCATCTAGAATTAGGATTCAGGTTTTAAAATAGTAGAAATAAGCCCCTCTGCATTTTAATTGCTTTCTAAGAAAGCAGGAAGATATTTCCTTAAAATCTACTCTTTCTTTAAAATGTGCTCTAAAATCTACTCATTCTGTTGGTGATCATGTATAGAAGATGAATATAAAAGGAGAAAAAACCCCTCCTATCCGAGACGGATTTGAGACCTCACATCCACATTCTTTTCTAGCATTGCCCAAGTATTTACCACCATGAGTATTTGCACGTAGCTTCGGTAACTGTTGCAGCGAGCCCCTGCCTGTTGACACTATGGAGCAGGGCCATTGGGCTCAGGAGCAGATGGACACACAGGCAGACTAATGCTTTAAAGACTGTCCTGGGAGACGGTTAACCCTTCAGTTCAGACCCATGGCTGCTGTCACTTCATGGTTTCCTTGACCTGTGACCAGGATCAGCTGGATCAGGGAAGGATAATGCTGGGTTACAAGACCAGGAGTTCAGGTTTTATAATCCCTTGGAAACGTGAGTGCCGTAGGCAGTCTGAAACTCTTACTAAATGTGATGTGCGGCTCTTATCCTGAAGATCAGCTACCCTGCTGTCCATTTTCTGTAGCCAAAAGAGAAAGCCATTTTTCTGATGCATTACCACCTATACTTGCTGCTGAATTTTCTTCCCTGTTGTACCTTCCCCTAAACCCTGTCATCCCCTCCAGCCCAGCACTCCCCTCTTTCTGTCCCAAAGAAGGGTTAGTCTCCTGACCGTGATGCTGGGAGGGTATATTCATCCAGACAGCCTGTGCATCCCCACGTATCTTACCTGAAGTGAATTACTATGTGTGAATTCTGTGTGGGCTGAAAGTGAAAATCTAACCCACATTCCCTTTCTCCTCACTCTAGGAAAAAAACCCCACACAGATTCTTACAAATTGCTCTGCAGGGATTATTTTACCTTTTCAGAACTTAATTTGATTTTACCCCTGACACAATGTTACTGTTTTTGACAGTTAAACTTTCCAGTCTGCTTGTTCCATATATTTTAATATCCTGTTACCTCTGGCAGGAAGAGCTAAAATTTCATGCCAGATACTGATGGTGATGTGGGAAGAGATTTTTTAAAATTTGCTTAAAAAACAGAAATAATTACCTCTATCAGCAACAACACAACTTCCTAAGTGACTACTGGAAATAGCTAGCGAAGCAAAAAATTGGAAAATCAAAGAATACAGCCCACTACCATACACTCCCTGCCCCTTCTCTACCCAAAAAAATGCAGATTTCTTATGAGGAGCTCTGCCTTCCTTCCACTCCAAAGCAGTGTGTCAGTAATGGGTGACAAAACCTGATTACTGTGAAGTGCTTGTCCCCCACAGTATCCTGGGTTGTTATGTTGTGATTTGCCTTCAAGGGTTCCACCCTCCAAAAGACAGTGTTAAATGCAGGTTTTGAGACAGTTGCATCAAGAGGGTTGGGGAAGGAGTTAGATCTTAACGTACAGCTGATTACAATCTTGGCTCGTTTTTTGGAAGTAATATGATCTGGACAGGCTGGGGTCATTATTGTACAGGCAGGTAGCGAGCGATTTGCCACGCTTTTAAGTCAAATTCATAATGCTCAATATTTCATATGCAGCAACAGAAAAAAATCCACATGATTTCCTGAATGAGTTGTTAGGATGTTTCACAGATGGTGCTAGAAAAGAGACATTGAAGTCATTCGCCTAATGCAATTTCATTACTAGAAATTTTAAGAACATCCCATCTCAATTTACTCCTGCCTCTCAGATACAACTCTTCATTTAGTTATTTGAAACTAGTTTATTCAAGTATGCAGTGACTCTGGGACATTTGCACAGCAATGTCAGATGCTATCTGGGAAATAAGTAGTACATTTTCAGGCTCTGAAAGTAATTTTTGATGACACCCTTAAATCAACTTCATGGTCAGTTTTCTCATTTTGAGCAAGAACTGGGATTCCATTGTGATAACTGAAGGCTGCATGTTACTTGATCTATGGTAATGTAGAATAATTACTAGTCCATTGCACTTCATTACACTACTGTAATAGGCAGCAGGTCAGTGTTTGAGCTACAGCTGCTCTGAAAATTGAGCTGACACCGATACTATGATAGAAGTGATAGCAAAAGGCTCTCATGCAAATTGTTGAAATTAGCTTCCACTCAATAGGTTCTGAAATGCAATACATGACTCTGGTCAGGACACCTGGTTTTGACTAACATTTTTTTTTTCTTGGATACAATGGGATGGTCATGAAATAAATTAATTGTTCAATGCAATATGCCTTATAAAAGGTCACTGAAATGCCAGAGGATTCTAAATACCACAGGACTGTTGGACTCTGGCTAATAACATTCTCTAACATGTCATTGAAGGCTATCTGATGGTGGTTTTATTTTATTTAGATGATTATCACAATCATTTGCAAGCATTCTGCTCTGACATCCACAGGACATATCATTGCATAAGTCACCCCCTACTTTTTATCAATGCACTTAATTTATCAAGCTTTCAGAGGAGGGCAGTAGGCAGAGGCTATGAATGACAAGGTGTCTTCCCTTAACAGCTAGCTGGAATCTCTGAATTCAGCTAGCTGCTGCACTGAAGGATCCCCCATGCAGTCAGTCTTTTAGAGAGACACAGGATGATCCTCACTTCAAGTCAGAACCTTGCTATGAGGTCAGGAGCACTCAGGCTACCATACCACCAGTTTGTTTGAAACGCTTGTTACTGCTATTCAAAACCAGATATAGGTGTTTTTAAGGAAAATGGAATATTTTTCCTCTGAAACAAATCTAAATCAAACTACCCATCTCAATAAATTGTGTTCTGCTGGAAAACAATTGTCCAAGCTGACACACCAGCTCTCCACTCTATGCTTATCAACACTTACTCACAAAAAACAGAGAAACTTGACACGTGGAGAAAGAAATCTTGTCATACCTCTAGAGTAAAGCAAAGTGTTTTATAGAAACACCCATACACATTGCCCTCACTATTCCTCTGTACGTGTTTTCTACATTGAAGCCTCCCTAACCACACACTATGTGTCTCCAACAGAAACTGTTCAGTATCTCCACCTACTCTGCGACGCAGCGAACTCCGCTCTGGCATGCGTTCCCCTCTGTCCCTGAACAGCCTTGAATCAAGTCGGGGGATCCCCAGCAGGCACCTTCCTTGCTTCTGAGCTAAGGCACTACCTTAACTGTTCTGTTTCTGCCTCTGGCGTTCGGTTTTTAGTGTGATTTAGGCAGGCCTCTTCTTTCGCAAAAGATGCCTAAGTTCGGAAGGAATCCTTCAACACTTGCCAACGCGTATTTAACAAATAACCATGCTGCTTTTTATATGACTTGGAACCATTTTAAATGATGCCTTTGCTGAAAATATTCTCTTGACGTTTGTATTTACTAGCTTCAATATGTACACAAAGGGATATCGTGAAAGTATGGACAGACATCTGAAATCTTACCCCATTAATGCACTGTGCACTGCCTATAGATTGTGCAGTTTTGTCTGTATCTTCCCTAGCCTCCTGGGGGATTATTGCTAGAATTGACTACCACTGTTTGTTTGAACTCTTTATAAATTAATAAAAAAATCAATACTTGTTTGTAAATGTCAGCTAATCACAAGTAGCTTTGTACAAATTAGAGCAGGGATATAAGAAGAAAGTAAATGGACAATGCCTGTGAGGGTGAAAAAGTCAACACTCAAAGTTCATCTGCTACCTGAATGATTCCAGATACATTCAGCCTGTTCCTGTGGTTTTGTTATTCATGAGAGTTGGAGGAGGAGAGCAAAGCAAACATAGCCCATGCTGTATGGGCAATGAATACAAAGAGCCACTAAGCCATGAGAGTAGGAACACTATCAGAGAGAACTGGAATGCCGGAAAATTCATCATCTGGATTTCAAAATGGAAGCAAAAAAATCTTTTAAAAAACAGATTTCTGGATTAATATCTGGGAAGGAATTATCTGTTAGATCCAGACTCTTTGCTTTTCTACCTCAGGAAACACTTTTCTAGTTTACCTATGGTAACTATGGTTTAGCTATATTAGCCAAAAGTGTCCATGAGGTGGCATTCACAGTCACTATTCTGTACAGTTATTAGAAGATTGACGTATTGCCCCCAAAAGGTACATAGGTATCTGTGATGTGCAAAACCATTTCTTTTCCTATGTATAAAGCAATTCTTTGTGAAGGGATATTCCCTAGTGTTATCATGTTCAAAGAATGATAACCAAACAGAAAATGGAAATTTATCATGCCATCATCTGGTAATCATCAGCTTTGCTTCATCTAATTCAATGAGATCCCACGGAGCTGTCAGTACATTTGCTACCAAGTGTCAATCCCTTGCAAGAAAGGTTAAGTTGTATGCAGCCAACTCAACGGAGCTCAGGGCAAGGAAGTAACCTGGGATCTGTGCATCATATAGACTTACCTTCATGCAGGAGGGATCGACTGGGCTCCTGGAATATCAGATCAACTTGGAAACGAGGGGTCATCCTAAGGAATCCAAACCCCTTTGTGCTTAAGCCTGCTTGGCTGCTCTCCTCAACCTGGTCTGCTACTTAGCAATGATACCACCAGCAACTCAGTGCAGTAAGTAGTAGTGGGGACTTTCTGGCTAAAATACTAACGTGTATTCATTCAGGGTGCTGATGGACCAGGAGGAATACAGCAAAATGGCTCTGTAGAGACATCCTCTGCATCTGAAAAAATATTTCCCACTTTGAGTTTTGTGAGGTTTCTGTTTGGCAAAAGCATTTTTCCCCACTATAATTCCCAGCCGAAAATGTGCTTTCTTTTTTTTTTTTTTCTCCATTTCCCCAGACAAGAGTTTTATCCTTTTATTAATTTTTCTGATTGATGCAGATGTATACTCTAAAAATCCTTCAAACATGTTTTTGCAGGGTTTTTTCTGTGTGCTTTTTGTTTTCAGGTGTTTCCATGATGGTAAAATACTGTCTGAGCTGCTCTGGGAGCTCTTATGCAAGACTTGCATGAAACTTCAGTTCACCTGCTTTAGCTGTGAAAAGTGATTGCAAAAGTCGTTTCCAGCACCAACAGACAACCCCGTGAACACATCCAGAAAACTTGCTGTTTTGGATAAACTGCTGTTTTCATGTACTCCTTTTTCTCACAGTAGCCATCCTTTCAATGTGTTTGTTCTCATTTCAAATTACCAATTGAGCCTTTCATCTAAAATACGAGGGACATTACCAAGGTATTAGTAGTTAAGCTGCTTTGTTAATTACAGCCAGGCTCCTCTTTTTCCTGCCTGTCAGTTCAGCAGCAACAATGGTGCCAAATGCTCTCCACCCACTCTGCATCAGAGGCTTGTGTTCACGTAAATATCTCTGCTGTCTGAGATTTCCAGGTGTTCTTCCAACTGCTGGACAGGCAGAAGACCTGCCAAGGTGACCAACACATGGCCACACAAGGTCACACAACAGAGCAGCCTCTCCAAGCTGAGCTCACCATCCGTTCAAGTGGAAACCATTGCAAAGTTGTGATCATCCATGTCATCGCTCTCATGCCTTCTCCAGGTCTCCACACCTCCCTCGACATAAAGAGACTCTAGCTTTACACTTTTCTCAAGATTTGTGTACATCCTGAATTTATAAAGGGGCATGATTATATTTCCTGTGTTGTTCTCTACTTCTTTCCTCATAATATCCAGCTTTCTATTTGTTTTGACTGTGGTCTGGCATTAAGCTGATATTTCCTCAAAACTACTCATTATAAACCTAACATTGTTTCTCATGCTTGCAGACAACCAGGACTTCATTTAAGTATATGCAAAATTAAGTTTTTTTCTATTTTCATCATGTTGCATTTACCTCCATTGAATTCCAACATTCATTTTCTTACCATATCACTCTACTGTTGATAAGGTCCTTTTGCAGCTTTTCACAATCAACCTGCATCTTCACTATCCTGAATAATTTAAGTATCATCAGCAGATTTCACCAAGACAATTGCTTATTTGTAGCTAATGCTGAGTGCAGGTCACCTCTAGACACTCTGGGAACCAAGGAGGCCCCTGGATTACGATCCAGCAGCCCTGAAGAGACTGGTGGCTGCTTGTCCTGAAGTTTGTCCCGATGAGAAATCTGCCAAAGCTTAGGACAGCATATTCACTAGAGTATCCATATTTAAAAGGATAGGAATTTTGCATGGTACTGCCATCTCCAGTATTTATAAGACTGAAATAAGTCAAGATATAGCCTTTACCTGTGTAATGAGTATTTTGGGTTATTGCTTTTATAAACTGCAAGTATTTCTTATGCAAGTAACAATGCAATTGTCTGCAGACCACATCTGGTCTTTCAAAAGAGATTCGCTTAGTGATTTCAATATCATTATATACAATTGTGTTTCCTTATTTTTGTTTATACTTTTAAAGAATGCTCACACACACAAATGAAAAAAAAATGAACAAACTCTAATCTTTCAGGGCCAAAAGATAGCTAAGGAAAAAAACAAAGCCAATGTATTTTTCCCTTCTGTAATTCTGTTTGTGAATAGAATGTAAATCAAGTTAGCTGGATAATTTGCTAAAACCCATGGATGCAATAATTCTTATGTTGTTCTAACAGAGAAAGAAAGTAGAAAATGTTACAGGGAGAGACAATATGCAATTATGTATGAATACTAACACCCTAAGGGACAAATTACCAACAATGACAGTAAAATACTGCAGATTTCTTTTTGTGCTACAGTATAATTGACTTATACTCTGACGAGAAGAAACAGCTTAGCTTGGAGAAAAATTTAAAAATACAAGCTATGTATTTGCTAGAAAGTATATAGTCACTTTGTTTTTCCACTTTAATTTACCTGTAATATTGATTACATTTTTTTTATCTTTTCAAGAAATCATTAATCATTCTTAATGGTATTAATTATGTGACTTCAATTATTTAATCAAACTTAGTCAATACATTCAATGCAAACACTTTTAAAATTGCATGTGGGAAACCTCTTTGTAGTTTAAGTGAAGGAGAAATAAATCTTTCTAATGACTCGCATGAGCTGAGCCTCAAGGGGCTGTTCCCGTCCATCAATGCTACACCTTGTAGAATCTGCTGCGTGGCACGGGAGAGCGGTAGCTGATGTAAGCTGATAAGCAGCAACCTGCAAATACCAATCTTGGGGCAGAATCAGGACCTTAATTTGCATTTTATTGTTAAACTCAAGGAAGATTAAAGAAACACAGTCAAGGTTGGCTGCTCAGCATCCAGGGTACTTCTTGAGTTCTATTTGCAAGGTCCACATGATTAGTTTTCAGATTTCCCCCTACCCCCCTCCATAAATACTCTGATTATTCTGCCTCAACTCCTTAACCACCCTACAAAAACAGATGCTCGCAAAGAACCTTATATTTTACATTTATAGAGGTGATGTTTTTATAGACGAAGGCTACCTGGATGTGACTACGAGTAAGGCCTCCAAAGAGTACTTAAGAAAACAGGAAACACTGGCAAAGACAGAGTAGTTTTGCTTGCAAATAGTGTTCATAGAATCACAGAATATCTCAAGTTTGAAGGGACCCATGAGGATCACCAAGTCCAATGCCCTGCTCCTCCCTGCACTATCTACAACTAAACCAGATGATTTCTTAATTGTCCAGATGCTCCTTGAACTCTGACAGGCTTGGTGCTGTGACCACTGCCCTGGGGAGCTTGTTCCAGTGACCGACTACTCTCTTGGTGAGAAACCTTTTCCTAATGTCCAGTCTGAACTTCCCCTGATGCAGCTTCATTCCATTTTCTCGTGTCCTATTGCTGGTCACCAGAGAGAAGAGATCAGCAACTCCCGCTCCACTACCCGCCTTGAGGAAGGTGTAGACTGTGATGAGGTCCCCCCTCAGCCTTCTCTTCTCCAAGCTGAACAAACCAAGTGACCTCAGCCGCTCCTCATAAGTCTTGCCCTTGAGACCTTTCACCATCTTGGTCATCCTCCTCTGGACACACTCTAGTAGTCTGATGTCTTTCTTATACTGAGGCACCCAAAACTGTACACAGTACTTCAGGTGGGGCTGCACCACTGCAGCGCAGAGTGGGACAATCACCTCCCTCAACCGGCTAGCTATGCTGTGCTGTGCTTGATGCACCCCAAGACACAGTTGGCCCTTTTGGCTGCCAAGGCACACTGTTGACTCATGTTGAACTTGCCATTAACCCAAACCCCCAAATCTCTTTCTACAGGGCTGCTTTCCAGCCTCTCATCCCCCACTTTGTATGTATAACCAGGATTACCCCATTCCAGGTGCAGAACCAGAACTTGCTCTTGTAAAATTTCATACAGTTGACATCAAATATAAAAGCTTCCACTCAGTTAAAATTACCAGAGGTAATTTCAACACAGCTGTCAAGTCTATTTCCTAGAAATGGAAGTTTTTCGTAATGTGCTTTTACTGAGATTGAAGGAAGTAATTTCTGATGAATTTTCTTTGTACGCAGGTATTATTGAAGAAAGGTGAAGCTTGACATCTTGCTGAGAAAATATTTCTCAGGCTGTCCTTATCAGTACCCTGCTGGAGATGGCCCCCTCAGTGTAGATTGGGGTAGATTTAAGACTGATATCAAGGCCTGAATATGTGGGGCTAAGAGCTGAGGCAAAACGTGTGGGAGGTTAAGAAAGAGAAAGATTGAAAGATGCAGGAGGCCTAGAAAGACGTGGAGGCCAAAAACTTGTGGGATGCCTAAAAGGTGAGAGACACCAAGAAAGAAGTGGAAAGCCCAAAAAGCATGGAAGGCAAAATATGTGTGGGAGACCCAGATGGAGGTTGAGGCCAAAAAGGTATGGGAAGCCAAAGAGGTGTGGGAGAACAAGTCAGATGGGAAGGCCAAAAAGGCACACGGCCGGCTCACATTCAGCCGGCTGTCGACCAGCACCCCCAGGTCCTTTTCCGCCGGGCAGCTTTCCAGCCGCTCTTCCCCAGGCCCGTAGCGCTGCGTGGGGTTGCTGTGACCCAGGTGCAGGACCCGGCACTCGGCCGTGTTGAACCTCATACAACCGGCCTCGGCCCATCGACCCAGCCTGTCCAGATCCCTCTGTAGAGCCTTCGTACCCTCGAGCAGATCAACCCTCCCGCCCAACTTGGTGTCACTTGAAAACTGACTGAGGGTGCACTCGATCTCCTCGTCCAGATCATCGGCACAGATATTAAACTGAACTGGCCCCAATACTGAGCCCTGGGGAACACCACCTGTGACCAGACACCAACTGGACTTCACTCCATTCACCATAACTCTTTGGCCCCGGCCATCCAGCCAGTTTTAACACAGCAAAGCGTACACCCATCCAAGCCACGAACAGCCAGTTTCTCCAGGAGAACGCTGTGGGAAATGGTGTCAAAGGCTTTCCTAAAGTCCAGGTAGACAACATCCACAGCCTTTCCCTCATCTGCTAAGCAAGTCACCTTGTCACAGAAGGAGATCAGGTTGGTCAAGCAGGACCTGCCTTTCATAAATCCATGCTGGCTGGGCCTGATCACCTGCTTGTCCTGTACGTGCTGTGTGATGGCACTCAAGATGATCTGCTCCATAACCTTCCCTGGCACCAAGGTCAGGCTGACAGGCCTGTAGTTCCCCAGATCCTCCTTCTGGCCCTTCTTGCAGATAGGCATCACATTTGCTAACTTCCAGTCAACTGGGATCTCCCTGGTTAGCCAGGACTGCTGGTAAATGATGGAACGTGGCTTGGTGAGCACTTCCACCAGCTCCCTCAGTATCCCTGGGTGGATCCCATCCAGCCCCATAGACTTGTGTGGGTCTAAGTGGCGTAGCAGGTCACTAACCATTTCCCCTTGGATTATGGGGGCTTCATTCTGCTCCCCATCCCTGTCTTTCAGCTCAGGGCGCTGTGTACCCTGAGAACAACTGGTCTTACTATGAAAGACTGGGGCAAAGAAAGCATTAAGTACCTCAGCCTTTTCCTCATCCTTTGTCACTATGTTTCCCCCCACATTGAATAAAGGATGGAGATTCTCCTTAGCCCTCCTTTTGTTGCTAATGTATTTATAGAAACATTTTTAATTGTCTTTTGATCTCTCTGTAAGGCCTTTCTACCCTCGAGGGAGTTCACAGTTCCTCCTAGTTTAGCATGATCGGCAAACTTACTTAATATACATTTGACTCCTGCATCCAGATCATTCATAAAAACATTGAAGAGCACCAGCCCTAAAACTGAGCCCGGGGGAACCCCACTGGTGACTGGCCACCAGGCTGAAGTAACCCCATTTACTGTATCTCTTTGAGACCAACCCGTCAGCCAACTGTTCACCCATCGTATAATGGACTTGCCTAGCTGTATGCTGGTCATTTTGTCCAGACGGATACTGTGAAAGACAGCATCAAAAGTTTTGCTATAATCCAAAAAACCTACATCTACTGGCTTGAAAGAATCAAGATACATTGGAGAATTACAGCTGTCTCCTTGATATTTTCAAGGACATTATCTTTCTAAAGGATGGAGGAAGAAAGGCAAACATATTTTACACCGTTAAAGACAATTAAGTTCAAATTAACTAGAAAGGTTTTGAACTGCAAAATGGGGAACTACGTTATGCAATATCCAATGGAAAATGGAAATTAGCAGGGCTTAGTCTAACCTAGGGAGGTATAAATCACTGAACGTAGCACTATGCTGCAAAACCAGGCACACTACCTCAGAGGAGTCCTTGCATTAATTCTTTTTCCTGGCTCAGCATCCATCATTATGGCGGAGAAAAATGACAGTTTGCACAAAATATCCCTCTGAATGTATTCTGTCAGCAAAATTTGCAGAAGATAGATATTGATGGTAACTCATACACCATCTGGAGGTACGTCATACTACTTAATTCAGCCATTGTAAAACTATTCAAGTCAGAACTGAAAAACATACAATCATCTGGGAGAAAATGAACAGATAAGCAAAGACTTCTCTTAATACTCCTTGGTAGTGAGGTGTAACAATGATTTAACAGTCGCATCACCTTTTTTAAATATGATTTGACAGCCTCACCATTTTTTAAAAATATTAATGAACTAATGCAGACATTATGTCTTCTCAAGCCTGCCTCCAGCAGCATCAGTGGGTAAACTAGAGAGAGTGCACGAGTTGATCTACCTACAGAAAAGAGACTGAAGAGTGACTTTGGGGTAGTGGAAAACGTAAGGCAGCAATATGTTTCATTTTCCTCTTTGAGGAGTAGAAGGGAAGGGGTGTCACTGAACAAATATAATGTCTGATCACATGGAGAAGATATATTTTGCTATAAGAAGACAGAGATGCTGCAAATGCAGTCCCTATAGAGGAATTATTGTGGAAGACACTGAACCTCATGATACAATGAGTGCAAAGTCCTGTGTTAAAAGCCATGCAAGTTGGGCAGCATAACAGAGGAGACCAAAGATCTATCAAAGCTACTCTTCCAAGTCTGTGAGCACCAGCCTTTAGACTTGTTCAGGGGACAGCGAACTTCATTTTGCTACATCTCACACAGGTAACGGTTCATTCTGAACAGTCCATATTTCCTTTTTTCTGTACAGTCTGCTAATGAGTGATTGGTACTTCCCAGTCTACTACAGCTGAGGAATATTTATAGAGAGTGCAGTTTCAGATGGAGTTAAAAATAAAGTACCTGAAGGCAATGACCAGATGTACGTGAGACCTGAGCTGACAGGGACTCTGTTCTACTTGACCTAAACTGTCAATCACTTCTGACCCTGGACCTCACAGTATTATCCTTAATAGCTCCTTAGGGGTTGCTCTACTGACTTCCACAGCCAGAGCAATTGGAAAAGCTTTTTAGATCTCAGGATGTCTGTCAGTTGTAGGCATCCCATGCTGCAAATACTTCTGTTAGTACCCAAATACTTCTGTTAGTACCTTGCACAAATAGGAGGTACTTTATCCTGCTCCCAGTTATGCCATTACTCTACTGTGTCATGTACACCCAGTATGGCTGGAGAGTAACGAAGCTTTGAAATTATACTGCCAGTTTGGTTGCACATCTACATCTATGAGTGGTCTGAACAAAGAAACAGCTTACCTGTTCTCTGAAGAAAGCCAGAGTTTTGCCAGTTGAATTGGTCTCATTTCTTCTCTTTCTTCCATCACTGATTGGATTTCTAATGGGTTAAGGAGGCTAGAAGAGGTTTTACAGAGACAAGAAGTAAGCAAACTTATAGCTGTTCTTGCCTACTAAGACATTAAGCATTTTCTCACTTGGCTTGCCTATCCAGTTTTAGTCAATATGCTCTCTTCCTCAGGCATGGAGAAAGATATAGATTTTAGCCTGATAGTAGCACACACAGCATCTGATAGCAGATTAGAGTTAAGGAGAAAGCAATACAGGTGACTTCTTCAGAACATAAGTAGTTCTCCTGTAACACTTAAGCCCTTATCAGATTCAGGTGCCTTCTCTCTGCCTTTGACCTTAAGCCCCAATGAGATAAGATTCGATGACTGCCTCCGCAGCTAAGCAGGATGTTTACCTGTTATATTACATATGCACTGCATATACATTCTCTTGAGTTCAAAATGATTATACAAATGTTAATAATCAATTAAAGTCTCACAACTTCTGAGATTAGGAAGTGTTATTATCTTCATTTTACAGATAGGAAAAGAAAGGCTTTGAAAGGTTACATGATTTTTTCCAGAGGTCACTTAGGTTGTGATATACAAAGGGCTCCCCAGTATCAAGGCTGTTCATAAGGACTCCTATGCTTCACTGTTAAGGCGTGGGACAAACTCTGATCAAGAGTTGAACTGAACTTTAATATGCTGAGCACCTAGCTATAAGTCAGAAGATTAATGCTGACTTAGTTATATCCAACATGTTTAGTATCATTTCATAGTCTAACGCTGATGATGAGTGTCTGAAATTTCTGTTTTTCCATCCTCTTACTTTTGGGCGACATTAAAATCCCCTTACCACCTGGTTAAACTGGCAAATATCAGCTTAAACACCTGTGTTCCTGATACATCTATTAATATCACAGCATGCAGCACATGCCAGGTGCATTACTTTGAGAGGCTTGGGATAGGGATTCAGTCTAAAATGATGCTGGTCTCATTAAGAACCATGTTTTCCTCTTTCTCACTGTGTTCCTCTAATCTTCTTACAAGGCAAACAAGCCAGGTGTTTTCCGAGTACTTGTGAGAATACTGTACTTTGAATTCAGCTCCAGATGTTTATACATGGAGTTTTGTACAATTATCGTATTGTTTGTGTGATGCATAACTTAAGAGGGCCAGCTGAGAACAAAATACTTCCCTTTCCCTCTTTCACATACCCCAAAGAGTAATAAAGGTTTTGTGAAGGTTAATAGGTAATTTCAAACACCCTCTGAGACTAGCAGCGTAGCCATTTAGTAACTCTCAGTTACATCTTAAGAAATACTTTTCAATATATACAGGCTGTACTTTCACATAAAGACTATTTAATTTTAAGAAGAATATGAAAAGAATCCGAGGTGGGAAGGAGTTATGTGGAAAACAAAGCTTATGTGAATGACTTGTCACTCCAGAATGAAGTTAAAGGCTGTCCAAAAGTTGTGTGAATACTGTGCTAAGTCTCTCATTTTAGAAACATTGTTGGATAACACGAGCAGATTCCAGACTAATACAGCTGCATATCCCTCTATCACACAGCCGCCAATTCCTAGCGAATTCTGCAATATAGTGACAGTAATGGAAAGCAAAATGATCTCTAAATAATGGTTTAAGATGGTTACTTGATAAAGGGCACTGCAATAATTATGATCAATGGAGCATGGATTCAATATATATTGCCCATTTAGATGCACCAGATTAGCTTAACAGCTTTCTTTAATGTTCTGAGTATTTTGTGTGTGTGTGTGTGTGTGTGTGTGTGTGTGCGCGCGCGCGTGGTTGTGCATGTGTATATGAGAGGGGCAGCACTGCACATTTTGGTGTATTGCTCATTACTTAATATTTATCAACACAGATGAGCACCTTGCTGTATGGGAAAGTGAAATGTAAAACTATCAGTTGCAAAGACAAAGCATAAAGAGTTGGGGGGGTGGGTTTCTGGAGACAACTATTTTATGTTCTTAGGGCCAATAATTGCAGAAATAGTATTTATATCTTTAAAAAATAACACACACACAAAGAAGCAGATAGAAAAAAATGTACAGTTGGACTGTGCTTTTTGGTTTCTCCGGACATACTGAAACACAATAAAGGCTTGAGGAGAAACGGAGGCAGTGATAGGTTCTGACTCACACGAGGAGGGTCTAGGGATGTGTTGCAGATTCCCAAGTTTCTGGTTTGCTTCACAGGATGAAAATACAAGTTTCTGAAATAAAACTCTCCACTAATTTTCAAAGCCCAGAAGAAGTGATTGAATCCCCTCTAGGACAGTTCCACTGCCTAAATATTTTACCCACTGAATTTCCATGGAAGGTCATCCATCTGCTCCAGCGTTACATGGAACTGACAGGCAGGCTGTATCATGAGGTTGTATAATATGCTTTGGTCAAACAAGTGCCCTTATTTACATATATCTAATGCATGAGCCCTTTCTGCTCCTCACTGGCCATGTTTGTGCGGTATGAATGCCTCTCAGGTTCTAAAAAGATGCAGAAATTAATTATTCCTACTTTTGCCTGAGAAACTGAGGCATAAGTGGGATGAAATTTTTCCAGAGACACGCAGCCACTGGTTGAGCTGGGAACCGATGGCTGAGTTTCCACTTTCAGCCTTATGCCTAACCACTGGTGTACGCTGCCTCTTACTATGCAATGAAATAACTAGCAGTTGAAGTTTTGTTTCAAACTGTGGGAGGACATAATTTTTGTGTCATAGCTTTGACAAATTTAGGACTATATTTTGACAGGGCACAGAAGTGCAATGGCAATTGTCACAGACAGTATGGGACCTCAGCAACTAAAGAAACAAGGCTATTTTTAAATCGTAGAGTGAATGCAAAATCTAACTCCCATAAAGCCTATGAAGGCTCCTAAATGTAGATACATATAAAAAAAAAAAAACCAAACGAAAACCCACTCAAAACCCCACACTAAGGTTTTGGAGATTTTGTTTGGTTTTGTTTTCTCTGTACAGGTTTTTGTTTGTTTGTTTAGGCTATATTAAAAAATGCTGCATCAAACTTTGATTGGCTCCCTAAGATGTCATGCTTGGCGAGAATTTTTACAAGGTGTATTTTTCCATATATTGTAATGTATACAAAGGAAAGCCCAGCCAGCTGTCGCCTAGCAAGCGAGCCCTGCTGCTGGAATGCATTGCAGTGCTGTGCACTGCCACTGAAATCATCCGCCTGATTCTCTGCTCAAGATGAAAAGCAATTCTGCAGGGGTGATAAAATACACTGAGTCCTGTCCTGAAGGTGACGTAATTCTTCATGTAGATCAGTTCAAGGATCATGACAGAGGACCAACATAATGATTTCATTTCAAAGCTACCATGGGATAGGATTTGGATGAAACCTGCCACTATATTTAGGGAATGTAGTTAGGCACAAGCCTCTTATGGCATTCACTCCAAAATAATGGGCAAAGTAAATGAATATTAAATGCAATGCTTCAACTGTAGCACCACACGCTGGCTCTGCTTCGTGAAAAACGATGGTGATTGGTGAAATGATAGTAATGTGTGATATACAAATATTTTGGGTGAAATATATAATCAGTTAATTGGTTTATTAAATTATAAAACCTTTGTTTGCTTGAAAGAGCAATAAAACTAACTGACTAAATGAATATTCGCCCCTTTGAAGACTTCTTACATTAATTATGTTTATGCATCACTTGCAGCAGTAATGTTAGACAAAGGAAGCTTTATCTTTATATGCCATAGCTACATTGTATTGTGGTACAAATGATGGCACCGACTTTGTGTCTACATAATTACTGAAATCTTATCCCTTTTGTGTTTGCACATCATTTTCAGTTTTTTGGAATAGTTAAACTCCATTTTACTTTTTAATAACATTTTAGAAATCATTCTGATTCAGGTAAACAGAATTTGATTGCTTTGATGGATTGAAAATGGTTAGCTCAGCCAGAGCTTATTTGATTTGTTTCTTCAGGGATTACAAAGAATAGGATTTTATCTATGAACTGACAAAAGAGGCAATCTCTGCATTTTTGCCTATGAAATAGCAGATCCACTAAGCCATTGCTCCTTCACATAGTGAATGTATTAGTCACGGGGTTGCTTTTTATTCATTTTCAAAGTTTTTATTCCACATTGTATGGGGTGTCAAGCTCCTTTGTTCTTAAAAAAATTAATCTGGAAAAATAATACTGTCAAATGGAGTTTGGGGAGATTCAGTAGCCCATTAGATTTAAAGCAGATTTTAAAAACAAACTCTTTTGCACCAGTAACGGACATCTTAGACAAATGCTCTTCAACTAATGCAATGGATTTAAAAGCCTGAAGTACCTGAATGCTAATTACCTGCCAAAGTTCAGGCTGAGAGTTCTCCTGTGGGTTTCCTGAGAGCTCAGTCCCTGACCCAGTCAGATTACGTGGTTTTCCTGGTACCACTTTTCATTTTATCCTGTGTGACATGACATTTGCAAAGCAGACAGCGTCAAGAAAATGTCAATATACAGTATAGAGATGATACAAGACACCCTGAATAATGTGTTTGCAATTGTTCTTACACTGGCCAGTGCATTCACTGAGTCCTCTTCGGAGATGCTGCCGACCACCCTGGGGCTTGTGCCCACTGGGTTTAGTTCACGGGTGAATAGATTGTAGCATGGTACTCAGAAAAGCACCGAACAATTTTTCAGGGAATTTCTAATTTACCAGCTCGGCGTTTGTCTCACACTGTCTCGGAGGAGAAAAACAGAAATGTGAAGTAAGTTGGTCCTTACTCTGAGACTCTGCAGCCAGGTATTGGATGATGCACACTAAATGCATTTCTATCCAATAACCCTCCAGTTTTTGGAGTTTTTTCCCTTTATTTCTGTTTGGGGTAAGGAATAGAGAGAAGTTTAGCCATTTGGTAAGCAAAATGTTGAAGGGCACATTCAATTTTCAATAAGAACTACCCACTTGCTTAAAACAAAAGTTTTCGCAGGCTGGGACCTTGTGTCTTGACCGTTTCCAGACTTCATCGCCATGCTCTGACTATTGGAACACAGCAGGAGTTCCTGCATGTGTTTTAAAGCTCAATTAAATTTGACATCATATACAGTCTACCCTCAAAAAAGTCCCTTAAACAGGAATAAGGGGATGTTTTTTCTCAAAATTTCCATTTATGGCCAGACATAATGGGAAATGTATAGTGTGCTAGTTATGTATCATACCCGTTAAGTATGAGGTTTTAGATTTGCTCTGTGAAATTTAACAGGCGGTTTCCAAGTGCCTCAGATTTAGAAGACCAGTTAGTAGAAATCAGGGCTGGCCCATTTTCATCTTTGATTTGCACCATCTGAAGATTTGGCCCAGCATTGAGTTGTTTCTCTTCCCTTTAATATACAGATATAGAAAAAGCTACTGATTCTGGTAGCTCTGGTTCTGGAAAACAGCTTTGAGGAATATGCGTACAAACTGCTCTAGGAAAGGTCAGCTGTACTGAACACGAGTCACTGCACCCACAGCTCTAACCTTAACAACTTATTGCATCCTAATACAACCAGAGGTGACACAGGATGGTGTGTGGCTCAGAAATGAATGCAGGGAGTCCCGGCACACCCAGGGCTCTCGTTCTGCTGCTTCTGTTTTATTTCAGTTAAACATGAATGCTCTCTTTCCAAGGTTGAACATAAATAATTTTTTTTAATTTGTGTTTGGGGTTTTTTTTCCTAAATAATACTCATTCTCTCGGTTACAGAAGAGAAAAATGTTTCATATACCTCATTTTTATAATTAGGTGCCTTCTTATGCTGATTTATGACTTATTTTAGCTTTAACCAGTCTGTGTTTCTGACGGCAAAAATGATAATCCATACTCCCATGTAAGCTTCAAAGAAATGCTGATAATCCTCTGTGCCTGATCCCGAGACCTGGCAGCAGAGAACTGGAGGAGAAAACAATGTACTGAGTAACACCATTGAAAATCTCCCCAGATTACTGGGGTAGCACTCAGACCCCTAACAGCATCTCTGACATTGAACTTCTCTCAGAACTGTTGATAAGACTTTGTCTTGCCCACTGTTGCCAGGATTCAGCGGAGGCTGCTGCTTCTGTCAGAGGGAGGAGTGAATCCTTACTGTCCGTTCGACAGCATTTCTCCTGCACGACTCCATTCACAGGGATTGAAAGGTTCACCACGAAAGAGTTAAAGCCAATTGCCTTTTCAAAAGCAACAGGCTTGATCACGCACTTATGCTGTTTTACAAGGCCAGGTGAGCTCATTCATGAACATCAGTCAGTTCATTGCCAGCGCTCTGAACCACCTCTGCTTTAACCTGAGATTTGAGTTGCATACTTCTTGGGCTTAATCCTGTATTTAATTAAGTGAAGGTCAGGATGAGGGTCAACTAGACTAGTGAACTTAATCCAAGACCCACAGGTTATACAATAGCTGCTTGGGGGAGGTATCATTGTAGATAGGAATCAAGAGAAGAAAAGACAATATAATTGAACAAGTTATATGATAAAGAGGAGGGGAAAAGCAGGATTTTTTTTTTTCAGACTGTACGGCACTGGATGCATTTTACAAGAGTAGCCACTAGATAGCAGAACAGGCATGATGCTCTGATACTTTGTTGGGCCAAATGCAAGACAAACAATGCCGCCATCCCGGCAAATGCAGTGTGTGTAACTGTGTTCAGCTGGTACCACTGTTTCACAGGAGAGAGGGATTTTTAAGATGCTATTCCATATGTTGCTTCCTGCAGCTCTGATCTTAGTCTGAGCATTTTTTTCGCAGTGTGCTGAAAGAGGAGTTTATTTCCGGAACAAGCGACCAACCCTGACTTTTGTTGCAGGGAAGACTTTCTTAAGGAGTGAGCTGATCATTAGCCCAGCTCAGGGGAGCACCAGGCCACCAAAAGTCAGCCCTGCCTGCCTGATGCCCGAGCAGAGTCGCCACGAGCTGGCCGTGGCAGGTTTGAGACAGGGACAGGACGTTACCGTTGCACCTTGGCACCCACCCAAGGCTTTGACTGGAAACTCAGACACTGAAGAAAACTCTTTTCTGACTTTCTCCCCCCTCACCCCACTGCAGCTGCTGCCCTTTAGAGGCAACTGGGAGATGATCTGTGCCTTTCAAGGGGCTGGCACAAGGACACCTTGCAGCATAGCATTCCATTGTGTGCTCTGGTTTCTGTTACCCAGTACTGGCCAGTTAATGCCCAAATACTGGACTGAGTAGAACTCCGCTGCTCGGCTTGGCTCTAGGCGATACTCGAGCAAGCCACTATGGGGCACAACTTTAAGGTGACACTTCTTCAGAGGAAAGAGACTAATTCACACAATCAAACTTCATGTGGGTCTTTTATTGCTGGCCCAGAGAGCTGCTCTTGAAGCAATCCTTCTTGGTGCATCTAACAGCCCAGGACCCTGTCACAGACAGCTTCTACAGCACCAATTATCTGAGTGTAATATTGATTAATAAAAAATTGACAGTAAAAACCCTTTACTTGATGCTCTAGGGTTATGCTCCGGTTTAATTAGACAATGATAATGCTTTCAAAAGGCTAATTTGGTTGTCCATAGGGTATGTTCTGAACCAACCCCCAAAAAGTAATGGTCTCCTGTATTCAAATTTAGAGAGAAAGCTTCTTCAAACAGTTGGGTAAGGAGAATTTCAGGTGGGTTCCCACCCAGCTGCATCTCTGATGAAGCAATAAAAAGCTGCAGTCACATTGCATGGGTACAGATATCTCACAGTCTTGTTATGAAAGTTTCATTCACGACCTTGCTGAGTTTGAAGTTACGTAGCCATAGTTTTGCAAGACCTAAATTACAAATGTCTCTTTCTGCATATTGATTGATGGACTCACCCAGTCTGCAGCACAGGGGTTTAGATCTTCAGGAGGGCGCTGGAGCACTTCTGTAAGAGGAGAAAAAGGGTGCTTAGAGCATTTACAGTGCTCCATGTTTCGCACCACACTGTGGCAGCCTCATGTGATGACTCAAACCCTCATCTCTAATTCCTATGCAGGGAGACCTGCTTGGGGAAGTCTACAACTTAATTATGTAAAAACATTCCAAGATACCAATAGTAATTGATCCTCATTACAGATTCAATTTGTCTGCAATTGTTTTAACTAAATAACAGAGCTGTTTTTCAGTTATAGCAGATGGGGGCGGGGGGGTGGAGACTTAAACAAGGATACACTTTCTAAGTCATCGCCTCAAGGGGAAAACAAGATTTTTCCAGAAAAAAAAAAAGTGTTTTAAAGTAATTAGCTCCTGGGCTGAGATATTTTCAGCCTGCTGTGAATTTTTATGACAATGCTGTTAGACTGCTGAAAATATGGTTTCCTAGTTTATCTTGCAGAATTTTAACTGTGACGCGCAAGCAGTATTGCAGGAGTACTAATTATGTATCTAGCTATATATACACATGCATATACATCCCCAGGAATTTTATCCTGTCTCTTGCGAGAACTGAACTGAACCTCTTGTGCTCAGTACATTGCACTGCCTGGCTTTTTACCATTTCATCTATTTAAAAATGAAAAAAAGCAGGGGGAGAAGATATCCTTATTTCAAGTGTGTTGCTCAGTGAATAAGGGACCTGGTGGATCTCAGAGAATTAGTTTTCAATGCCATCTCATTGTTTGACTCTGGACTAGGTGTATTTCCTGTCTCAACCTTAGCCTTCTGGTTTGCAAATTGGGGATAATAATGCTGAACTCATTTGCAAAATGCTTGAAAGTGGAGCCAGAATAAGACCAAATGCTCTTATTTGATATGAATCGTGTAATCCTATCTAACAAGAAAAAATGCTGTGTTGGACCCTCTCAGGTACCCAGTCCATTTAGTACTGAGCTGCAGCCATTTTGCCAAGAAGCCCCTGTCACCCCCAGGGTGACACCGTTCTGATATCCTCTGCCAAAAGCTCACCTTGGTCTCTGCGGAGGTCAGTGATAATGCTCAGACATTCTCAGTCCTCAGCCCCTATTTCTTCCCATGGTTTGAATCCCAAATCAATCATTCTGCATACAGAGTAGGGGCGACTCAACTTTGTCTGTGTCCCGTCAGCAACGGTTCAAGGTCAGCAGCTGTGTCAAATGCAGTTACAGCTGGCTGGAGTTACACTGGTGGCCACGGGGCTGCGTGGGCGAATGCAGCCCCACTTTGCAAGTATTTCACATTAGGCTGAAATCTTTAAAGGAATAAGAAGAGTCAGTACAGCAATTATTCTTTTTTTTTTTTACAATAAGCAGAGTCCAATTAAAGAAACAAATAGGTGGATCAGTCACAGCAGAGCCTTTCTCCTGGAACAGCTTTCACACTGTCCATACTCACCAGTTCATATCAAGTACAAGCCTGCAGATGACACCAAGCATCTCCAGCCTAAATGAGAGAACTGTAAGGAGGAAATAATACTGTCCTGCCTGTGTAATTAGAGAAGCTGACATGTGAATCATTGTTATAACAAGTTTAATTATAAACATGATTAAATAGGCAATTAGTGCATATTCTGCCCCGGATAAACAAAATTAAATTCCTGCAATATTAGCATCTTCCACAAGGTTTATTACTAGATTACTGTAAGTCATGTGGTACAGGAACATTTTCGTGTCCTATATTTGTTGTGAACAAACACCAGTTTTTATTTCCACTTGACCAGATGTAAAGGACAAGATTTGCTGCTCCTCTAAACTGCTAGGATCTCTGGAAAAGCAGCATCCCATGCATTTTAAAAAATGCATCTTATAAAGCAAACCACAGAGAGTGCAGGCTTTCCAAGTTTACCTAATGACAACTCACCACAGCTACAACTGGCCATCGACAGAAATGCAAGGATCCAAGTGTACGCAAGTCCTAGGCAGGCAGCTCTCATTATGCTCTCCTATGCCTGCCAAAGCTGCTGGTATGCTCCTAGAGTATCAAAACAAGGGCATGGCAAGGTCAAAGCTTTGGGGAAAAAGTGCTTTGGATCCGGAGGTGGAACAACTCAATTACAAGTAAAATGCACAGGATTTTCTATTGAAAAATCAAAAGGCTTTTTAGTGGGTATGTTTTACTTCCTGGCATGTGTATCTCCAGTGACAGCCTATCAAGAAAGGTAGTAGTAATACCTTCAACATATAGGCAGTCTTTTATCCATGTAGCTCCAGAAAATTGTATAAATATTAAATACATATAAACAGCCTTTTTTGTCAGTGAGTAGTAATTTGAGGGTGTTCTGTAAGGAGACAGAGAAAATGCTGAGTGTCCATCTCTCTGGAAACCAGGTCCCCGCGAGAAGCTTCCAGTTAGGAATGCAAAATCATGAACTGGTTTTAGGAAACCCTGTAGCTCTGGTTTCAGGTAAGAAACTGGTAACAAGAAACTGGGTGAAACTGATTATCAACTCCAAAAGGGCTTACGTGTTTGTTTGCAGCACAGTCCCTGTCCGCTTTTACTTCGGCTTTCCTTGAGGATATCATCTATGTTTTCCCAAGTGTCTAAGGAATTTAAAATTCCATACGTTTTCCCATGCTTCCTAGCCAACTGGGATGGGATTTCTCACCAGTCACTGATTTGAAGGTCTCCAATAAATGTGTAAAGGGGCTATACGTATTCTTTATTTGTCCTCTCCCAAGCCCGCATCCTCCTTATGTGTGAACCTTTTGGGGCAATTGATAAAAAAGAGGTAGCTGCTACAGTAACATTTAGCTGTAGTATCACATCCAGTGTTATTATTTCTGACTGTTGAGATAACCTAGATTTTCTCTCTGCATCTCTTACTATTGCTCTGTGAATCCAGAAAGGATCCAAAATAAATTGATATAGCAGCCATATACATAAATCTGTCTCAGCAGAAATCGATTCAGCAAATTTTCTGCAATAGTGAAGTCTACCTCACCGCCCCTGTACATTGTTCATTGTATACTCAGCTTTTGGAAAATAAGCAGCATTTATATAAGGCAGACTGTTATGCTGTGCAGTTAACATCTTCAGCAGTGATGGAATAAGCAAGCAGCTGGGTCATGGAGTCCAGGGAAAATCTCAATTTGGATAAGAAATTGCCACAAGTAATTTTAGCTCTACACTGCCACAGTCCCTTACTCTTTCATGAACGAGGCAATCTTCGTCTAATATAGCATGGCATTCACATCTCATAGGATACATAATGATGTTGATACCATAAAAAATTTTGTGTCTCTATCTACAGTTGTTAGTGATGCTGCAGCGTGTAAATTCTCAGGTGGATGATATAGGCAAATTGCAGCTTTCCCCCAAATAAAAGTGAGGGCCAGATGCAACTTTGCCGATCAATGGACTCTGTCAGTTGCTGGAGAGCAACACAGAAGCGTTGGGCTTGACTGGAGTGTCCATATCAGCAGGGATTTTTGCGCTGGGCACTTGAAATGAAGGTACGTAACATCCTGACCTGTGCTGATCAGTGCAATGTATCAGAAGTCGGACAAGGCAGCGAGTGTCCCCGCTTTAGGCACAGCGTGCGGTAATGTCTGTGCTGAGCACCAGCACTGTGCGACTCCAGCGCGAGCTGAAGACCGATGTAGGTATCGGCACCGGGCCTAATGCTGACCTGCTGTACAGGGATGAGTTTCAGGATGAAATAGTAGCCTTGATGGTCACTACTGGGATTCAGGCAAAGAGCATCTACTGATTGAATGGGCCGGCATTAGGCATGTGTACAAATTTATACCAGTAATGGTTGCAAGATCAGGCACATATTATTTTGTGAAAAGAAGTAGGTGACGTACTGAGATATGCCTCCCAGATGTAGAAGACAGACAAGCATAGCCCTAACACATGAGAAAACCTGCCTCCTCTACAAACCACTTATGCTCAGCGAGCCCTTTATCACATTGTCAAAATCAGCACCAGCTTGAGCTTTCTGATATCAATATAACATTAACTTGTCTTGGGTCAACATTACCTATTAAAGAGTGGAGAGGAATTTCAGAATTCCCCAAGACATAAGCACACTGAAAAGCCAATTGAATCCCCAAATATGCTTTTCCTCAAAACTAACAGGTGTACTTTTCTTTCTCTTATTTCTAATTGAACTTCTTGGCATTCTAGTCAATGCTCCGTAGTATATTTTGGAAAACAATAAATCCTGGTAACATGAGACCTCGCTTCAGTATTTCACTGTTAAATCTTTGCTGAGATTTGGGAAGAGTGTACCAGGGTTATGTGTGCTGAATTATGGGGTGTGTGGATGAATGATTTTTCCCCCTTCGCTTCTTCCATCACAGAATCAGCACATAGTGAAAAATCTCCGATGAGTCAGATTCCTACTGTGTCTGCCTTTGAATGCTCTAGGACACAATGTATTTCAAATATATTTTAATCTTTCTTTGAAAGTAAATTATTATTTGCAAGTATTAGAACACTGATGTTTTATTTTATAGGGCTAATCAATGTTTGATTTTCTTTAAAATGTAATTTTGATGATAGTGTGTTTTCTCCTTAAAAGCAAGTATTTTCATAGAAAAATAATTTTAGTTCAATTCCCAAAGAAAACCTGAAGTCTTTCTTGTAAAAAAGTTCTGTTTATAATTTAAAACTACTTTCCTAATTTCATACACAATTCTTGCAAAGCAAAAATATTCTCTGAAACATTTTTTCTTTGAAAAAATCCTCTCCATTTTCACTGGAAATGTTTGGGGAAAAAACCCACTTTTGAAAATTTAATTAAAATCTTTGTGTTTAACATACTTGTTTGTTTTACACCCAAATACTTTTCTGTTTAATTATTTTATCATTGTGACTTCCTGGAAAACAATCAGGATATTTCTGATGCAATTAACAATTTGGTATTCAGGAACTGACTGAAATTGTCTGAAATGACAGGTTAATGAGAAACATTTTGAAGAAACAAAACAAAACAAAACTTGGGAAGTTTCAAAATCTCATATATATTCTTAAAGACCTATTGAGGCATTTTTATATGATAGTGGGTTAAACATCATTGAGGTCTTAATCTCACAAAGGCATAATGAGACAGCAAAGAGTTATCCAAGACTCTGCATTAACAATGATTAAAAACTGTGAAATTGTATTTAATAGTTTATAGTCTAAATTTTAACTATAAGATCATGAACAATAATTCTTTTTTATTATTTTTTCCAAATTAACATCACTATTCTTCAAGGACCAGAGAAGCATAACTCTAATGATTTTCCTCTCTATTTCTGAGAATATTGTTATGCTGCTTTAACAGAATGTCCTAAATGAACGTAACTTTCCGTCACAGACTTTAAACACTGCCCAAACTTTTTACCCCAAGCTGACCTGCAAGATCAACTGTAAGCTTTTATTCCTCTAAAAGGCTTTATGATGTCAAGAACAGCACAAATAATAATATGTTGGGTTTGTTTTACCCTAAGCATTTTTGGCCATTTACAGGGTCCTTCAAGTTCAGCCGTTAACACTGGAGCTTGATCACAGCATGGTTATTAAAATGTAACGCTACTGGGAAAATAGCACACATTCTTTCCAAACCTGTCCCCCATATCTTAGTTTCACATATTCACTGACATTTGATGTAAAAATTAGGATATATATAAAAGCTTCAATTTTGCCTTTATTCTTGAAAGTTATGCAAAAAGTGCATGGTCCAGAAAACTAGTTGCCAGCTTTAATATAAAGAAGGATACTACAGAAACTGAGAACTAGTTATGGCAGATACCCTGTCAAAGGAATGATTTATAATCTGGAAATACAAGCAGTAAGAGAGGCCCACCAGCTAGTCCTGTATCATCTGAAGCAATCAAATCCGGCAAATATAAAGCAATTTAGTATTACCATTTCCAAGTGCTCCCCACAATAAGGACTCTTGTATGCCAAAGTTTAATATTCAGAGCAGAAACCACAAACTCTAACAGCCACTTCTGGTCAAGATAGCTAATAACAGTTCCCAGGCAATGGCATAGTTGTAATAGTATTGCACAAAGCAGCTGGGGATTTACTTATATGTCAGCTTGTACATCTGAGAACTAGAAAACGATGGTCGGTCAGACATCCATTTGCTTTATATATTGATATAATTTCATCAGAATTTATGATGTGGGAATTATTGCACTGGCAAGAAATGTAATCTAACCTTCATCTCGCTCAATGTAGTACCGATATTATGTTTTTGAGAGAAATATACTGACTTGTTGAATCAGATTACTCCAAGTGCATTCCTAATGGATTTCAATATTCCCTTGTATAAACCAATGCTATTTGCTTTGTATTTATTACATTTTTAAAAAAATATATACAGAAGATAAAACCTCTTCTGACACCATATAGTCTTTCATTTTGCAAACTACAAACATACATTTGTTCATTAATTTTAATGTCTAAAATTTTCCCTGGGTAACAGTCACTGAATTTACTCAACTACCTATAGTTCAACTACACACTTTAAATGTATAGAGATTTTTAAGTCTATTGACAACTGTATGTTTTTCTCCTTCCTCTCCTGGATTAGACATCTTGTCCTTGCATATCTGTGAGGATCACATGATATAATTATTTGTGCTGGGATATTCCCAAATGCTAGGGTACGCCAGTGGTAGTAGGTGATATATTTTGGATATTTTTTATTATGACACTTCTAATGTACCAGAACTCCAGGGAATTTCATCAAGAGATAAAACTTGGATCAGTCCTGAGGCTGCTTTATATCATGAGTAGTCAAGAATGGGGCAAATAATAACAGTAACAAAGATTTATATAAAGAGGGAGGGATTTTGAGAGCTAGTCCCCCCAAACAGCTCTGAAAAGACCTTAAAAAACCCATGAACTCCAGTCCCTGTCCTACAGTTGGATTATCCCCAAGAAAGGTAATTATTTTCAAACCCATCCATATCATGAATGCGCCCACTGCTAAGCCATCTTCTACCAAGCTCTCATTTGCCAATAAAAAATACTGGCAAGTGCCCCAGAGGCGATTCATCTCTGCTGGTGCAACATCCAGCCTGGTGAACAGCATATGCTGGAGCTCTTGAGAGCCCTGAAACACCTCCTGGGCAGGAAGCACTCTGAGCAAGTCAGGCCAGATGGAAATAGAAGTGCAAGAACAGAGCCCACTACTCCTGCCAGCTCACTTCAGCACCATGCTCATTCCTGTGTAAGTCCCAAAAGAGACAGGGATGCTCCATTAAAGTAAAGGGTGAAGCACTGGGATGCAAAACTGGAAACAAAGTTTTGAAGAAGTAGAGCAGGAAAACCTTCTCTTTTGGGGGTTGGAGCTTTATCCTCAGCTGTTACTCCATAATTCCTGTGCAGACAGTGAGGGAACAGTGAAGAGTGAACGAACACTGAAGGTGAAGGGCAGCGAATGTTCTCCCAGACAGGATGCTGTCTCATAGAATTACCTTTCTCCTCCCTCACAGTACACCACTTACACTCTGTCTTAATCAATAGCTACTGAGTGGAAATGGTTCCTCTCCTACCCCATTTAGAGAGCTCCTCAGTCTTCTGGCTTTTCAGCTACCAGATTGTTTTATATTCCTGCTTCATTTTATTGTCCTTCCCTCCTGCTGTGGTGATCAGACAAGACAGAATAGGTTAGTATATCAATAGAAATGCAAACCGCTGTGCATAGTACGTAAATATTGATATTAGGAATGGGGAGACTGAATTAATACCTCCACACACTATTAGTTCCAGGGTACTCAGTCACGTCCAGGCAGTTCTATAAACAAATATATGAAGAAGAAACAAGACATTCAGACAAAGATCCTGTTCCTTACTGTTATTTATCCTTAAGCACAATTAGAATCAGAAGACAAAAACTAGACAATCCACCCACACTTGCTGGTGCATAGTGCTGGAAAGTGCATTTTAGTTGGAAATCCCCCTCCTTGTAAAGAGCACCATATTTTGTATGGTCTATTCAAGCCAAAGTTGTTTTTGCATTGACATTGGGTTATTTTTTAAGTGCCAGACAATATAAAACATTGTAATGTGAGAGCATTCATTAGAGCATTTGTAAAAAATTCTCATTTTAAGATCAGAAGACTGCAGCCCATCTTGTTATTCTCCAGTTCCATTGCATCCATTCAGCTGATAGTGCCAGGGCTGATTTGGTGATTCATGATCTCCACACTGAGGAACCTCATGAGATGTAATGCTCATCAGAGTGCAGAACTGAAACAAAAATCAGATCACAGAGATGCCTGCCTTGCTTAGTTTCTTTGGAAAAAAAAAAAACAACCCACAAACCAAAACCTTCGATAATGAAAATGAAGATTCAACAATCTCCCCAAGCAGCCTAATGTATTGCTATTGTAGTTTTCCTGATGAATATAGCTATATAGGACATACAGCTATACATTAAGTCCATTATTTCTAGAACAATCCAACATAGCCATGGAGAACACATGCTCCTTATATGGCTTAATTCCTTTTGCTGTACAGATTGTACTTGATAGCAAGTATGTATGCAAAAGGTAAGAGTGAGTTAGTGTCACCTATTATTGGGAATGTTGACTTGCTCAGAAATGATTGCTGTTTTGAAACAGGTATTTGGGAGAAACAGGTTTTCACTGTAATGTTTAGGAAAGACATATGCCAGTGATTTCTCCTGGATAGACTCATACTACATGACTGCTCTGTAGTCATTGCAGAACAACCACCCTAATTCCAGCTCTGGCTCTGTACAGAACAACCCTTTTTCCTAACTCCTAAAAAGAGCATACAGGGCATACGTGTGAGCACCCCAGGTTGAGGGTTTCTATTGAACAGACATGCTATGCTAATGGATGAGACAAACGTATTCAGTTAGTGCTTTACCATTATTAAGTGGCAAAGCCATTATTGCAGAGGCAGAAGCTGTGAATGAGATGGAAGATGCTTGGAAGTACAGCATTCCCTGGGCACAGGTGGCAGTGCTTCAGAATAAATGTATGGTGTCTCCTGAGATGGTCATTACTGTTTCACTCACCTATTCATTTATCGTCCTTTGATGTTCATTAGAAAGCGGCATTATTTAATGATGCAGAAGCAATTGTAACGCATTGAGCTCTCCTAATGTTTGGTTGGGTAATTTCCTGCTTGCTTCACCACACAGGGTCTCCTCCTCTTTGTTCCTGAAATACACATATGTAGCAAATATCACCATCTAGTACCAAGGAGTCTTGTTTTGATAAGATTTTCCCTGGAAGGAAAAGCTCTGCTTTATCAAGCCCACTTGCCTAAATCATGGCTAGTATTAAATACTGCACTTGGAAAAGGTTTCAGCCCAAAATGAAGGGAAAAAAATAATGGTAGAGTTTGAGCGTGCAGTCACGTGACTGCATCTGTCTGTGTTTTACAGAGGCAAGGTTGAGGTATTACCTAAAAGCTTTCATTTCAAAGCAGTGTAGTGAAGCCTGAAGGAGCACTATTTTAAAACAAATCAGTCAGCATTTTATTGGTGTCGGCCTAGCTTTGTACTAAACACTCAGATTAATGTTAAATCACAGCTCAGGAATTATTCATGAGATCTCATACAATGTAATTGCTGATTTTGGCATCAGTAGTCTGTATCCCTTTATTTCCTAGATTAGCTTCTCTTCCTGAACCACTGTATGTCATGCCAGAGACAATGACTTTATATGACATATTAGGAAAGAGGGACCCACCTATTTTACATAAAACAACGTCTGAGGAATGTACCCTTATTGCCGAGATGCCAGTCTGTGCTGACACATTCCTGTGAGAGGCAGAGCCTGCTGGGAGAGCAGGGAGCACTGCACTAAACGTCTGCTTTCAAGCTGTTGACTGAATGGTTAGTTTTATTCCAAACCTTTATAAAAACTAATGAAATTACCCTTCACCTATCTTTGAGGATTAGCATTAATGCTCAGAACAAACTGCATGACTACTAATCTCTTAATGTCCCTAAAGATATGTACAAAATGAAATTTATAAATAATAAATGAAACCCAACTTTTCCTAGAAATACTAAGTCATCCTACTCTTTCCTTCTCTCTCTCTGAGAGTTGTGTGCTCTTGTGTGAGGTCGGGCTGATATAGGGAGTTGCAGAAAGGTGCCTTTGAGCGTGGAAGTCAATGAGCTCCATGCTTTGGGCCTCCACCATTTTTTTCCTCTAAAAATACTGCCTTTTCTTTCTACAGCAGCATGTTTAGATCTAAATATCTTCAACCTCTCCCCCTTCTCATTCCTTCATGCTCCAAATACCTGTATCACATGGGTGAGCAATGAGAGCAGGAATCCCTGAAGACGCAGAGTATTTCATGCTCAGGTGGCTACATCCTGTAGCTGCCAGAAAAGGAACACTACCACGCATGCCATTTCCTTACATCCAAATTTTCATGCAAACAAAACCCAAACTGAAAACCAGACTTAAATTCTCTGAGTTGATGAGAAGAAATTGTTAAAATTTATCAGAATTCATTGCAGGTACTACAAGCAAAAGAGTTTCCCAAGAGAGAAACCCAACTGTTGTTCTCTTAGTTGGAATGCAAAACCAGTATTTTTCTAAATGATGATACTGGAGGGATTAGTCACTCTGATTTTCCAGTGCTGTCAGTCCACCCACTGCACTTCCACCCCTGCTTATAGAGACTCACACTTGCATACTTGAGGATTTTATTATCTACTTTTAAAGATGTGCTTTTTAGGCTGTAGAAAATTACAGATTTTGAATTTAATAGTTGAAGATTTCCCAGGAAAGCTGGTCTCTGACCTCCATCCCTGGGGTGTTTGTTTGCTCAACAAGCACACCTGAAATGTATTTATCGCACTTGCACATAGAGTATAGCAGACACAGAAAATATATAAATAACTATTTCTGAAAGACTGTGGCAGCATCACTTTGAACTGATTGGAATGATACATTTTGAGACAGACCTGGATCTGCTGAAATTTGCTCACAATTTCAAGCCCCTATCATTGCAGGCCTGACACAGTCTGCCCAAGGGTTCTTCCCAGGTCATTAATTGATTTAAATTTTCTCTATTTCTAGGAATTCTTCACTCAAGGAAACGTTTCAGGCCAAGGATTTTGTCCTCTTCAAGGACTAACTCATGGAAGACTAAGATTCAAGCCCCAAAAGATACTTAGCTACCAAATTGCCTAAGACTCATGCACTTACTTTTTAATCACTGAGCCCTCACAGCAAAATTCAGAAATCTAAACTAGGCATTTAGGCTTCACGTCCAAAGCAGAAACAGAATTACATGACTTGCGGAGGAAACTTACAAAACCAGTAAGCCAAGTGGTGTGCCTCCGGAGTTAGCAAAAGAGGCATAAGTTTATCCTAAATCTTTCCCTGTGCCAAGGGGGAAAGACATTTTGACATGACTGTCAAAAAAAGTGATCCCATCATCACCTTATTTTCAGGAGGCTGCTCTAAGTAGGTGAGAGTAGGGTGTCATCATCATCTTGCTCCCTCTAAAATCAACAGCTGCCACTCCATTTGTATGGATCTGGCTTGATATTTAGGTCTACTGGGTCAATTCTCTCAGATGACAAATGTGGAGAAACACCTAACCTATAAATCCCAGTTGAGCCTGGACATTAGATGAGGACTGGCAAAAATCAATATTCCATGCATGTAGTAAAGCAGAATTTTTTGAACACTGGCAACTGATATCACATAGACACCCGCAGGAGCTGATATTACTTACTTGGTTAGACAATAGTGGTATGATGATACAAGGTTGTTTCACTCTTCAAGAAAATTTGGTTCCTTTGATTCTTCAAATGTAACCATGGGATGAGACAATACTAGTGCTGCTGGTTCAGACCTAGGTTTCCAACAGAGCCTGTCCCAAAATCTCATTTGCTTTCAGCTGTATTTGGACACTTAACCTGAAGCCTCAGAAGCCTAAAACCCTGTTGAGTAGGGTTTGTATGAACTATTCTAAGAAAATTATATTTATTCATGATAGAAGAGCATACTTTGTGAATAACATTGTATGCTCATACAAAGTACATATATCAGAAAGTCATGAAACGTTTTTTAAAAATACTTCCCAAGCGATCATTACTGCTTGAAAGCCAAATAGTGATTTTGTTAAAATAAAACAGACCTATTTCTGAAAGTTGTAAGACTCCTATAGGCGTCGAGAGGAGCTTTAAGGACTCAGAACCCAGAAAAGCAACAGCACTTATTTTTATGCTCATAATTTTACAGTGGCCAAATGTACAGTTTCCTAACTTTACAAAAATGCATAAATTAATACTACAAAATAAAAATAGTATGATCCAAATTACCTCAAGGCTGAGATACCATGTGCCTAATTTCAGCCCAATTTTCATGGCTGTGTTATCTGAGCCTGCATATTTATAATGGAACTACTGACAACCCTTTTTTCGTAAGGAGACCCTCCTGCTTTAAGACCAATATAAATATAGTTGGACAAATTTGGTATGCAGGAAAACAAACATCAATAAAGATTTTGATACACAGAATAATATAGAAATGACAACATATTTTTGAGTCTGTACAAAGACATGCATTAATCTGTAAATGATTACATTTCTATCTGTGGCAGAATGGTAGTGTGGGGCATATGAATCTCACCTTCAAAAGATACTCTTTCGTTCTACAAAAAAACGCCGGCAAGCACAGGAAACTTCAATCAATGCCTTATATTCGAAAACTATGACACTGTCAAACTGGTGTCATTAAAGCTAACTAACCATATTAAACGAATATTAAAATATAGGTTTCTTTGCATAACATAATGAGTAAAACTGCTTTTAAGTTTTTCCCTATGCTTTGAGGTGTAGGTGGCATTTTCATTCCAAAACTTTGAAGTCAGAACAAAATGTACAGGTAGAGGGTACTAGATCAAATAATAATCAACTTCAAAAAGCATTTTGGCTGTTAGATGTCCCAAGGCTAATTTCCTCTAGACATTTTAAATGTAAATGTCTAAACTCATTTAAAAATTGTAAATTGGTCTAGGTTCAATCAAAAACCATCCTGACACAGAACAGGGAGACTGGGCTAATTGTCATTTGTTTGTCAAATGAATTCCATTTGGAAAGCAATGAAACCTCCAAGCTAATTCTTTTAAGGTGAGCTGGTAGTTGTATTATCAGTTAAATGCAGTAAAGTGGATAATCACATGATGATAATGAAAACTGAACCTATGTTAGCACTCAGGCTTAGTCTGCCACAGGGCATATAGTGATGGAACTTAAGTACTGTAATGTTCCATTGGGCACAATGGCACCAAGTCTGCTCTTTAGCCTTACAGACACTTTCTTTGCATTTTAAAAAACTTTATCAAAGCACCGTGGCAATGTAGAAAATGTCAAAGTGAAATGCACTGTAGGCAAATTGAGATTTCATTAAGTTTAAATTTATTGCTTTTGACTGATGTATTACCATGCTTGTTAAGAACCAGTAATTTGGAATATCTGCCTGCCTGGTAAAATAGCTTTGTCTCCTTGCGTAATACTTTATATGGACTTTGAAAGACCACAGTAATTCAAAAAAAGTGTGGGTTATTTTATTTTTCTAAAGAACAATTTCAAATATTTTGAGGTCCCTGACCTAGTGGATCAATAGACTTATGCATGTGTCCCAAGTGTGTTGTTGGTGCACTCAGAAGAAAATTACAGCACTAACATGTTATTTTTTTGCCTTGGTATAACATTGCACTCGCTGACAACAGAACCTTGGGAAGCACTTAACAATTCTACTTGTTCTGCCGCTCTCTGAACATTTATATTGGAAATAAATGAAAGTGTTTATGAGAGATAAGGAATCCAACAAACTGGTGGGAGACTGTGTGCAGATGCATACTTTTTTATATAAATATATATACACACACACATAAATTGTGCGTATATGTGAGTTTGTGTATAGGTATATAAACAGACAATGCAGAGATACAGCTGTATCTGTATCACGGCAGAACACATACAGGTATTCTCTGCGTTGCACAGTATATATGTTGTTTAGTTTGCAGGCTTCAGCTATGGCAAAAGCTACATTTGAGATGTTGACATAAAATCTCTTAATGTACTCTGGTGCTTTGCTCACCTTCAGGAAAGGATTGAATCAATAGTGTAGGACTAGCACAATTTCTGACTGATGAGGAAGGTTAGGCCTTCAGGAACAGATTACTGCCCTTGGAGAGAGACCTGGATCGAATTTACTATATTCCAGATATATTTATTTACACTAGGTGCCAGGGTTTTATGGCAGAAGTGACAAAGTTTGTGAAACCCAGGAATGCATTATCATGTTATCTGGTATCTTAGATGGACAGTCAATATGAACAGACTGTAGACACACCTGTCCCAGTATCCAGTTCACCAAGTAATGAAATGGAAACAATAAAAGTCTTTGAACAAACAACAGACATTTGAGTCTTTGGGTTTAAACAAGAGGATTGTAGAATTCAAATGGGTTTCCTCTAGTGCTGCCAAGGCAGCCATATCTGTATTGGTGCCAACGCCGAGAGTCACACAACAAAGCTCGACTTGTGTCTGCCCATGTGCTTTCATTCTGTACAGTATGGATATACATACTCCTTCCTGGGGTGGGGGTGAGGGGTGAGGGAAAGAAGCGAGTTTTAAATCACACCGATTTTACCTACACTTGCAATGAAACTTCCAGTTGAAAGCCAAGGAGAAAGTGATGTGTGGGATTCTGTGAATTTAAACTGCATTTTGTTTTTGCCATTCAAAATTAACATTCTGAAGATTAGGGCAGTCTGTGTGAATTAATTGAATTAAGACATAAACATTCGTCACCGGAAACAATCTGCTTCCCTCCACCCCGGTATTCAGCTTCTCTCAAACACTCCCTGCCTGTGACTGCAGATTTACCAAAGCTGGACATGGCTGCATCTGCTGAGCCACAGCCCAAATTCATCTAAGAGAGATTTTCAGCAGGGGCACTCACCCCTCCTCCCAGTGGAAGCCCCAAGTCTTCCCTCTCGCGCTCCTCCAAGGGACAGTGTGCCAAAGGGGTCACACTAGAGGGTCTTCTGTCACTGGCGGTGTTCAGCCTGAGCAGGGAGCTCCCAGAGCCTGAAGAGATCCACGTGCACTACAGAGTCCCGAGAGAAAAGAGATCCCACCAAAGGTGGGTGCAAATCTCAAAGCCTACTTAAAAATAAAAGCTTTCTAGTTTTGTTCTTGCACGTTGTACAAAGGCTACACCAACTCTCAATAAGAAGGGTGCAGAGTCAAAGTAGGAGCTAAGGTAAAGCTTTTTATTTGATAAAACATCTGGTTTTTTGCTTTAAGACACATACGTGCAGCTCCCTTTGAAGTCCAGAAGAGCTATACAAGCCTACACTTGAGGGCAGAATTTGGCCCAATGTGATAACACAGGAGCTTGTAATCTGAAAAAGGAGCGTATGTATTACATTTTAAAGAATTTGTGGGTTAACTCAAATTAGCTAGGAAAGACTAATGCCTCTGAATAATTCTCCCTCTCAACACACACTTCAGAACACTGTAAGAATTACAACTAAACCCCACCTTTCTGCTTTCTTTTAAGGCATTGGACAAAATTTGCATTTTGGAGTAAGCCACTAGCTGGAGCTAAAGACCTGTAGAGCAAATTCAAAGGAAAAACAGAAAGGAAGGGGAGAAATCCACAAGCATGAGGAGAAATCCAGACTTTTTAAGGCAGGCCTGGAACAGGTTTTTGATTGAGTTGTGGATACTGGCTGTCATCTGTTATAAGGACAGAAAGACCACCCTAAAAAATGAAAACATCCGTATGCTTGAGTTGATGGCTAGCTGAACTAAACTGGAGCAAAGTGTGATATTTAACAGCAGAATGAATCAAAACAAACATATTGAAAAGAGCTTTTTAAAAGCACCCAAGGGAGCAGTGAAACAATGAAAGAAAGGAAAAGCTGAGATACTAAAGAAGTAATTAAAGGCAGAAATTAATTGTTAAGTAGTGTTTGGAATTAAAAGGGAATTACCTAGAAATACAGAAAGCACCTAACAAACTCTCTGACCCATTTAATTACTGATATTGCAAAAGCTCTTCAATATGCAGTTGTTTAAACATCATCTGGGAAGATGCTTTCATGCAAGCTAAAGAAAAGATCTCTTTTTGTAGATAAAGATCAATTTATCTGTGGCAATCAGCTACAATATATCAGGTGGGAACTGAGCACTCTGTGGGTTTGAAGGGTCAAAGTAAAACAGAGAAACACAAAGAAAATTCTGCACATTCTCCAAATTCAGTGGCATATACACAGGATTTGATCTTCCCATGTAATGCGTGGCACTGAGATGACTTCAGTGAAAATGACAATCACTCTGAATCATACAGCTGCAAGCAAAACGTATCGCAATCTTTCAAAACCTTTCAAAACATCATCAAATAAATGCCTAATGTGCCAAATGGGATGAAAAGGGCCAGCTTTCCCTGCAAGCTTCCATAGAGGAAAAACAGGAGTAAAATGCTACTAGGGAGACAACAAACATTTCTTAAGTTTCTACTTGTGCCTTTTGTACGCTCAGTTGCAGCAGATACTGAGGCTGGCAGGCAGGACATTACATCTGGGGTAAGCATGTATATGTGTAAGTTGAATGCTTCCACAAGAGTTACACATGTCATGCTAATATCATGCTGCCCTTGCCATGATTCAACAAAACACTTAAATATGAATGCAGATTTAAACACTTGCTTAAGAGCTTTCCTGGAGCTGGCTGATAACTGCTTGTTAGTCTTAAGCCAGGTATTGAATGTATGGCTTAGTATATGGAGGCATTTGTTTCCCACAGTAAATTCAGCTTCTGCAGGGTCACATATGTGTCACAGAAATGGCCTGTTAATTTCCCCATCATGATGATTTTCCTAATTGAAATAAATCCTGTTCTTTGACCAACTGGTATTTACTGGATTCCTAGGCACAGTTTGCATAGGCAGCACTTACATCAGCAGCAAACGCAGCTCCCAGCTTTCGGCAGGTGCTAGTAAGACATTCTGCTCTTTGACCAGTGGTGGCACGTTGTTTTGAACCAGCCATGTATGAGTAGCTATTGTCATCCATCTGCTTTAAGGGATCAGTTTTGTTGCTGTCTCACTATAGAACTGACTTCAATAGTTTTTCTCTGTGTGTGATCCAGCCAGAGGCAACTCTCAGCTTTCCTGGGGATGTATTTTATATTACTTTCTCCTAAGGTTATGCTGTTCTGAAATTCTTAGAAGTAGATTTTTTTCCTTTTCTCCAAGGATAACAAAAAAAATCCCTAAAGCTGCAAAAGCACACCTTGAAATTAATGGTCTTGGTGGGTTTTACATACACAAGTATACCATAGCTATTTATTTCAGACACTGCATTCATAACATCTAATTATACTGAATGTGACATATTCTTTTAATAAGTTTAATATGCAATTTAATAATGTTTTTATATACACTCTTTCTTGATTCATAGCACTAACTCCATTAAGCACAGATAGCTACTATACCTTGAACTGGACCTTTTTTTTCACTCTTTAAATTTAAACAGAGCTGCTTTCACATGTGAACATGAGACTTTCTTTCCTGACTCAGGATAGGATTTTTTTTAAAAAGCAGTTTCCACTCAACTACTTTCGCAAACCAATAGCCTGCAGACATTGTAAACAACTACATTTTCTCAACAATACCGCAATTCTGACCATTTATCCTTTTCTTTGAATTGTACAAAAAACTTTGAGTCAACAACACCTTCAGAACTCTTTTACAGCACTATGCCAAGTGTATTTACATGCTGCTCCATAGGATCTAGAGAGAAATTGCATTGTTTCACTGCTCTAGGCAGCATTGCAAATGAAACTTTTATATTGATATACTTAATGATTCAGAAAAGTTTCTTTCTGGGTCACTTTGTGGTGTCTGTCCTTAAGTTCTGAAAATCAAGACAGAGTAAGACATAAGAAACATAAAGAACTCTGTGTGTATTTATGTATGGTCTGCTTGGACATGTGTTTGAAAAATTCAGCCAGGAAAAAGTACAATATTCCTGAAGTAGTGACTGCTTTTATGCTACTGCACACACACTTTAAAAAAGTCCTGCATTGGCCTGAATTTAGAATGGAGCAAGGCTGACTTAGGCTTACTCGAGGCCAAAACCATCTCTAGTAATGAGATTGAAAAAGCTGAGCTGCAAGCTGAGAAATTTAGAGAGCAGGTAAGCTGAGAGGAAGGAGCCTTGTCTGCAAGACCAAGGAAAACACACAGTGACTCCATTTCCCTATGCCATCCTATGTACCCTTGCGTGAATTCAGAGTCCACGGGCAGTTGTAGTACACCTGATCCTAACACTCTTGTATATTATCCTAATATAGAATGTCCTCAAAAGGAGAGGCGCAATTTTTTTAAGCTCTCTCCTTGTGAATCTTGTCACACTGATACCACGGCCTCAGGACTCTTTGGAGTACGGATGGGAGATGACACGACAGTCTTCGGAGTATGGATGGGAGGTGACACGACAGAAGAGAGTTGTGCTGCACAGAAAAGCAGCATATCGTGCAAGAAAAGCAGGTGAGGGGCAAACCCGTAAGCACGATGTTTGTTTTGGAGTGGAGAAGCAGCAGAGGATTCAAAGGCACTAGGCACAGCATGTAAAGGAACACTGAGGGCTGGCTGGCTGGCCGGGGAGTGCCTCTCGGTAATACTGTATCGCGTGTATCCGTAAGAAATCGCACCTATCATACAAAGACATTTGAGTCATTTACATAGCCTCATCAGCAGTGCGAAATGGCTCCTTGTGGAGTCAGACATTTGGAAACAGATAAAGCCCGTAAAGAATGCTTCTTTTCTCCCTAAGAGATTAATGTAGATGTGAACACATTAGCGCTGTTTAAGGGAGAGTATTCTCTTTGACAGATAACTGGGATTGGGAATATTAGATTACCAAATAATGGACCTTTTAAATTCTGTCATCATTACTTATCAGGTACATTAGTTTAAAACCTGCAATTTTGAACTTAGCATTATTGAGCTTTTGAAAGATTAAATTACTGAGCTTTTGTTTGTGAATGGCTCTGTGAAATTTCCTGAAAAGGATAGTCCTCGTCCTTCATTGTGTAAATGTGAATGCCAAATAACATACTTTATTGATATTTACAGACATACAAATGATAGGACTAATGCACCTTAATGTCTGTCTCCCTGAGTGAAAAGGCAGAGAGCGTTGTTAGATAATATGGTGCACTGTATCTCTTTTGTAAACCCCTTTGGAAGAGTTAGTCTTTATCCGCGACCCCCCCCCGCCCCATTCCCTTCCTGAAAACCTTATTGTCACAAGTAGCTTCTCACAGGCAGGCTTGCAGTACAGGCTTCCTTCTAAGGGTTGCTTTCTTTTACTCATTAGGTAGATCAAAACCCACATAACTTCAAGGTACGGAGATAGCTTGCATGTATAGGGTGGCAAGAGAGCCATCCATGTCCAAAACATTAAAAAATTAACTACTTATAAGCACATCCACAATTGCATTAGATAGGGAGGATAAAGCCCCACATTCATTAGGTGACCAGAGGGTTTAGGAACAAAATACCCTGCTGTGCTGTTAGGACTCCCAGCTGCCTGTGAAGCATTTTTCTCAGTTAGCTTCAGGAACAGGGTGATTCTGCAAGATCTGTTCTAACAGCCATCACAGGGTACTTGACCACTCTGATGATATAGGTACCATCCATACTCTGGACATGGCAATCTGTGACCTTCTTCCTCTTCCTCATACTGAATTGTGAGATTGAGTCTTCAAGTCAGGCTTTTCAAAGCTGAATGAGGTAGTTAATCTCACAAATCCCTTAGACATGTAATGCAAATTGGGCATTTTCCTTATGCCAACACCTTTGAAAACTCCCACTGAGTTTCTCAAAGTTGTTTGGTGAGAGCAAGACTTTTTTTTTTTTTTAAAAAAAACTTTTCCAACTTTTTAATAAGTCAATAGAGCAGTGAGCCAACAAATATGAAGAGTGATAAGCTGCAGCCATGAAATGCAAAAGGAACATGTTTGTGAGAATATATGTTTGTTTAATGAGGTAGGTTCAAATTATGCTCATAAAACAGAATCAGAGAAAAAGAAAAGATATACTGTAAATATCCCTGACTCTCCACTAGACCCCAAATGTAGGTACCGCCTATGCCCAAACAACTCAAAACACTTGGAAACAGTTTAAATTATATTTTGTTTTGGTTGTTCAGCTTTTATGTTTTGGGTTTTTTTGGTTGTTGTTTTTTTTTTTTTTTTTTTTTTTTTTAAATTACCATGTTTTTTCTTGCCTCTGAGATAAAACCTGTTATATTTGGGAGCCAGACTTCAAATAGATGAATGTTCTGTATATGTTAAAAGAAAGAAAATTATTTCAAAACCAAAGTCTCTTCTTCTGAATGATGCTTTCTTCCCTCTTCCCTCACAAATGAAATTTACTTTCAATTCAGATGCAAAAAACTGGACATCTATTCAACATATCAATTCAGCTAACAGTGAGGAGCATACTCTAGCTACAATATTCATGAATTGCTTATCAGGCCAAGCTTAAAAGCCTTCCAAACTCTTGTATGTTCTTAGGTGTCTCTGACACAGAGAGAAGCTTCATTGTTACACTTGGATACTTGTAAGACTTGCAAAGTGTCACACAATCATCAAAAAAGCAACCAGGTTAGTCATAAAAAATGAGTTTCATTCTCTCCTCAAAATGCTATTACTCTTGTTAGCACTGATTGAAAGAGGGAAGGATCAAAATAATATACTTGCACTTATTTTTAATTTAGAGCAATTATGTTGAATTTCACCTAAATTGCTCCAAGTTTGAGTCACATAAAAAAAGACATTCTTTTCTACAGATTTAAACTGCATTAGCTATTTATTGGGCTCCTAAATCATTGACTGTCTATCACTCTGTACTGGTACATTTTAAAATATATTAAGCATGTGCAAACAAAGGAAGAAATAATCAAACCAAAATGAGTATACTGATTTATCGGCCACAAATTAACAAAGCTATTGATAAGAAGAACACTAGATTATGAGGCTGGAGACATGAGTGCCTCAGTTTTCTGTATGTCTTAAGGGTTATGGGTGCTTTAACAGATTTGTGCAAAATGAAATGAGTCAATATGGCTCACTCCAGCCAAGGCTAACATCTGCTTTTGTATTTGGGGAGCAACGTGACTTGGAGACCCACAAATGCTTTTTCTTGCCTTTGCAAGCTTTTTTCATTATGCTAAAAGCTCATTACCATTTTAATTTCTAGATCACGATTCTCATTAATTGCTACTAAAAAAAAAAAGCTTAAGGTTTGAGCTGTGTGTAGTGCTAGAGCTTGCATGACCATCAAGATGGGTTCTTTCCACAAGTGTATGGGAAAGTACTCAATGGCTCAGCTGATTAGAGTATACTGGACTACACAGAACCCCAAGATAAGGGTGATAAAACTACTTCCTCTCTGAGCAGTTGTTCATGAGGATTTTTGCACCTTTCTCTAGAGACACAGTTAGAAATGGATCCTAAGATCCATCACAAGATCGTAAGATCAGTAAGCTGAAACCAGTTTTCTCTGGTATCCTCCTTAGAGGGATAAGGTCTCAGTCCCACTGGTGGTGAATGTCTTCAACTTACATGCAAGCAGAACTGTTTGAAATGAAACCTTTTCTGTTCAAGATGAATGGGAAAATATGCAAACTCCTCAACATGATCTTGTTCAAATTTAGAGAAACCTGTTTAAAGAGCACATGCTTGTAATCATCCTACTTCTACCATCCCAGAACAGGTTTTTAAGCATTTCAAGCAATATTCTGTTGTCATGTACAATGTGACAAACACCCAGTACCATTTACACAGGCTAAAAGACAAGATCGTCTCCTACCCAATGGGATTTCACAGTACTCTAGTGAAAATGCAAAAGTAAGGAAAGCCAGCTTTTCATTGCTGTCCCTCCTTCGACCTCCTCCTCTTCCACTCCTACAAATCTTTACATACAGAACTAATCAAATGAAGTCTTTAACCTGAGGTCAGCTGCACACTGTCCTTGCAATGCCCAGCAGTAAAAGCCTTTGGCTACAGACAGAATGTGTTATGTTGCATGGTGGGCACCTCATACGAACAATAGCGATGCTATAGTTATGTGTAAGGCACTAGCAATGCTATTTATGTCTATTAATAAAGAGTCTTTCAGACAATGAACCAGGACACAGAATAGAAAGATTACATACTAACAGCAACAGCCAGGAAAGAAACATGATAGGCAGGGACAAAGAAGAGTAAACAAGAGAGGCAGAATTTGAAAACGGCAAAGATGCAAGCAAATATTTGTGCAGGCTAGCTAATGTCAACCTACCTCCGCAGTGCCTGGGGCATGTGGCCCTTAAGAAGGTCCCTAAGCCCCGTCCTGTCTGTTTCTCAAGGGGAACAGGCTTAGCTAGCTAGAAAATGGCCTAGTACTTTGGGGAAGAGGAGATATTTTTCAGACATATGGTTTAGAGTGGAGTCCTCAAAAAGACACTGGAGGCACTTGAGATTGTTAAATACAAAAACTTAAAAGCATAGCTGCTAGGGTGCTGTGTCAAATAGAAGCCTCTGTGGTGAATTTTGAGGGAGCAGAAATGTTGACACGCTTTCCCTGAAGTGTTTGTATTTTGTGAGGTGTAGAATTAAAGTCCAGCTAAACAGAAATATTCCACCTGAAAAAATAAAGTGCATATAAGTTCAGGCCTCAAATGCCTGTGTTTAAAGCTCAGGTAAATGGGAAGGCAAAAATGGAGCAAACGTTATTGGACAACAAGATGCAAATTACAGAGTCTAATCTCTCTGCAGTGATCGGCACACTCACTTTATCTGGTTTCCATCTGTCATCTGAGCTTCAAGTTTACAGGCAACGTACTGTCTGTCCTGAAATCTACGTTGCTGATGAGGCATTCAGTTTTCTGTAGTGGAGAGTCTCCTCCACAGAGATAACAGGTCTTTTTATTTGGGGAAAAAGGTAAGGGAATTTATTCACAAACATACTGGAAAACTGAACGCTTTTCTGTCTGTCTTAGCTTTTCAAAAAATATCACATTTGCAAAATTTTCTCCTAGCACAGTCTGGGAATACAGTTTCCAAGTTCAGAAGGAATGTTTTCGACTAAACAGAGTTTGTTTCAGATGTTGGTGAAAAGAGTGCTGTGAATGGAGCTAAATGGAATTAAAAAGACCATTAGATTGACAGTCTTTTCCAACTAGTTTTCCTATAAGTTTTTTTCCTGGTAGCTCATAAAACTTACTTGTAAAGAGTCTATCGTATTGTTAAATTAAAAAAATTAAAAGCATAGCTGCTAGAGTGCTGTGGTGGACAGAAGTCTGCAGTGAATTTTGAGGGAGAAATGTTGACATTTCTGAGTACTGAGCACTGTTCATATAGTGAATTCCAAATGCTTTTCCTCATTTTACATGGGATTTAATCTCAACACAAAAACTGTTCTATGCTTGCAATAAAACGCCAGGAGTAGCAAATCTGGAACCAGTCAGTACCTGACACGAGAGACAAAGACATAAACTCATGCTGCCTGCACTGTGGATATCAGGCATTTCTACCTAACTTCACCTACTGGGTCATCCCATAGACAGGGGAAAGGCAGAAGCGTTTAAAATCAAACTACCTAACCCCTAAAGTCAACTCTGCATGGAATCCACATTATCTTTGTGATTGTCAGGTAAGAATGGCCATAGCTGATTTGGGTATTAGGTCTAACATAAAAAAGCTGAATTTATACATCTGTAAAATGTGTGAACCTTTCTATTTATGCATACATACTTTTGCAAAAAGAAAAAATCACTTCTGAAACACAGTCCCTCTGTGAGCAGGCCCCTGATGACAAATCTGAACACCTCTAAATAAATCTGCTGATGCTCTTTGTCCACTTATTAAACCACTTAAAAAAAAAAAAAAAAAGTAGAAAACCAAAGTGCCAAAAACTCGAATAAAACAGATTAAAACTCGTAAGCCCTATGTGCAACAGGTGTTAAATCTAAATGCAATGTGCATTATGTTACCACCTGTGCTCATCTTATTCTGGCCAAAACAATATCCTCTGCAGGTGTGCAGGAGAAGTAGGAATGTAACAGTGCTTTAGAGTAAGGGGAGAAAGTGGCAGCTTTGGCTGAGGCTTTCACATCAAGTCTGCAGTCAAAGAACATTCACCTGCATGCCAGAGGAGGACCAGGTCTGTACGCAGAAATTTCTGGGAACCACATGCAGGCATGAACACCGAGAAACACCTTTTGCTAATGAGGTTTCTCTGTGTACTGCTGCTGATCCATCTGGAAATGATGGCACATGCCAATTGCAATATTTCCTGGGATTAATAAAAGGATCAATTAGACAGAGTCTTTCATATTTATCATATTCATCATATTTATGAGCTGATTCTGACATTTCTTTTTCTTTTCAATTTTTTCCTTTCTGCTTCAGCAGTAGCTGAAGATTGCTGATGAGATACTACTTACAGTAATTCAACCCTTAGCTGCTCCCAGTGGGTAAAGTTCAAAGCCAAATGAGAGGGTTTCGGATAGAGAAGTAATAAATTTCACTGGTGATCCTGGTTTCTCAGCTTCTGTGGAGCACCAGGTCCATCAGGAAAGTGCTCCTTGCTCCATGAATTCATGGTATTCCTTCTTCATCAGTCCAATGTTCATTAAAACTATGAGTGAGACCCTGGAAGACTTTTCTTAAACCTCCTGCATTATTTCCTGTATAGGGAATATGCCATTTATATGCCTCTCATTCAGCTGAGATAGGTTCTCAGCAACACTTCTCCTTAGAGACCTGCATCACTTCTCCACAGCTCTTTGGAAGGTAGAGAATCCAAGTCAGGGGGTGAGATATACTTTGAGCATTTGCAAGACTTTGTTATTCAAAACACAGTTTGAAAATGGCTGTAGGAATTTAATTAGAAACTTCCATTAGGAGATTAGATGACTAGAACAAAGAAAACCAGTGAAAAGGCTTCTTATTAAAACCAGTAGCACTGCAGAATATTGATAATATAACAAAGGAATGAGTGGATATGCATAGCAAATTATTAAAGGTTACAGATAAATGTCCAAAAGTTGCTTAGTTTCTGGTTATCCCAGTATATACAGAAGCCACCGAGACAAGATGACACACAGTCCCTGCCCCTGCAGAATACAGTGGCTGTGGACAGCCAGAGGTAGTAGAGTGCAAAGCTCAGTAGTGCTCTGCGTTAGTTGTTTGCATCTTTTCTGCCCTAGTGCATCAGTGAAGCATGAACAAACACATAGAAGTCCAGAGGTTGCAGCACGGATTCTAGGCACAATGATTAGTAAATGTAAACTCCTCTGATAAATAATCATACCTGGCAAAAGGGAAGCTTATGCCTGGAAAAGGATGGGAGCAAGAACAGTCTCAGGGCTCTGTGACACTGCAGAATCCCTAAATACCCTCACTAGGCAATGTCAGCTCAGGTGAGCCTCAGTCCTAGGAAATTCTGCCCAGAAAACTGTCTTGATGGAGTCAGAAACTTTCACAGGGAATCGAAAAAACAATAAATTATTTAAGATCAAACTTGGACACAATTTGAGTAAGTTCACCTTCCTGGAACTCAGATGAGTTGTTGCCACTTGTGGTCAGGTCTTAGCATCTACTTACTCAAAACAGTCCTACTGTTTCCATCCAAGACCGGTCCATATTCACACCAGCCATCAAACCACAACTTCTTGTGGTTCTGCCCTCTACAGAAATCTGATCGGTGCCTAGTTCTATAGTTTATACAACTAGGAGCCCAGTCTTATTTAAATTGTTCTTTCTGATACAGTCTGGCCCACTTTTGAATCTACACTTCAATTTTTCAAGACTCGGCCAAGAGCAGTCAATGGGTTTGTAGTATGTATGGAACAAATAACTGAGGCACAAAGCATCTTCCTTTTCAAAACAGAAGTGCTAGATTTTTCCAAGCATCAAGTGTAAGACTGTTGGTTATGTCTACACAACATTGCAATATTGAGCTAGCCCAGGGCTGATTAGCCAGCAAAGCACTGTGTTGATGTACGTATGTTGCTGTCAGTGTCTGAGTTAGGTCATGCAGAGTTTGATCAGGTATCTTTGCAACATACTTCAGAAAATATAGAACGATGAATTGTAATTTTTACCAGGGATATACAGAGTCCATTTCTATGAATACAGATGAGTATATGCACTCTATTATTGTTTGAGAAAAACCTCCTAAGTAACCAAGACAAAACCAGTACATGAGTAGGCATGCACTGCCTCCCTAAGCCCTTAGCCTTCTCACAACCAAAGATCCTCCCATCTTTTTCACATTCCAGTGGAGTCCAGTGAGCCAGCACAAACTGCCTTGTGTCTCCTTGCACTGCTGTTAACAGGCTGGGGCAGCTGAATAGTCTCACTTTTCAATTCCAGACCCTTCTTACTGAGACTAATGTGACTTCAAACAAAGAGCCAGCTTTGCTGGAGATTAACAGATCTACACTTACTTCAGTATTAGCTGTACTGTAAACCAGGTAATACCTACCATCCTGCCAATGCGGAAGCCAAAGCAGTACAGCTAGCAACTAGCAATGGCAACAATTTGACAACTTTTGTCTACAGAAAAGGAAGTAAACCAATAAATTTGCACACAAAGATTTAGAGAAACAAGTTTCCTCTTTGTTAGACAGCATTTTAATGGTTACCAGTTACTAAAAGGTTAATAAATTTGAGTATTTCCAAGAAAAAGTAAGGGTATTACAAGATGAATAGATAGCTAGATGGATGACTGTAAAATACTAGAAAATTGCTGATTGCTTTGCTAAAGGGCAGAGGCAAATTACAATCATTGTCTTTTGTTCTTGTGAACCCAAGGCATTTTTTTTTTTTTTTTTTGTAGTCAAGTTATTTTAAAATGAACCATACAAGAAACTATGATGTCCCAGGAAAAAGTGAATATAACCCAGGACATTTAAATGGGTCATGAAGCCATGCTGAAGCAATACTAAACCACCCCAATATATTTGCCCATTTCACATGCTTCACACGGTCTGGAAAAGGCTAGAAGACATGTGTCTTTTTAACAATACTACAGTATCTTAAGGTCAATGTTATGGTAACACAAGCTTCCTCCCTTTCATCACAGAAAGAAAATTGTATGGCTACTGCAAGATAAAATCCCATCCAGTTCAGTAGTACAAAAATTTAAAAATCCGTTCTTCTACACCCCTTGCTGATGAAACTAGATGGGGTTACCTGCTTTAAAAAGCAAGGAATAAGGATGAGAAGCATGTAATGGTGGCAGAACAGCTCTAAACCAGACCTTGCTTGGTACTTATTACAAGTTTCCGTAATAATTTTTACTATCCTGCTGAAACAAACCAATCCCCTCAAATACAAACATCACAACTCCTTCACCTTTTCAAAAGCCTGTGATGGTTCCTGAAAAATTATTTTGATAATACTGTGACCATTCCTTTCTCCAGTCTGTGAGGCTGTTACACAGAAAGAGTAGAGTTGCCTTAGCTGGATTCCCATAGTAGCTATAAGCTTCCCGTCCTAGCAGCAATCCGGACTAGAATACCATTTTTGTTACATCCTTGTTTTGTCATGAAGAAGTACAGTGA